>NC_050531.1:3047259-3080595 GCF_002922805.2 Oryzias melastigma | reverse complement strand
CCATTAGGTGAAAACTTTTAATTTGAAATGTAAGAAACTTTTTACTAGTAAAAAAAGAAAAAGGTTTGATGCTTTTTCACATCCAAACTGTAACTATTAGGAGACACCTGAAAAGTTTGAGTTCCCTCATCATTTCAGCCTTTTTTTCTCTTACTTTTTATCCACAGAAAGATCTTTGAATGAGGTGTTTTTTTCTGGTCAGTATGATGGAAAACACACATTTAATTCAAGAGCAAAGCTAAACAATAGAAATCTGTCATTGGATTTAATCAAAAATGGACATTCTTTGTTACTGAGCTCACAAAAATAATTAAAATCCAAGCTGGTTCACGTCATTGCTGCATAGAAAGTTATATAAAAGCCTGATTTGACTTTTATTGCTGCAGGAGGTTAATGGGTTTTCCAGCAGGGTTTCTTAAAACGGTTCAAAATCAATAGAAGTAATTTGTGTGAAGAAACGATGAAGTTGTGTGAGAGCAGATGGTCCGGAGTGCTGAGAGGATGTGATGGAGGTCCTGCCGCTGACGTAAATACAGCTTAAACAGCTCAGACGCAGGATTGAGATCACTCGCCTTCTGTTTCCATCTGACAGCCTGACGGACCGAGTAAATTAAACCCACCTGCCCGCTCCGTTCGACTGAGGGGCGACGGGAGGGTAGGAAGGAGATGGATGAGATGAAGATCGGTGCTTCATTTAGCGTTGCTGCAGAAGCTGCCAGTGAAAACACGGTCCATCATCCGGACCGTGAGAAAAACGTCTCCCGTCCAGCACAAAGTCTGTGTTCGGTTGATAATTCATCTAAAAACAAACTCCGGTCTAAAGCTGCTTCAGCTGTGATGGGATGTTTGTTTCCTATCTGAGTTACTGAAGAAGTAGCAGCATTGATGCTGCTGGTTCGAGTCCCTGTACAACTGGATCACCAAATCTGAAACTGCGCGTCCTTAAAGAAAGATCTCAGAGGATCACCCATGATTACAAGGATAAAAACACAAATGTGGGTCTGAAAAAGTCCAAAACCACAGTTTTTGTTCATGATATTCCGCCTGTTGTCGGCGGTGTAAATAACAAACAATCAGAGGAAATGTCAGGGAAAAAAGCAGCCATGTTTGTAAATCTACCTCCTTATTTAAGATATTGACTGTAGATGAGAACTGGACCGAGTGGCCCCTCTCCAGGAAGTATACCTGCTGGCTCCAAGAAGCTAAAATTCCATAAACTTCTATAGAAAAGTCAATACTACTTTTTCTTAATAATCTGCATTTTTATAAATATTTTTTCTGTAGTTAAAATTATAAACTGACCAATCAGAGGCCTCAATAAAAGTAGGAGGAGCCTGCTGGTCCCCATGTCGTACGTTCCAAACTGGTTATAGCCCGCTGTAAGTGGAAGGGGTGTGGCCTTCCAGCAAGCTCACTCCTGATTGACAAGACTGGTTGTCATAGAAACGATGACTCAGACTGACTTGGACCAATCACTGCCTACTGACAACGCCTGGCTCCAACATGGCGGCGTCCGTATTATGAAAAAAAAACAACTTAAAAAATGACTCCATTTGGTTGGGACCGGAAGTAAAACATTTTCTATGGATGACATCAATGCTAATGCCAAAAATGCTAAATTTTAAATGTGCATTGTTTATATATGTATATATATTTTATATTATATATATATATATAGATATATACTATATCTATATCTATATATTAGATATAGATATAATATATAGATATAGATATAGTATATATATATATATATATATATTTATATATATATACATAATATATGTACAAAATAGTTATATATATATATATATACTACATATATATATACTATATCTATATCTATATATTATATATATATATATATGTATATGTACATATAATATATATACATTATATTATATATATACATATATATGTATATATAATATAATATATATATATTTACATATATACACATATGTATATATGTAAAAAACACACACATATATCTATATATACAGTATGTATATATGTATCATGTATTTAAATACATCAAGTATTTTTGCTTTAATGTCAGGATAGCTCAGGTATATTTTTATCATCAAATTCATATTTTTGTCGGTGTTATAAAACTGAATATTCAGATATATTTATGACAAACATAAACTATTTCTATAGAAATCAGATTCTGACAGAAGTCCGTCTCTTTTGTCTTTTTCTTCCAGAATGAACAGAAACTGGTGAGTTGAGCAATCTTCCCACTTCTCCGCGGCGTGGCGACTCACCGAGCTGCAGCTCGTGGTTGGTCTCGCGCAGACTCCAGTCCACGTTGCAGTCACAGTGAGTCTTCTCGAACAGGTTGTCCAGAACTTCCCGGACAGTTTGCCTCTCGTCCACCATCAGAGTTTTGGAGCTGCCGTCGTTCATCAGCACCTTTACCACCAACTGGGGACAAAACACAACTTTATGCCATTTTTCATGTCAAATTATGATGAAAAAACTTTCAAACTAACTTTATTAACAGCTCCAGCTAAGTTATTAACTTTGTTTCTTTGCTAAATCACTATAATGTGCAGGTAAAGGCAGTTATCAGCGTGTTTTCTTGTATGACAACTTCTGTTCACCGTATAATTATTTCAGCCTCCAGGCTTGTAAGATTCACTGCGTCAGCACTTTTCTCTCCATTTTTTCACTTCTTCTTCTTCGTCATGTTCATGCACTCTCAGTTCTTCAGCCAGACGTGAAAACAAACCCAGATTTTGATTTGCAGAAACGGCTCATTTCTTGGTTTTGGTCATAAAAATACAGATTAAATCAACGTTATCGGTGCAGGATTTGGACCTCGGATCACTCTTGACCTTCGCTGGGAAGTAATCCAGCTTTGACGTGTTGTTGAAGGAAATCTCCTCTCTTATGACTTCCATGTGGATCGGCGCATATTGAAAACATACACAGGAAAGCTGTGAAGTCCAAAGAGCGAGTGCAGCATCATTCAGGAGTCTCTGCGTTCTCTCATCCTGCCAGAGTTATTATTATTACCCCATCAATGAGGACGGTCCATCAAGAACCTATCGAGACCCAAACTTGGCCAAAGTTGGAAGTCATTTATATAAAACGAGCTTATTTTGGGCAAAATTTGAGATCCTGACAGGCAGAAAAACCGCAGTCTTTAAAGTGGCGAGTCACTTTGAAGAAGAGGAACCGTCCACATGTCTCCCATGGAGGAGAAGATGAAAATAACCATCCGTTAATATGATTGATCACCTCCAGAGGAGAGGAAGAGGAAGACAGATCCACACGGCGCTGAAGCAGAAAGGCTGTCTCTACTGCTGTCAGACGATCAGAAGAAAACTGATTTACCTTTTTGACTTTGGCTTCCTTCAGCTTCTCCAGAGCGAGTTTGATCTTTTCTGCCTTTAACTGCGCCTCCAAATCCTCCTAAACGGGAAAAAACAAGAACGCAGCAAAACATGAGCCTTAAATTCTGGGAGATAAAGTTTTGGCTGAACCTCAACTCCAAACCAGATCTAAACATTTCCTTTTATCAGTTTTTATGACAGCATAAAAAAAAACACTTTTACTGAAGCTTCACGATGAGACTAATCAAACTTTTTTTTGGGTTAGGAGAGGCTCTGTGGGACAGGATATCCCTTATATCCATTTAATTTACAACTTTATGATTTGATTTAGTTCAATATTGATTCCTAACTTGTCAATTTTCTATTTACAAGTCAATTTTTGCTTGGCTGCAAAAACAGTTTGTTCAAAACTAATAAAGAAAGTGAAACTTTTCTTGATTAAATTAGAAATGATTACATTAAAAACTAACAAAAAAGGAGAAAAATAAACAAATTCCTCCATCAGATTCAGTTTAAATAGAATTTCACTCTTTCTTATGTCAGGTGAACCAAATCACCTAGAAAATAATGAGTATGAAGCAGTTCTGGTCGTTTTTCGTAAGATTTTCAAAATTCATCTTGATTTAAGGTTTTTTTTAGGTTCTTGTGGGATTTTTTTTACTATTCACAATGTAATGTCTTTATGTTATTTCTTATTAGCCATCTTCAGTTTACAATTGGAAAGGTCACCTACAAATGTTAAAATTTTAGGTGACCTTTGATGGGGCAGTTCGTGTCCGGTACCGCTGATGGACCCGCCCAGTTTGTGCTACGTACCACTTCTGGTACTGGTTCGGGTTTGGTGCCATATTTGGTACCAGGTCCGGTTCTGCGTTCGGTCCCAGTTATGGGTTTGGGTACCGATACTGGGTTAAAGTACCAGTGCACTCCGCGGTACTGGACCGGTTCTGGTTGGGGACCTGTTATTTAATGGGAACCGGCAGCACGTCAAAAAACGACGGGTTGGGGAGACTGATGATGTCATCAAACAGTCTCTTCTCTACCAGTAATCGCCATTTTGGTCCAAATCCATCCGTTCCTCATGACCCCACCTGTTACCTTGCTCTGTGCGAAGTATTGTTTGTGCCAACCTGCCTGCATTACTGAGCGTTTTTTTTATCTGGACCTGATCTTCTGTTTCTGACCCAGCTTTATTCTCTGATTGCTTGACCCTCGCCTGGACTCTGACACTTCTAGTCTCTTTGATGATCCCATACTCGTGATTGACCTCTTCCTGTCTGACTCTGATTTAGCTTTGTGGACTTTTAGCACTGCTTAGCTCCTGTCTGAACTAATAAACCTGCTGTAAGTGGAACACATAGACCCTAAAACAATCCCTTCTGCCATCGTTGTCGCCTTTGACATCCACCAGAATCCACAGCCATATTTGTGAACTGGTCCATTCCATCTGAATTCCCACTACAGTGAATCACACCAGAGTTCACCGAGACGTTAATCATCAGAGAGAACAGCCTCTGCTCAGTCGTCAGGTTTAGGGGTTGTTTTATTGAAAAGAAGATGTCTGTTGCTGATAAAGTTCTAATCTTGAAACTTGTAGCAGTCTTGTTGTTGTCTGTAGTGTTCCAGCTCACATCAGTCACTCCCTCTGGGCTGTCTTATGCTTCTAAATGTCAATCTTGGATCATCTAATGAGCAGTTTGGACTGTAAAAAACACAATCGAGCTGAGATCTGAGTTAATGATAGGCCTCCTGACTACAGTCATCTTATCTGCTGGCACAAGAGGATTCTTTAATTCGATTGTTTAAAACTAAATGAAATATAAATGTACTTTTGCATTTGTGAATCAATGTTTCTGGCTTGTGGAGTGAAAGTGGATCAGACTCTCAGACTGAGTGGAAATCCGGCCCTCGGCCTTCAGGCGTCTGTGGAGCCAACGGTGACGTCGTCCCACAGCTGCGGTTCTCACCTCACAGCGATGAAGTCACAAACTCTGCTAAAGCCATATTCTCCCATCCCTCCCCTCCCAGGTCGATTGATCCCGCCCCCTCGCCTCATGTGTTTAAACCGATCCTCACTTTTCTGCTGATTTTCAATATGAAAATGTTGCTGGAGGCATTTTTCTCTAAAGGTCACAAGGTTTTGATGACTTTGATGATTTTAGCCTGAAATTCTTTAGATCTGGTCCAGGAGGTGAAAAGGTCGCCATTGCCGACTCACCTTTGACGGCTTTACTGACTGAGGCGGGGGGGCTGGCAGGGGGGAGGTGGCGGTGGAGGAGGGCGTGCAGACGCTCGCCGGAGATGCAGGCGAGGTGGGGGCAGCGGCGGCCGGAGCGATCAGGCCTTTCGGTGGAGGCGGCAGGTCGGGTGGGGGCGGCGCCTCCAGGCTCTGTAACTCTGCGGCCAGCTTCTCCTCTGTGGCGTTCAGGTCGGCCATCAGATCAGACATCAGGTCGTCCAGATCTTTGTCCTCCAGCTCATTGAGGGAGGCTGGAGGGAAAAAAATATTTTTTTAGAACTTCAGTTTAGTTTTTATGGGTTTTCTGTAACTCAATACGTATTATGGGGTTTCAAGGCGATGACATCACGGCGAGCGAACTGTAAAAAAATGAATGGGTCAAAAATCGCTTATGGAATCACAAAAAAAGGTTTCAAAATATGGAAACGAGACCAAAACACAGGTGTCGGGATATCCAAAAGAATTTTTGAAATTATTATGGGATGGCCACTCGACCTACAGTTTGGTGGCCATTTTGTACCAAAGTCTAAGATTTTTTCTGGGAAAACAGGAATTTTGTTCCTGCAATTTAATGAAACTTCACAAATATGCCACCAGTGTCATTCTACAACAGGAGTGTCAAACTCAACCGTACAGGGGCCAGAATCCAAAACACACCTTCAGTCACGGCTGAACAGGATAAACATTTATTGAACACTTTAAAACTACATTTTTAAACTTTTAAACATAATTATAAACTAGATATATAGCATTACCTGCAATAATGTTAGTGAAATCCTGTAAGATGAATTTACCCACATAAGATGCTAGTGTTGATAGCTGAAGATGCTAAAGCTGATAGCCTGCTAAAATATGAGCAAAATGCCAAATTAGCCTCAAAAACTAAATAAAACAACTTAGGTTAGCCAAAAGAGCTAGCATGGTGCTAAAAACAAATGGGTAAACTTCAAAATGTAAAGAAAAAAAAAAACTAAAAAAAAAATAATCTTAAATTAGCCAAAACAGCTAACATGTATCTGAAATATTAGCTTAACTCCAACACAGCCTAAAAAACGAAAAAATAAAAAAACAGCCTAAATGAGCCAAATTTGCTAGGATGTAGCGAAAAAAAAATCTTAGTAAAAGCTTTTTTTTATTTTAAAACTGTTACTTTTTAGCATAATTAGGAATAATAAAAAGACAGGAATATTATTCCAGAATAAACCAATTTAAACATTCAATTATTTTCAATATTCTGCTATCCATAAAAGTATTTTTTGTTTCAAAATCTGAGATTTGATGATTTTCAACTCCGGGTAAATTGTTCAGTCTACAACCACCACAAAAGTTTCAATGACCTCTGACCTTGGAAAGAGCCCACCATCTTACATTAAAATAAAGCCCCGTTAGGACAAGCTATAAACACAAACTCTTCCTTAGGTTTTTCACTGATCAATGATCTTAACTTTCTATTGAAAAAGTGACGTGTCATTTTTTTTACATTTCATTTTGATTTCTGGAATTTGTCGTTTTGAGAAACATTTTTTTTTATTTCCTTAAGATTTTGTTTTTGTTTTAATTTTGCATTTATTTCCAAAATGTAATAGTTCCTTTTATTTATTACGATTGTTTTCAATGTGGTTGTAATCTTTTTAATGTTTTTGCATTTAATTTGTGAGTGTGTGTTTGGCACTTCAGGGCCACCGTACAAATTAGAAACACTTCTGTGAGAAGGTTGAATTCTTTCAGTCTGATTCAAACTTTGCGCCTCCAAATTAACCTCATTTCAAGTGAAAACTGCTGCTTATGAAAACTTTTTACTCAAATGTTTTGTTTCCAACTGTTGCATCCTAGTGAAACAACACAAACAGGAAAAATAAACAATTCATACACGAATATTTGAGGCTTTCTGAGCTTCAAAATGGTCCAAATCAGAGTAAAAGGAAAGATATTTTTAACTTTAACAACTTTTGTCTCGTTTGATATAAAGTTTAATTTAAAACATGTATTTCCTGCTTTCTGCTCTTGCAAAACAGAGGAAATTGCACAGTCCTGTGATTGTGCAAAAGCTCCACAAAGCCACTCGTCTCTCACCATTCAAGTCTGAGAAGCCGATGGAGAAGTTGACCTCCTTGGTGGATGTGGGGGGGTCTGCAGCGGGCGCCGCTTCCTGCCCGAGACTCTGCAGAGGAAAGGGGGGAAAGTTAGGAAGAAGGATGAGTTTCTGTCCGAGTCTAGAGCGGGGACGATCAATAAAACGCTCGGAGGGGTTTATTTATCTTTGTCATCTGTTGTTCAATGTTCATCTTCATAATCTACTTTTTATAAACAAGTTTAAGTGTTCAGATCAACCTCAATTAGCAATCTTTTCCTGATTTTCTCACCAAAAACAAAAGAAATCAAACTTTCTGAGATCAAGAAGCAGCAAAAATCATAAATAAAAAAAATGTAAATCTTGTGGAATAATGTGCAGACTCACCTGAGTGAGGAGGTTCATCTCCCCCAGCAGGTCGCTGAACATGGCGTCGATATCCTCCATCTGGAGAATGAAACAACAAAAACGCTGCATCAGCAAAAAATGATAATTTCATGCAAACTTCCCTTCAAAATAAAGGAAAAACAATAAAAATGTAGAAAAAACAAGGGAAATTTAAGGTAATTTATGCATCAGAGGAGACTCAAACGTTATATAAAGATCAGCCTGTAGATCTCTAATGAAATTTAAAACAGTCTTGACAAATTAATCAGTCATTTGAACCAATTTATTACAAAATTCCTGAACAAAAATATTTTTGGAATCAAAAAACGTTTATTTTCTTTCTTATCAACCACTGTGTGTGTTTGTGATCTTATGAAGTTAGTTACACACTCAAAATAAATGTAAAAATATAAACTAAAAGGAGGAAAGTTTCCTTTTAAAGGGTCACAGGGTTCAGGATTGAGAGAAACATCAGCTGCAGAGCAGGAAGAGGACTTCCAGTGGTTCCTGCAGAAATTGTTGTGGTTTTGATAAATGTTCAGGAAATATTTAACAAAAAAAAAATAAAACAACAATTGTATTTTTTGTGCGGTGAGACACGACAGCGACTCTTTGCTCAGCAGAAATCTGTTCCCTGAGGTGACACAATCTTGCAGAACATGTCAGGCCCGGGCTGAGGGAGGACAGGTATGCACGCCTCCAGGTATTCCAGCTCTGTCGCAGCTTGCCCCGCCGCGCTGATATGAAAATTTTATTTTTCAGATTAAACAAAGAACTTTTCCTTTTTTAAAGTCATTCGGAGTTAAAACGTGAACACCCGTTTGGCGTCGGCCGGTACTGCATTTTAGGTCAAGCTGAAATACTGTTTCCTGTCCTTATTGTTTTTATCTGTTTCTGCAAAAAAAAAAAAAAAAGTTGTGGGTGTGAAGATGAATATCTTGATACATGGTTACATAATCACATCATAAATGGGTTTGAAATACTATTTTGGTGTTTTGGAATTAAAATTTTACATCACCTGCAGGTTTGACCATTTTTCGACCAAATATATGGAGTAACTTTTATGCCACCATATTGCACAAAAAACGTGACAATATTTTTTGAAAGCAAAAAATGCAAAAAATGTTTTTAAAAAATAGTTTGCAAATGCAAATATCTTTTTTGAATTAAGAAATAATTTCCAAACTTAAAAATTTTTTTCAAAGCAAAAAAAAAAGAGTTAACAAATTGAACAAAAATTTTGGAAAGCAAAAAAAAAGTTTGAGAACGCAAAAAGTATTTTTGAAAGTAAAAAAAGTTTAAAATCGCAAAAAAATATTTTGCAAGTAAAAAAAGTTTGACATTGCAAAAATATTTATTGAAAGCAATAAATAAATAAATAAAGCTTCCAAACTCAAAAACTTTTTTGAAATAAAAAAAGTTTGCAAAATTAAAAAAATATTTTTTGAAAGCAAAAAAAGAGTTTGCAAATTGAACAAAATTTTTGGAAAGCAAAAAAAAGTTTGAGAATGCAAAAGTATTTTTGAAAGTAAAAAAAGTTTGAAATCGCAAAAAAATATTTTTGAAAGTAAACAAAGTTTGAAATTGCAAAAATATTTATTGAAAGCAAAAAATAAATAAATAAAGCTTACAAACCCAAAAACCTTTTTGAAACAAAAAAGTTTGCAAACTCAAATATATTTATTGAAAGCAAAGAAAAATGTTTTATTAGCTTTCAACAAATATTTTTGCTTTTGCAAACTTTATTTTTATTTTTTGTTTTTAATAAATATGTTTGTGTTTGCAAACGTTTTTGTTTTTTTAAAGCATATGTTTGCGTTTGTAAACACAAAAATATTTATTAAAAGCAACAAATAAAAAATAAAGTTTGCAAAAGCAAAACTATTTATTGAAAGCAAATAAAAATGTGCAAACTCTAAAATATTTTTAATAGCAAAAAAAAGTTTTTTATAGAAAAAAAAACTTCACAAATGCCATAAAATAGAAAGTTTGTTTGCAAGTTAGAAATTGTTGATCTCAAAACTGAGTTTTGATTGCAATATTGTGGCACAAAAGTCACTCCATACTAGAGCTGCTTAAAGAGGCGCTGGGTTCTGCCAAATAGTGGTCGGGGTTTAGATAGAAAATAAAAGTAGGATGCTGAAGGACACTCATAAATAATTCATTAAATATTGTTTTGTCAGCATTTTTAAATCAATTTTTGCTACATCCTAGTAATCATCAATCTTGATAGACAAACATTTTGCTAACAAAAGTTTTTAACAAAATGTTTGTGTATTTTGGGTTTCCAACACGTCCGTCAGCAGTGTTCTTCAGTTGCTACGCCCTTTGAAACCTCAGACTCCGCCTAGCTTGTTTAACTCGCAGAGTAAAGTGACAGTAGATGACTGCGTAACCCTTTCTTCATGTTTCCTCTGCTGCATATCATACAGACGTGTGAGTCTGGGTGCTTCACTCCACACAGATCAGAATCTGCAGGAAGTCGTTCAGAAGGTGTAGACAGGTAATCCGGTTCAATTCCAGACACTGTTCTGACATCCCAACAGATGAGAATCTGATCTCCTCCTGATCAAATTCTATTTATGTTGATATGTTTGTCTTTTTATTGCAGGAGGGCCAGAGCCCCGCCTCCTCTGCCGTTTGAAGGAGACCCATGTAGGAGGAAGTGGTTAAAGTAACTTCCTGGCACACTCTGTGGTGAGCTGCCTCAGAAAAAAGGTGTCAACAACCACTTGCAAATATAAATGGGTGCTGCTTCCTATGCTAACACTTAGATAAGAGGCAGAATTTGACCATTTGGAAGGATTTTATTATGTTAGCATAATTTCCAACTTCACAATGCAGATCTAAAGCGTCCCTGCTGCAGACACGGGAAGAGTCGACCACTTTTTAGAGATCAGGTGAAGACCTGTAAGCCGCTTCATGGTCAGTCATTTCCACAAGAATGATGATGAAAATATCTGCAGATGTGGGTAAACATGACCCAATCATGAGCGCGCTTCCTCTTTAAAATCGCAGTAACCCTGAGCAGAGGGGAAAATACACTTTATTTCCGCTAAGCATCTGAACAGGCGTGTCGTGTTTTCATGAGGAGACCCACAAAACAAAAAAGCGTGAAGTATCAGCCCACGGATCAGAAATGATGACCAGTTCGCTCTCAGATGATGATGTGTCATTAACTCCAAACAAGTTCTAGACTGAAGAACTCAGATGTTGTTTCTACAATTCTTCTTTCTCACTGCGGACTTTGAGCCAAAATATCACCCCCATTACAAACGACCAAAATTTGTACACACCTGGTCCTGAAAATGACCCCTCCCCCAAAAAAAGATGCGGGAGAAACCATCAAAAATCATCTCAATATATACACATAGACATATTTAGACATAGACATATTTATATATATATATATATGTACACACAAATACATATACTTGTGTGTGTATATATACATGTGGGTGAATGGGTCTGTGACTGTGAAGCGCTTTGAGCCTTCGAAGTTAGGTACTAAGCGCTATACAAGTTCATGACATTTACCATATATATATATATATATATGTATATATATATATATTAGAGCTGTCAGGCGATTAAAAATTTTAATCGCGATTAATCGCATTGTCCATAGTTAACTTGCGATATTAATATGTGGCCTTTTTTAAAGAAAAAAATGTGTGCTTTGTGAAATTTAGTAGTTCTACATTAATTATGAAAACAAGAATGACAAAATTAATAGTTTTCATCAGAAATACTTTATTTTGTATCATTGTATTGAGATAAACTTTCTTAACAATAAAAGGCTGTAACATAAAATGCCTAACAAAAGCCCAAGTGCAAGTGAAGGGCATTTTAAATTCTAAACTTCAATCAACGTTCAGTAAAATAAAATAAAAAACATCAAAAATAAAATTTCCATAACACTTTCATGTTCATTTTTTGTCAGGACCAAATCTTTTCCTCCTCTGCTGAACTACAGTAATAAATGAAATAGAGATTTATCATTTCCAATGAACTTTTGTTTTTTAAAACATTAAAGACTGAGAAAAGCGGGATACACTGTGGATAGTCTGACAGTCTGTTACTGCCGCCGCGTTCTCTGGCTGCAGCTCGATGCAGCGACGTGTCCAGCGGAGCTCACGCCATGAATATGCCGGCAGACAGACCGCTATGCTGGGGCTGGATCACGCTTAAACCTCCAGAACATTTAAAACGTCCCCCGGTGAGCTTGCTGTTCGGAACGCCGGGGGTGCGCAGCTCTCGGGACGCCGCGCCGGACGCGAGCTGGTACCACCAGACTTGGTACTGGACGCGAACCGGAGCCGGGTTAGAGTGAGGGAGCTCTCCAGGTCCTAGCGCCGGCCGGTTTTAGCTCGCAGCTCGGTGTTTGGAGACCCGCCCGTGATCTAGTGAGAGCAGCCGGTGAGTTAGAGGGCGGGACGCCCGCGCGCCGGTATGGAAAGGCACGTATGAGAAAGTCCGCGATTAATGCGTCAAAATAAATTGTCGGCGTCAAGCACATGTCGGATTAATGCGTTTTTAACGCGACAAATCTGATAGCCCAAATATATATATATATATGTATATATATATTCAAAAATCCATGGACAAAACCAAAACACAAAAGAATTGGACGGGATGGCCACAGGAACTACGACTTGGCAAAATGTGAAATTTGTCAATTTTCACATTTTCTCACAAAAAGGGAAAAAAAACTTTTATCTAAACTATTTTACAGATATACCTCCAGGTTAAGTCTAAGACCAAAAAGACATTGACCTTTGACCTCTTAAGTTTTCCAAAAAATTAACTTTAATACCAAATGAAATATGAAACATTCCAAACTCCTTGACCATCATAGGGAGATACTTGTAAAAAAAACATTTTAATACATTTTTTTGTTTACAACGACGTTTGCGTGGCAACATAGCAAAAGTGGCGTTCTATGTTGCTCGCATAGTTTTCATAATTGAAAAAAATGAATGAATTCTAGCCTCAAGCCAAATGACACAGTATGACATATGACTATACTAGGAATGTGGGTGTGGTTAATAAAACATCTTTATTGCCAAGGAAATACAAAAAAATACTTTTGGCAATTCTTCTAAAAATGACACAGATCTGTTTGTCCCCCCCAGGGTATTAAAAAATAAAATGGTTGCTATGGAAATAAAACCAACAGAAAAGCCGCCATTTTGAAAAATATATTTTCAAATATATCAAATATATTTTCATTAATTGGTCCGCACAGCTTGACCGTAATGGTTGAGGCAAAAGGGAGCAGCAGGGAAGAAATTGATTCGGTGATATATCACAATATTTCATTTGGTGGTACTTTAAAAATGCTGACAAGGCGATATTTAATTAACAAGTTATGATCGTTCTTCAGTGTCTTACTTTTGTTTTCCAACTAAACCCCAAAACAACAACAAGATCTCACGAGAACCACCTTGTGTAAATGTTTTTGTTGTTATGAGACATGTACTTTTGATTTGGTATGGGTACCGAAAAGTTAAAAAATTATGCTGGTACAACGTTGGGATACACCTGTTGGCCACACAACACTTTAATTTATCTCATATCTGGAGCAAATGATGATAATTATTTAGGATGCAGGAGCTGATATGTTATGACATGTACATATATTTATAAGCTCTGATAAAAACTTTAGTCCCTTAAAATGAGAAACAGGTGAATTAAAGCTGATCTAAGCTCTGAATTTTAAAGCAAAGACAACAAACTCCTTCAGAATAAAGAGAAGTGTCACAGAATCGTCATCTCAGTCAGTAAAGCTGCGACTTCAGAGAGTAATTCCGTTAGTGCTTGTTATGCAACTGACGGGGGAGTTGATGCAAAACAGACTTCTGCAAAAAAAAAAAAAAAAAAAAAACCTTCAGTCGTTCCAGAATCAGATACTTGAGTTGCAGACACGTGTGTACAGAAGTGGACGTGCTTCGTTGCACAGCAAAAAAGAAAGCGCCGGAGGACAAAGAAAGGCTAACCGTTAGGAGAAAACAATGGTTTAAATCTAAACTTGAAACCGTGAGTCTTGAGTCACTTGAAGGAAGAAGAGCAGTTTTCCCTCCAGCATGTGAATGGAGATTGTGTCAGATGACGAGTTATTGCTTAATGGAAAACACCCATCAACAAGTCCGAGTTCATCTTCGTTTGTACAAAAATTCTCATTTTAGTCCATTTTGGGGGGTTTACTCTGAAAATCCACAAACACTTCCTGGTTTTAATTTGATGTTTTGTCAAAATGTTGAAACAGTTGAAATACATTTAAACAGTAAAACCTTTTAACTCTTTCAGATAGATTGAGACACTAAAACTCGCTTAACTTTTTGCTGTTAAAGCTCAAAATATGAGTCTTTCTGTGTCCTGTGTGTTTCTGATCTTCTCAATGTGGCTCCAGAAGCTGCTGTAGATGTTTACCGTTAAGTCCAGGTAAAGACTGACTCACCTTTCTTTTCTTTTTTTCAGTGTCAGTCCTCTTCTCAGCGGTAAGTGTCAAAGTAAAAGCGTCCTAAACATCTGCTCCTCGTTGAGTTCTTCCTCTCTGATGAAGCTCGGTGACTCAAAGATTCGTCTTGATGTTGAGTGCATCTGGTCGTCTTCCTTCTCGATGCGGAAGTTCAGGTCCAGGCGTGTCGCTGCATTCCTGCCGAACACTTTCACAACACTCTTGTCTGGGCAACAGCCCTCAACTCCCCCCAACTGCAACCTCAACAGGCGTCCTTATCAGTGGCTGCAGGAGAAGAACGCTGAAGGAACGAAGAAGCAAAGGTCTGAATCAGCGGGAGGAGAGTGTGAGGCAGGTTAATGATTCTCCTGACAGCTGTGGAGCTCCACTGATTCATGTCCCTCAGACGGATGTGGCGTCACAATAGTAGAAGATCAACAATGATTAAAAACGGCTGATTTTGTGAAACAATGGCTGCTCTCATCTGAATACGTTTGCATTTCTGCTCGAGTCAGTCGGGAAGGCCGAACCCAGATCTGACTGAATCCTGCAGAAGGTTTAGCAGAATTCTACCAAAGGTAGCTATGAACCTTTCATCTGGACCAGGGGCGTCAAACTCAATCGCTCAAGAGGCCAAAATCCAAAACACACCTTAGGTCGAGGATCGAACAGGATAAACATTTACTGAACACTCTAAAACTACATTTTTAAAACTTTAAAAACATAACTTTTTAAGATAATTATGAACTAGATATATAATGCTAGTGTGAATGCTGTAAGGTGAATTTGGCCACTGAAGTTGCTAGTGCTGATAGCTGAAGATGCTGAAAATTGAAAGCTGAAAACGCTAAAGCTGATAGTCAGCTAAAATATTAGCTAAATGACAATTAGACTAAGAAAAATATATAAAAAAAACTTAGGTTAGCCAAAACAGCTAGCAAGTCGCTGAAAAAATAGCTAAACTTCAAAATAACCTAAATAACAAAAAAAGGCTAAATTAGCCAAAACAGCTAGCATGTAAATATTAGCCTAATTCCAAAAAAGCCTGAAAAACTGAATAAAGGGTAAATTATCCAAAACAGCTAGTATAGCTGAAATATTGGATAAATCCAAAATAGCCCTAAAAAATCTTAGTAAATATAGTCCAAAAAGCTGCAGAATGTCAATTTTTAAACTTTAAAACTGTAACTTTTTAACATAATTACAAATAATAAAAGGCAGGAATATTATTCCAGAATAAATCGACTTAAATCTTAACTTTCAATATTTTACTCTCCATAAAAATATATTTTTTCAAAATTATACAAGTTAGAAATAAGCGAAAGATAACATTGGAACATTAATAACAATAATTACCCGGAGGGCCGGATCCGGCCCCCGGGCCTCGACTTTGACACATGATCTAGACGTTCTCCTCCTAAAGCTCCAGCAGAAACTTCCAAGCCCTTCATGACCTGTGCGTTTGAGGCCCCGCCTCCCTCATTTACGCCCTTTTCTGACAAACAGGTGGACGCCAAAGTCTGATGAACGGTTCTGGATCTTAACAGCCGGCGAGTGTCTGCTGAAGCTCCAACGATTTGGTTCAGATTGAAAAGATTTTAATAAAAATAAAAAAGAGAAGAAGAAGAAGAAGATCTCAGAGAACGGCAGAAACTATAACAATAAATCATCAAAGGGGACAGACAGCGACCAAACCAGAACTTTAGAACCAAAACATGTAGTGATGATTGTGAAAGTCCTGCTGGAGAGCTGCAGCGCCCTCTGTGTGTCATCTGCTGTACTGAACCTCATCCAGACTGATTCACATCTGTAAACAATCAGAAATAACATGAAGTCATATAATAAATGCTGTTATTTTTCCATCTGACTTTTGTTCCACTTTTGTCAAAAGTTCATAAACTTCCTTTATTTGTCATTTATGTCATTTAGAAAAATGGAAACAGAAAAAAAAAGTTTAAAGTTGAATTATTTTAACACTAAATCCACTTCTGTTTCATGGAAGCATTAAAGATTAATCTGTATTTTTCTGTATATTTATCTTCAGATGTATATTTATTTATACATATTTTTTTTTATCTTCTATTCATTTATTTTTGTTTTACTTTTTTTTACACCTCTTTATTTACCTTGACATGTTTGAACATGTTAGCATTGGAAGTAAATTCCTTGAATATATACGGTACTTGGCCAATAAAGCTGATTCTGATCTTCAGGAGAATTTTCTTTTGTAAATCTATGCTTAAAAAATATGAATTCATGATTTAGTGTCAAAACAAAAAAATAAAACCTGACCCATCTGGCACAAAATGTCCATCAGAAAACTTATAGCTCCGTCTATTGTAGATCTCTACTAGATACACATCTAATCTTTGTATATTTGTAGATATTTATTAAAATACATGTTTTTAAACAACTCAGAGATAAAATATAAACTGATTTTACATCCATTCATTTTCAGAACCGACTGATTCACTCTCAGGGTCATCAGGCTGCTGGAGCCTATCCTAGCTGCTGTTGGGCCAAAGGTGGAGTACACCCAGAACAGGCCACCAGGCTGCTGGAGCCTATAGCTGGTGCAACCTGAACGGGTTGCCAGTCTTTTTACAGGATAACAAACTCACATGACCACCTACAGACAGTTTAAGACTCATTTCTACTGAGCGGTCCGGTTCGATCCGGTATTTTGAGCTTTTCTACTGTAAAATGGACCTATTAACTGTTCCGCTCCCATCTGTTATAGGTCCATATACGGAACAGTTGGGGCGGAGCCACTGTAGCCACCCGCTGATTGGCAGAATAAGATAACGACATTAAACACAATCTAACACAAGAGGCTTTCAGCTTGTATCTGTTTGCTCAGCTGTTGGACTAGTTAAAAAAATAATAATAATAAAACACCAATATAGAGCTAATTTAAGCTAACGTTTTTAACGGCAGTATTCCAATTTCGGTAATCTTCTCTCAAACATCATTAAATTTCTGTTCTACACGATGTACCAAAAGATTGTTACTTTTCTAGTTGTTGACACGCTAGCGGTCTATGCCACACACACGCTAGCGGTCTATGCCACACATGCGCCGTGAAAACAAACCGCTTAGTGGAAGTCAGGCTTAACTGCGAGGAAACGGTCGCCAGAATTAACTGGACCGTATCACTCCTTAAAAAAATCAATCAATTCTGCGATTTATCGCGATATTTCATTTGGCGATACTTGTTTAAAATGCTGACAAGATGATATTTAATTATCTATGTGTCCTTCAGCATCTTGCTTTTTTCCCACCTATACCCCCAACTTCCTGTTGGTAGACCAGCCCACTGCGCCCATCGGTTTTTGTTGTTCTGAGACATGTGCTTCTTCGTTTTTACGTGGAATGGGTTCCAAACCGAAACTCTGCCACGCTGCTGACAGAGTCATATAAAAACACGGATCGCCGTAGCAGCTCAGACAAAAATGAGTAAAGCAATCCAACTGCGCCGCGGCTCATGCACGGAGCTTCAGCCTTAAAAAAAACGGTGAAAAATTGCTGTTATAATCTTGGGGATATATCGCGATACGTATCGTATCGTGAGACACGTATCGTGAGACACGTATCGCGATACGATGAATTTGTAGAAAACCCACAAATACATGAGTAGAGTATGCAAACAGAAAGGACTCATGCGGGATTTGAACCTTCTCACTGAGGCAAGAGTGCTAACCATTACACCACCGTGCAGCCTGTAAATTACACAATTAGTGTTACTTGTGTATTTGTTGTCTAGTAATCGGAAACTGTAACTTTCCAAGAAGTAGCACTCATTTCTACTGAAATCTACCAGGGGGTTAAAAGGTCACAGAAACTTGCATCAAAACACAACCCAACATATTTATGCAACTTCCTGTGTGAACAGCACATTCGTTCACAAGATTCACAACAATCTAACACATTATTACGCAACTGGAGACATTTAAACACAAAAATCTCCTAAAACAACAAAGCAACACAAACATTTGCAGCAAAATCTGATAAAGATATACTTGTACAAGTTTGAACAGTCAGATTCACCAAAGTGATCTCATTTATAGACACAATGGTTGGGTCCAAATCCCCCCTACTCACCGTTTTCTAGTGCTGTGCGAATCTACTCATTCCAAAATCGAGTTCACTTGAAATTTCCCAGAAGTCTTTGCGTAAAACTAGCGTGTATCGATGCTCGCTAGATTAGTGGATATAGACCACAATGCATTGCGGTCGAACAATTTTGAACAAATGATCGTGTTTAAATGTAATATTTGAATAAACATCCGTATTTTCACCATCAGAACACAGTGGAGTCATAAATAGATGTGAAATGTTCGTATTTACCGTATTTTCCGTATTTTCCGGACTATAAGTCGCACCGGAGTATAAGTCGCAGTAGCCAAAAAATGCATAATGAAGAAGAAAAAAACATATATAAGTTGCTCCGGAGTATAAGTCACACTTTGAAGAGAATAGTCCAACATTTATGAACAAATTCAACAAGCCCGACGTAACGTTGCATTTGACATCAAATGCGATTCATGCGTCAAATTCGAGTCTGCTGAATCTTTTGATGTGCGTCTAATTTAATGCTCAATGCTTGTCCAAAAATGTGTTCATAAACTAGACACTCCCATTGGAGAAGCTGTCTGAAGTTTTTAGCCTCATCGCTACATGATGGAGGCTTTGGCTGTTTATGTCGTTTAAAATACACAGAAGATACGGATGATGTTGAGAGGTTAAGTTATTTATTTTAAAGAACTCCACAAAAGCCTCTATGATCATCTCTCCATTCTGGGTTCAGGACAGCAGTTTTTTGTCTTTTTCTTACAGCGATCGTTACCTACTAGCCTGCAGGAGCTGCATCTGAATGACTGTTTTTAGCTGTTCTTCTGTCTGTTTATAACCCAGTTTGATGGCTTGTTGTCCCGCATTAGCCCAGGAAGAGAAAAATAAAAACAATAATAATAATGTCTTGATGCAAATGAGAAAAACATCATAACATCCATGAGGAGAATGATTAGATTATCAGGAACGTTTGTTTTGAACGTAACTTCTTCTGGGTTTCTGTTAGCTGACAGCAGTAGATACTGATACACAAACCCACAGTGCCCTCTAGCGGTTGTTATTGGGAAACAACTGCCAAAAGGCAACCGGTTTAAGTGGGGAAAATAACAAATATATGAGCCTATTTATGTCTAACAAAATCACATATAAGTCGCTCCTGAGTATAAGTCGCACCCTTGGAAAATCTATGAAAAAAACGCGACTTATAGTCCGGAAAATACGGTACTCGATTTTTACTACGTGAAATTGGTGACGTCATTAGAAAAACGAAAGAAAAGTAGTGAGAATCGTGTCCCAATTTCCTTTAAAATCCACTATATCACTATAGCAGTTTGGGGTTGGAGGGGGATTTGGACACGACCCATCAGATTGTCCGTTAGCATCGTGGATCTTGCTTTATGCGTCGTTACGAATTCTGTCCTTTCGCAGCATTAACATTTTAAAGATGATGTCTAAAGGACACAAAACTACCATTACACTTTACATCAGTATTTGTCCAAAAGCAAAAAATCACTCATAGAAGTATAAACAACTAGCTAAACTACGCTAAAGAGTGTCTAAACTCCTAAAAAAACGGATTCTGAGAATAAAAAAAGGACGGACAGGTGATTCACCAGGAGTCTTAAAGAAGAATTATCTAACTCTACAACTACATGTTTGAATAATGTAGCAGATGGACTTCATCCAGGTGAAGCTGGGGGACAGCCAGAGGCGAGGTCCACGGCCAAGAACAGGAACACTGATGATTCACGCGGAATCTGGAATTTCTCCCGCTCCGGACAACACATGAATCACACTGCACCAAACATTATGGTGTTAATTAAACGACATATTTAATTAACTCCAGCCCTCCTCGAGAAAAATGGTGGCTTTTTTTACAACGCGCAAAGCATGATGGGACTTAGCTGTGGGGAGGAAATCATGATTTAGAGATCTAATAAATGAGGCTGTCCAAATCGTGTTACTTAGTTTGCTTTTTTTAGCTGGAGGTTTATTTAAAACCATAAATCTGTGAGCTTAACAAATAAAAAGATCCTTTAATAGTCGAACTTTTGTGACAAACGCCAGTGAGACTCGCTCCTCGTAGTTTTATAATAAAATCACAGAAACTTTAAACTCAAATATTCCATCTTTAAAAATATTCCGCATGAGGTCTATCGAATTTAGAAATAATTCTTATTTTTCTTCAATGGTCTTCATTCTTAAAAACCAGGAGATCTAATACGTCCATAAATAGGATTAGTTATAAGTTATCTGCATAAAAGGAGATTCTCCTTTTGTTAATCTTCTTTCATTTTCTTATTTTTTATTGTAAACATGGTTTCAGAATAGCATTTATGATTGTTTATAGTGAGTTTTTTCTATTGCAACAAATAATGATAAATTAAGTCAAAATATTTTTTTAATCAATAAATAAAACTACTTTTGACCTTAAGGCGTGTAAAGATATTTCCCAGAAAGAATCTGCTTCATTGGAAATTCTATCAGTGATATCAAACATGTGGAGACGTGTCATGACTTTATTTCCTTTTTCTGCTCCATTCAGCCTCAGATAAAATCGAACTGGTTTGGACTTTAAGTGAGGATCCAAAACCTTCACATTCCTGATTCTACTGCGGGTCTCCCAGCAAAAACTTGACCTCTGCTGACTCTGTCCTCAAAACAGAGGCCGGTCTGGATGAAGGATGATGGAGACGTCCAGCTGTCCCAACAACAGGGATGGGAACTGCAGGTCACGGGGTCACAGGAAAATCAACATGGAGCAGGAGGGATGGTGACAGCCCGTTCGCGTTTGGAATGACCTCGAGAAAAGGATTCCTGGACGAATGTTTTCCCAATTCTTCTGTCTTACTGCACCTCACTAAAACTGGCCCAACCTATTACCCAGTGAAAACTAATTTTCACACACCCAATTAATTGACCTTTTTCTCACACATTTTTTTTTACCAGAATATTGTGAAACTTTAACAGGTGAATCGCTGGTTCAAGCTGAACAAAACGATATAACCTACGATATGAACATATTAGGAATGTGGGTGTAATTAGCCAACAACATCTGTTGCCAAGGAAATCTTAAAATTTAGTTTTACCAATTCTTCTAAAAATTACATAGATGTATTCGTCTCGTCCAGGCGACCAAAAAATAAAATAGTTGTTATGGAGATAAAAGCAATAGAAAAGCAGCAATTTTGAAAAATGTTTTGTTTTTTTATTATATGTCACGATTCTTGGACCATTCTGCTCAGAGCTTTAACTTTGATTTAATAAAAATCTTCTATTTAGACTTTATTTTGGTGGTGCAACATTTTTCCTCTGACTAGAGTTGAGTCCAGAGCGCGCGCGCGGAGGGTAAAGGGTTAATTTGTGGCCATGGGGAAACCTGATGCTAATTAGGTCTGAGGAATGCCACATTCTGGCATCGTGGAGCTGCAGTCCTCACAGTGTCAGGCATGGAGGGAGCCAGCAGCCATCCTGCTCCTGATGTTCCTCCTCTGTAGTCACAGTCGGGACTGTCCGAGCAGACCCGGAGGATGATCAGAGTCACCGGAGAACCTCTGTTAGGGGAGAAGAAGATTTAACCAGCTGCTCTGGAACTCCACGTATTGTTCTTTTGTCGAAGATGGTCTCAGCTGCGTCTGCGCTGCTTCTCGTCTGCGCGCTGTTGCGGAGCGCAGCTGCAGCAGAGATGTGCAGGGGGGGCGCGCACTGCACCGGCGGGGACACCGGCGACCCCAGACCGTGCACCGGAGCGCACTGCCCGGGAGGCAGATCCGTCAGATCCCCGCCACAGTTCGGCAGAGTCCCGCAGGCGGAGGGGGACCCGGCGCGCCAGGACCACAGTTCCACGGAAAGTTCTCCCGGAGGCGCGCGGAGGAGATGCGGCCACGCGGACTGCGCGCCCGCCGCGCAGCCACCCGTTAATGAGACCCGACAGTGCCGCGGGCTCGAGTGCAGGCTGCCGCCGAGGCTCCGCGCCAGAGCGCTGGGGAGGTTTTGCGCTGGAGACGGATGCGCCGCTGCGCCGGAGGAGGAGAGCGCGCCCCCCGTGCATGTGGCCGACAGAGCCGCGCAGTTTCTGGCTGATTTTCCAGACTTTGGACATCCAGCTCCGGAGCTCGGAGGAGCGTCTCTGGGGGTCCAGCTGACGTGTGACATCAAACCAGGTCTGCATCCTCCATCACCCCGTCATCCTTCTGCGCCATTTGGCACCAAACCCGAACAAAAACGCACTTTGTTGACCCCCTCACGCACATGCGCGCGAACAGGCGTGCAGAGCAACAGTGCCTCTGAAGTGGATAATGTGTGAGCTGCAGACGGCTTTGATGTGACTCCAAAGGCGCGTTTAAGGTTCAGGATCAATGAGTTAAAGGGGGGTTAGACATTTAGGAGGAATTCCAGACGTCTAAGTCTTTACTTAAGGCATAAAACAGACCTAAACGTTTGGGGAAAAATGAAATAAATGGGAAAAATGCTTATATTTAGCTATTCTTTTCATTCTTCTATCAACTTAGTGGTTGGAGTTTGATTAAGCAAGTTAAAAATAATTTTTGTCATAACTTTATGAACAGCATTATAATAAAAAATAATTGTACCTATTTAGCTTTTGGCTTATTAACATTTAATAAACTATACTTTTTTTTTAATCATTTATCTAGTTTTTGTTTTATGCTCTGATTAATTTTTAGGGTTTTTACACTTTGATACAAACTGTGTTTTTGATGTTTTTAATATTGCTGGGTTGATAAAATCGATTAATCAATCTAAGCTTAATAGATCAATAAAAGATAAAAAAAAAAAACAGAGATCGATCTAAGCACAGGTGTCGAACTCCAGGCCTCAAGGGCCGGTGTCCTACATGTTTTCCAACCAACCTGCCTTTGAAGCTCCTTATTGGCCAAACACACCTGATCCAGGTAATAAGCAGCAGATGAGGCAGAATTTCTGGAAAACCAGTAGGATGTCGGCCCTCGAGGACTTGAGTTTGACACCCCTAACGCATAATAGTAAAGTCTGCTAGCTTGATGCTAACATATAATGAGATTTCCAATAGGACAGCTAATGCTAACGCTCGGTCGACCTTAACGCACATCACTGACTAAATGAACATTTTTATAAACTCACAGAAATTAATTTTCCAAATTAATTTAAGGAAATATTTTTAAAGTAACCACGCCCTAAAACATCGTTTTTTGCTCATTCTTTCTTCTTCTGGAATGAGGTATAATGCTATAGCACGATCGCCACCTAGTGTCCAAACTGAAACGTCCTCCAGGAGAAGCAGAACAATGTTTACAATGTTTTGAACATTTTAGTTAGAACTTCTCCTTTAGAGAATCCATGTAAAAATATGATATTAACATTCTCATTATTTCACTGATACATTTACAGTACGCAAATATCGTCAAAACATATATATAGATTATTAATGTATTTCTAAACAAATTTGTCTAAATGTGTAAACTCAAAATTGAATTGAATTTAGATTAGCGAAAAAAATCAGAATTGAATCGATTCTGGAAATTATTGGTAATGTCCAGCCTAGTTTATGTGGAATTTTTTGGATGAAAAAGTACAAGTATAAATTGTATTTCTGAGAATTTCTTCATTCAAATTGTTGTGAATCAGAAGCAGCCCTTAAGTGTGACCAAAGTTACTACGGCGAGCCACAGTCTCCCTGCTCCGCTCCATTCTGATCATCCACTTCCAGACAAATCGATCCATCAGCGTCTTTGTTTTCCTCGTCTGGATCGAAACTGCTCAAATATTGCTTGCATGAGTAATGTTAGCTTTTGGGTGTAAGGGTCTGTAAGCTAGCAGGAGAGAGTGTAAACAAAGGGATGATGGGAAATGTGCAAAGGCTTACTTCCTCCCAAAACTCGGAGGTGAATTTCTGATTTTTATGTCCTCAAAACTCAAAGCTGTACAGCTGAAGAGCTCCGATATTTCTTACCATATTATTAAATTGGGTTGGGGGGGGTGAGGGCTGTAAGCTAGAGGGAGAGAGTACAAGTAGTGAACTCCTGCCGCTCTGCACAAACTAAATGACACAAGTTTTGGCTAAAAACCACACAATCCTAATTAAAAGACTACTGTGGACGCTTTGAGGAATGAAGTCCCATCAACCATCTTGATTTGTCATCATGTTTTGGTGTCAGTTTCATTTCATGGACCTATGCCCCATCCTGTTTAACATGGAAGTGAATCTGTATTTCCTCACAGGAGAGAACGAAGTCCCTTCAGAAGATGCTCTGATCTTGCACCTCCAGCTCCTCAAAGGTCAGGAGAAGCTGGTCGACGCCCTGAGAGCCCAGCAGGTGATCATTCGCGACCTGCAGCAGAAGCTTGCCGACCAACAGGAGGCGCTGCTCTCCCAGCAGCGTCAGATCCTGGAGCAGCAGCGGCGCATGTACGAGCAGATGGACGCGGTGAAGTCCCAGTACGGCCTCCTCTCTGACACCTTCAAGCAGGTCTCCTTCCAGGGCCTGCAGGATGAGCTGCAGAGCTACTTTGAGAGCCACCTGGCGGGACTGCAGAGCCAGGCTCGCAGCCACCTCCGCAAGTCCTACGTCATCCACAAGATGGACATGGACTCCAAGGTGATGGACGCTGTTGGGGAGGCTCACCTTCCCCAGCCTCTGCTGGGTTGTTCCTCCCCTTGTGGATCGGAGGAGTTCTGTGACTTTCAGAGGAGTCCGCCTCAGTGTGAGAAATGCACTTTGTGTCCACCGGGGTTCTTCCTGATCTCACAGTGTTCTCCAACGGCAGACAGAATGTGTCAGGTACGAAATCTCAATTTACCTGAGATGTCAAAACTAATGTGTGAAGATGATGGACTTTCCTGAAAAATTTAGATCAGTTTATAGTGTATTCCTGGGGTCTGCAACCTGCAGCTCTAGATCCACATGTGGCTCTTTTATCTCTCCATGGAGGCTCCTCGGACAAACATAAAATAAGTCATGGAGACTGCTGACCCAGACACGTCGACCGTTAGAATCAACAGCTCCCTTCTAATGGCTGAGTAACTGAAAGTACCTAAAGAAAAGAAATAAACAAAGCCAGAAAACTAAGACTTCCAACTCTGTACTAAAATAACAAAACCCAGCAGTGTAAGACTACCAAAGTCCAACTCCAAACTAAAATAACAAAACCCAGCAGTATAAGACTGCTGAAGACTAAGAGGGGAATAAGAACAGAAGTTATTTGAGCTTTCGTTGCTCATAAAAAAAATCTAATTTTTTTGAGAGAGCCTAGGTTTTTATATTTTTGCTTATGTTCATGCAGGAAAATAGACAATTCATATTAATTTTTAAATTAACAGAAGGTCATATATGTAATCCAAATTTCCTAAAGGCTAAAGTAAGACTATGCAGCTCCTTCTAGATGTTGATCAGTAGAAAACAAGCCCAAATGGTTCTTTTACTGTTAAAGGTTGCCGACCCCTGGTGGATTCAGACACATTTGATTCGCTTAAATTGAACAACAGTTCGTTTTCCCCGATAATCCAGAACAATTTTTTAATCTGAATACACCCAAGTAAACTCTGGTCTGGGACCCAGAACCGCTTTCTGACCCAATCTTTCAAGGTGGTAGAAAAAAGCAACAGAAAAGCCGCCATTTTGAAAAAAGTGTTTTCCTTATGAAGTTGTTTTGGAGAAGGTTCAGGGCCATACAATGCTGCTCATGACAAATTTTTTATTTCAGGACAGAGACGAATGCCTGGAACTACCAAACATCTGTGGAGAGCGAGTGAAGTGCCTCAACACTCCTGGTGAGTTTGTGGTTTTGTCGTTTACATCATACAAACACATTTCCGTCTCATGAACCGCGTCGTTCCTTCTTCTCCAGGGGGATTCAGGTGTCTTGGAGTTTCCGATAGAGAAGCCCTGCTGGGTTTCTGTGGTCACGAGTACTTCTACAACCAGGAGCTGCAGGAGTGCCAGGCCTGCTCTGACTGTGACGGTGAGCCCATCGCTGCTCCCTGCACGGCCGCCAGCGATTCGGTCTGCGGCCAGCTGTCCGAGAGCCTGCTGTCCCAGTCCTGGTCGGGAAATGTGGCAGGTCCGTCTGCCAGGACATCTGGAACCCACATCTTCTCTGGGGTGCAGCTGTACGTACGAGGGAAGGAGAGGAGCTCTCTGCTGTCCAACGAGGCGGGGCGGGTGACCTTCCTGCAACACGGTCTGGTGTGGTTGGATCACAACTTTGCAGTAAAGCACAGCTGCAGGAACTTCCTTCAGGTGGGGATGAGGCTCAACGGGAGCCAGGCGGAGGAGAGTCAGGATCTCAGCGGCATTCGGATCGAACAGCCGGACGGGAAGTACTTCCAAGGAATAAGCGTCAGCATGGGGGTGGAGGTGGAGCCCAACCAGACCCTCACACTGCTGCTGAAGAGTCCAAACCAGCACTGCAATCAGAGCAAGGACCTTCACATCTTTGACGTCAGCGCTCCGTCTTTCAGTCTCCTCTGGTTGTCTCACGACACCGGAGCCGTGGCCATGACAGCTCAGATGTCTCTGCTGGCGCACTACCAGACCAGCTACCGCCCGACGTTCAGCCTGACCTCTGTGTCCGACCCCTACATGGTCAGCCTGACCCACGACGGCAGAGCCGTTCGGTTCACAGAGAGCGGAGTGGTGAAGTTCGTCCTCCAGCAGGCGCTCTACTCCATGGGTCACACCTGCGTTCGGGAGGGCTTCTCCCTCATCGCCTACACCTCCCAGAACGGAACGGGCCGAGAAGTGATGCGGGCGTTCAAGACCGGCGTGAACTACAGGGACACCTCCATCACGCTGTCCGGCGCCGTCACCGTGGGCGGCAGGGACACGCTCAGCTTCGAGATCACGTCTCCGGCTCAGTGCAACATCCGGTACTTTGGAGACAGCACCGGCATCAGCATGCTGAGCCTCATCTGGATCCCCTCGGCGGTGTCGTCATCCCTGACGGCGACGGTGTCTAGAACCGGCCTTCCTTCAGGAGCCGTCAGGAATAAGCCTCTGCTCTTCCAGCAGGTCAGCCCCGACACCCCCCAGGTCCACCTGGCCCGCCCGGGTCAGCCGGGGAGCCAGAAGAACTTCATATTCCAGGAGAAAGGGACAGCAAACGTTGCCTTGAACCTCAAGCTGATCCATTCGTGTAATATAATCAAGCTGACGCTGCATCAGGCGGGGGGGCGGCAGGCGGCGCCCGTGGCTCAGCAGGTGTCCGGATCCAAGCCTGAAGGGAGCGAGTGGGCCAGCGTTGGACTCAGAGCTTCACTCCCGGTCCAGAACGGAACGGCTCTTTACGTTACTCTGGACTGCATTCGAGGACGGGTCAACCACATATCGCAGGAGGGCGGGACCAACGTGTCCATCCTTTGGGTCGCTCTGTGATCCAGCATCTTAACCTACTATGCAAAACCTTAATATTCCAGTTTGATGAAAACCTTTTAAAGTATTTTTAACGTGTCCTGTTCAGTTTTAAACATGGAGGAACTCTAAGTACTGGTTTTACTTCAGGTACTTCAGCTGGTTGAGTCGTGACCAAGTGAATCTGAATGGATTTTTGACATTTTAAATGTGAATACGTTTATTTAAAGTATTTTTTTTTTGCTCATTCCTACAGTTATTTAACATTAAATGTACAATGATTGTTTTTGTATGATCAAAAGTAGTAGTTTGATGGTTTTGGAAAACAATTTTCAGACAAAAAGCTTATAACGCTGGGTTCACACCGCGGAGCGCGCTTGACCTTGGCCCAGTCCGAATTCTTCCCTCTCCCTTCCGCTTAATTCGAAGCGGTTGTTGAAGTGGAAGTCGTGTCCGGATTATTATTTTTTTAAGTTTCACCCTCCAAACAGAGGGGTCTAAAGTCCACCGTTGCGAGGGTAAACCGGGTCGCGTTAAAAAGAGCTTTTTTCTAACGGGGGTGCGCTCTGAACCACAGAAGTTTACATTTAAATGTTTGTTGTAGCGTGACTTTTAAAGTTATAAAACTGCTGTTGTTCTGTATATTCAAGCAGTGGAAGCTCCACGCTAATGCTAGCAGACCGGCGATTATTGATGACCCCATCGAACGAAAGTGACGTCCAAAATATTAGATACTATCTTTCATGACCTTCGTTTGGAGGGATAAACAAAGGGGAAGGGAGAAATTCGGATTGGGCCCTTCAGTTCACACTAGCTTCTGCTCAGCTGTACTTATTTAAAGCTTTCACAGTTAATTCGACATGATCCATCTTGACTTGTCGCTAACTGCTTTCTGCCCCTCCCCCGTTGATAGTGTCTTTAGACACCCAAACCACCCCACCCCCGGTCCGTAGTTGGTCCACTACATTGATTTGTGTGTCTCTGTGTCTGTTTTTTGTGCGTTGTTTGCGGGCTTATTTGCGTTTTTTTTATTTGCGGTTTCGCTGATTTTCGTAAAAACTCAAGATGCTTGTATGAAACGTTTGATTTCAAAGATGCTTCGGGGGAGGGGGGATTTGCACGACAGCCCCACACAGACACTCACAGCAAGCCTGCATGGAGAAATGGCATCAGCTGAAATATCCTGATAGTCGCGGAGGATAATTATCACCCAAGACAGGTGTTTATTATGGATGAAACCGGAAAATTCTGGATAGAGATGTCCTCTCGCACTTAACTGAGGAAGGAGCACACACTTTCTTAAGGGACAGAGAGACGGTGATTTAATAAATGTTAACACTTTTGTTGAGTATTGATCGGTAACGGACATTCTTCAACTGCGGGGGCTGAAACAGAGACGGGGGTTCTCCGTATTTGCGGAGGTCTCCAGTCCCTAACCCCCGACGATAAGGGGGGGAATTGTGTATTTTTATCTCTACAGTCTGTTTAGATACTAAAATCTGATTATTTTTGTCAAGATGATGAAGGAAAAGTTTGTTTCAAAGCAGTCAGTGCAGGGATACAGAACATTTGGAACTTCTTTTTTTAGGTGTACAAGATCACTTTATAATCCACAGTCAGCAGCCAATCATAATTGAGTATTCACCTGGTATAACTTGACATTATGTTCAATCTGTCAACAAAATCTTGTCAATCATTCATTAAAGTAAGAAATATATTTGTATCGCTTTAGTAGTGGAAATTCACTAAACTCATAATTAGAAGCCCCCTAGTGGTCATCAGTAAAATAGCGCTGTAAGTCACTTTTTATTTTATACAAGTTGTCCGTAAACTTCCTTATTTAAAAACATCTCGAGAAACAGGAAGTAAAATATTCTTATTTGTTATATTCATTTTTTTTCCATAAAAAACATGTAAATGAAAATGTCTTAAGAGTAAATTGCTGAATGTAAAGTTGTCGTAACCCTTCAATGTTCTGCGTTAGCCTCTATGGTACAATTATTTACGTTTAGTTGAACAAAGATCCATCTTACTCTGTTCTTCTTGTCCCCGAATGCCGTTTCCCTGTGAAAAGCTGGCCTTGCACATCGTTTCTAATTGCCTCTGTGTGCGTTTTGTCCTCCAAACAATTAAGGATAATGAAGTGTCTGAAAGAGTTGGCAGCGGCTGAAATTCTTCAGCTTCGGTCTCACATCAAAGCTGATAGAGTTGTTCTGTATTTCTGTTCAAAACCAAATAAAAATGCTTTTATTTGGTCAGAAAAGGACTCAAGAAGATTGAACTTGATAGTGAACCTGATGCTAATGGTTAATCTGCTGCACATATGCATCAATGTTTGACAAATCTATTTATGTATTTATTCTTAATTGGTCACATACCAATTTTACTAAGATGCAACACTATCCAGTTTGATCATTTTGGGATAGATTTTACATCAAATACATCCAACTTTCCTGTTAATGGAACAACCTTTGCCTAAAATAAAGGGTAAAAGTTTCAAATCCAAATGTTCTTTTGAAACTCTAAATAATTCCACAGCAGCCAAACAAAAAACCTGGAAAATCCAACTCTGGATCTTCCAAACTGTTGGTCATAATCAGAATGAAATTATTCTCTCATCTATTACCTCCAGGAGAACCGTTCTCTGCTGCTTGCAGGAAACAAATGGTTTTGTGTCTGGTGTCTGAATTGGAAACAGGTGTTTCAGTGGAGCGGGACTCCAGATGGAGATCAAAAAAACACCAGAGCTTGATGAGTTTCTGAGACGGACGAGGGAACGGAAACAGGAAGTACAGAAACCCAAGAGACAGTGTGTTTTTATTTAAAGAGTACAACCGTTCATGGCTGTATTTTGGAGTTTTCTGTCCTGATAAGATCTTCAAAACAATTTCTTTACGTTAAACTACAAGCAATAACAACTTGGTTACTTTCTAAAATACTACTGATTGTGTTCTTTTGCCTACTTCAAGATATTCAGACTCAATTACAGTAGCCTGGAACGCATGAAAATGTGAAGATTAGCCATGGTCCTTTGGATATTTGGAGAAGGCATTTAACCGCATCCCTCATGGTGGCCTGTAGAGGGTGCTCTCTCAGTAAAGGGTCCAGGGAGGCTTACTAAAGGCTGTCCTATAGGTGAGATTGTCCTACTTTTTATGTCTTGCTCCCTTTGTTTTGTGTTTTTGTTATTTATCATGGTCACTGACTGCAAGGACTAAATTATTTTCGCTTAGAGTGAAAAAACGTAAAAAGGCCTAAAAAGAAAGGCCTAAGCCCAAACATACATGGCCAGTGTGTAGCAGAACACAACATACACAAAATGAAACACTCAATCCTAACCGCAAAAACTTCTATATTGTTTCTGCATTGTTTCATTGTTCTTCTCCTTCTTCTTTTTCTTTCTTACTGGCAGTTTGAGCTAAATTTCACACACATGCCGCTAGCTAAAGTCTACATCGACCCCTAAAGTTTCGTTGACCTTTAACCTTGAGAAGTAGCCGCCATCTTGAATTTACAAAAATACGAGCTTCAAACACAAACAACTCTTAGGGATTTTTATCTAACGCTTTGGGCATCATTGGGAAGTAACTGGCAAAAGTAATATGGTATTAGAAGCTGTAGATTTTGAACGGCGTGCACGTGGCGAGGTTGCAAATGTGGCGTAGTCTTTATACTCGCACATATTTCACTGTATTGCTATGAAAATGTAATATGTTGATCCAAGGCTGAGGCTTTAACAAGTATTATAACATAGAGTATGAGCATATAACGTATGTGGGAGTGGTTAACAAATAACCTCCGTTGCTAAGGAAATCCAAAAATTACTTTTGCCAATTATTGTGAAACTAACGTCAATCTGTTCGGTGACCTCAGCCGAACAAAACATAAAATGGTTGCTATGGAGATAAAACCAACAGAAAAGCCGCAACCCTAACCTTAAGCCAGCACAGAACTGAGATCGGTTCTGGATCATTACCTGTTCCGGACGCGGTGCTGGACATAGACTGGGGAAAGGTTAGGTTAAATCTCACTACATCTCCCAGCATGCACCACCTCCTGTTGCGAGTCTTCACCAACTGTCTCCAATCACTCATCATTCATCCAGCACATATTCTGCTCCGTAACCTCTGTTCAGTGCAAAGTCTTGTTAGGCATTGCTGACAGTCCGAGCGATTGTCTAAGCCTGTTTCTCTGTGTTTTTGACCCGTTTATCCTCAGTCCTGCCTTATATCCAGTAAACTCTGTCCTGGTGATGGATTTAATGAACATTTCACTCGTGATTGTTTGTTTGCTGCACCGGCAGCCCCGGTGTTGGGCATTACAAAAGCAGCATTTTCTTCAAAAATCCAGTGCATTTCTGTGGTTTGTAACACAGTTCTTACTTGTTGCAGAGAGCAGAGACCCTTCATCCCCACGTCTACATCTGTTGTGAGTTTATTTGCTCTCCGACGGCTGATATTCGTCCTTTTCTCCGTTACTAGCAGGCAAATCCACCGCCCAGCTGGAATCATTGAGCTGTCAGAACATCAATGCGTCTGCAGGCTGATAGAAAATCTTTTCATGCTCACAAACTGTTTAACATGATACTCTGGAAGTATATCAGTGGCATTGATTGACATTTGGAGCAACATGTCAGAACAGTGTTGTTTAATAAACATGTCAGTCTGTGATTTGTGTTCGGAGTGGTTCCACTTCCCGACCGAACCTGGATCCAGTTCACGTTGGAGTTGGCTCCAAAAGGACAAAGCTACAAACAAGTCGGCCTTAAGCAGAAGAGGATGTTGCTGCAGAAGTCTCTCGTCTGCAGGGAAACCAGAGATTTTTCATGTTACGGAAAACTTCCTGAATGGATTTCTGTTCAATTAATTACAGGGTGTGAAGAAAAGCTGTTGCTGGATCAGATTAAAAATAAAACAATATATTGAGTAATTTCAGATTATCTGAAAAATTATAATTTTAATTCATGATTGTTTTAACTGAATACATTTTTTATTAAACATTTGACACATTTGTCCATATTTTTTTAATTTGATAAAAGTGAAGAATGAGGAAACCATTTTGGAATTAGGAACACAGACAATATCAGAAGGTTTAAACTATCCGATTAAGTTAATCTTATGAGTATTTGGATTGAATCTAGTTCTCAAGAATATAACTAAAGCTGTGCAAATGCAGGATAGATGAATAGAAACTACCTTTGTCAGATGGATTGGAAATTTAATTGAAATTTAAAAGTGAGAATGAATTTGGGAAATTTGACGACAGATTCTGCTGAACTAGAAATGGTGTTAGTAGAGAGTGTTTTTTTTTTAATCAAGATCATTGTACTGTAGCCTCGTTCCTGAAAGATTATGGAAGCGTTTGTGACTCATATTTCAAAATAAACGAAAATACTGGAAATGCGTTTTCATTTTCACAAT
>NC_050531.1:3042674-3046317 GCF_002922805.2 Oryzias melastigma | reverse complement strand
GGGAAATTTGACGACAGATTCTGCTGAACTAAAAATGGTGTTAGTAGAGAGTGCGATGTTTTTTAATTTTTTTTTTTAATCAAGATCATTGTACTGTAGCCTCGTTCCTGAAAGATTATGGAAGCGTTTGTGACTCATATTTCAAAATAAACGAAAATACTGGAAATGCTTTTTCATTTTCACAATGTACCTGCATTACTTGTCTCTTAAATAAAATGAAAAAGTAATTCTTAGAAATGGCTTTTCCAGTTGAAGTGATTTATGAGACACGTTTTGTGTGGCGAGATGAAAACAAAAAGTCTTCATTGGTTTTGTCACTTTATGTCAGAATGAACGTTGATGATGAAGAAAATAGAAATACTGTTTGGAGAATTCCTTTTCCTCTTTATTTAAAAGACAAGTAATTCAGTTAATTGTGGAAATAAAAAAGCATTTCTGTTAAGCCATTTTAAATTTTCAAATTTGATATTTTTAATTGAATTAATATTAATTGCTCTTTTCTTTACCATTTTAATTAAGCTACAGAATGAGCAGTGTCAAACAAGAAAAGAAAAAGCTGTTCAGCAAATTGCTTTTTCATTTTATTTAAAAGACAAGTGAAGCAGTTACATTGTGAAAATGAAAAAGCATTTGTTAATCCATTTTAATTTTCAAATTAGATTTTTTCTAATAGTATTTTTGGAACAAATTAACCAAAGAACTTTTAAAAAATGAAATATCAAATTACCTTTTCTTTTTAAGTTTATTTAAGTTACAGAATGAGCGATGTTGAAGAAGAAAAATTGCTTTTTCATTTCATTTAAGAGACAAGTGATGCAGTTACATGGTGAAAATATAAAGGCATTTCCAGTATTTACTTTTATTTTTAATTATGAGTCACAAAAGACTTCTTCTATTCGTTCAGATTCATTATTTTTATCAAAAATCAAAAAGAAAGGAGTGTAAGGTACCTATTGAGACAAGTTACGTGTAATTACTCCAAACTGTTCCATACATCTATTAATAACATGTAAACATCAGTGGACTGGATCTGTGTGGAAAACAATTGTTTCTCGTCTCTCATTTACCGGTTGAAGAAAAGTTTGTCCCATTCGTCATTGCCGCAGCTGCTTTTCTGACGGACTCCAACATCGTCATCTCCCTTCAGCGCACGTCCAACGATCTGTAAAAACCTCCATCACTCCGTCCGTCTGTGCCAGAGCTTCACTGCTCATTAGAAAAGTCGCTGGAGCAGAAGAGAAGAGGCCGACCGCTCAAAGAAGAGGAAGGTGGGCTGAGGAAACCTTCAACATGATTGATCGAAAAGTTGTTTTATTTTTGATTCAATTGACCGTTTCTTATCGATTTTTTCCAGAACTAAACCTAAGAGTGTGTACTCCAATGTTTTATTTTTGTGTGATTGCGTTGACCTTCATCGTTTTTGGATCAAATTCTGACACAGAGGAGACGGCTAATAGATGCTAATAGACGCTAATAGACGGCTAACGCAGGTATGGAAATAAAACCACATGGATGTGAATGTGCCCAGCCCCGAACATGAATAATAATTCGTGCTGGGGTCCCTGCGGTGTATATTTAAGCAGCAGAGAGATGCTCCTTCACTGGGATGGGCTCCCCGGCGCTCTGTGAGGTTAATTGCTTTCTCACTGAATGCATCCATATAAATGACTCTGCGCACGGCGTGTACGTTTGGTGCCACCGTGGGGAATGCTGGGTAACAGAGTGGTGTTGTGTAGACGCTATTAAGAAAAAAAAATGATGCTAATTAATGAAGAGGGCTCAGGAGCCGCGCAGAAAACAAGAGTGGAACCGCATTAACCCTGTTCTGCTTTTGGCAACAAACATGGAAGCAAAACTGGAGCGAAAGACAAATTATTCTGAGAAGATTTCTTTAATTTGAAGTTCTGAACCTGTGAAAGGAGGACACAAAGTCTCATTAAAATGACTTAAGCTACATGAGCATGAAAAAGAAATGGTATTGTAATCGAATCCTCTGCACGGTGGATGATGTTGTCATAGCAACCACACACATTTAGTCTTCTTGAGGTAAAATTAGCATCAAGTCACAAAAATAGCGAATTAAGTAGGAACGAATGAGCTGACTTTGTTTTTCTTTCTGCTTCCTTTGAGGTTCCAAATGATTCAGTAATTTACATCTTTGTATGTGGGCGGAGTTAGATTTCTACTGAAAGAAACATTGCCACAAAAAAAGAAGATAATTATTAGGGATGGGAATCAAATAATAATAATTAACCAATTAATCGCAAACCTAGAAAACAATCGCAATTCCAGCTTTTTCTTTTATCTCATAAATTTATCTCATTATTTTTGTGAAAAATAATAAAAGAAAAATTTGGGGGAGAAGTTTGATCCAGCTGGATATCAGGTCAGATCACCTGGAATCAGATCACAGGTGGGGGCGTGTCTGTCCGCTCGGAACACCTCTTGCAACGGCGCCGACTTCTGCGGTGAATTTCTAGACCACGCTGGGGTCGTTACTGTAGAAAAGTTCATGTCGGCCCCATCTCAAATTAAAATATGATTGTCTCCTCGTTGTTGGACGTCTACTTGCAGACAGCTCAATTTGGCTCCGCCCACTACAGCGGATCTTTCGCTCTGCACTGGGTAATGCAGTGCACTCTGATGCATCGAGTTGTTTTATTCTTTAGCTTACACACCGGACATTTGTCGTCCATTCATTAGCATGTTGTCCGGTGTTCACGCTAGGTTGTCGTTACCCAAAACTAGCGCCTGTACCAACAGGTAAAAGAGTATGAAGTGTCAAAGTGGTGTAAGTATGCTGAAACTCGCTCCAGGCTTTTTCTTTCACAGCTCTATTCCGATATCTGAAAGACTTGGTGCCATGAAATTCCAAACCACAATAATTCATTTCGATTTCTTCGACTGGTCAAAGATCAACTTTAGGACAACAGCTGCACATTTTCTATGTAGACCACATAAAGAAATTTGAAACACGTTTTAAAAGTAACTTGATTTTCTGTTCAGCCCTTTTTTGTCACATTAAAACTACCAAACAGCTTCTGGTAAGTATTTTTACTTAAAAATTCAGATTTTATCTTAAAACTGCTTGATAAAAGTTATTTCTCACTATCGAATGCATAATGTTTACTTTTACTTGATTATTATTACTTTGAAATGATGCTTTTGGCCACTTTAATGTAGAAACGATTTATGCAGCTGGAAAAATATTAATGTGAACAAGAATTCTTTGCACAATAGAAAATGAGAAAGTTTCTTAAAGTGCAGCAGCAGTTCTGCAGATTAAAGTCTTGTTTTGTACATTTTTTTTTGCTTAGATTTAAATGTGTTACCTGCAGCAGCTTCATTTTTTTTTTCATGTTTTTAACTTTTTGCCCGTCTGTTTTCACCAAATCCTTCAGACAAACTGAATTTTGTAACATTTTATGACCTCTTGAGAGATGAGTTTGCAGACATGTGAATCCCAAACCTGAAACAGGAAAAAAACGGAGCTGATTTTGAATCAACAAATGCAGAAAAAACTGTTTGGATTCAGCAAAATGTGCAGTAAAAAAAATCGTCTGGATGAAACCCGGATGACCTCCTCTTCCTCCTCAGATGGCCGATTCTTTAATGACCATGCTTTTATTTTGTTAAGTCATAT
>NC_050531.1:3027536-3037828 GCF_002922805.2 Oryzias melastigma | reverse complement strand
TTTAGCTGTTAATTTCAGCATTTTCAGCTATCAGCTTCAGCGTTTTTATCAATTAATTTCAGCATTTTTTGCTATCAGCTTCAGCGTTTTAGCTATAAATTTCAGCATCTTCAACTATCAGCACTAGAATCTTCAGCGGCCAAATTCAGCTTACAGCATTCACACTAGCATTATTATTGGTAATCCTATATATCTAGTTTGTATTTATGTTAAAAAGTTACGGTTCTAAAGTAATTGTCATTCTATTAGCTTTTTTGACTATTTTGGCATTCACAGAATTTTTAGGCTATTTTGGAGTTTAGTTAATATTTCAGCTTCATGCTAGCTGTTTTGGCTAATTTAGGCTTATTTGAGCTTTTTATGCTATTTTAGCTTAAAATAGGTTATTTTCTTTTTTTGTTTTTTAAGCTAATTTGGCATTTAGCTAATATTTTAGCTGGCTTTCAGCTTTTTCAGATATTAGCTTCAGTGTTTTAGGGTATCAATTTCAGCATCTTCAGCTTCCAAATTCAGCTTACAGCATTCACACTAGCATCATTGTAGGTAATGCTATATATCTAGTTTATAATTATGTGTAAAAGTTATGGTTTTAGTTTTAAAAATGTCGTTTTAGAGTGTTCAATAAATGTTTATCCCGCGACCTCAGGTGTGTTCTGGATTTTGGCCCCTGTGCGATTGAGTTTGACACTCCTGCTTTAAGCCAATGCCTGAACCATGTTTTCTTTGAAATATCTAGAAGAGTCACAACGTTTCCGACATACACACAGAAGAAAAAAGCTTAAGATGAAAATACAGGATCTATATCAGAGATAGAGAAAATATGAATACTTTTACCTCACAAATAGTCTCTGGTTATATGTCTTATATACACGTATGTATACACAATGATATGTACTTAGGACATCTTGAAATACTATTTACAGTCCACGATCAGATGTGATTGGACACTGACTGACCATGTTGAGTAAATTGTGCTTTTTATAACTTGTTCTAATGGAAATGCTACAGAACGATTATCTTGACTTCATTTTGTTTTTTAAATAAAGTTAATTCAAAATCCTTATTTGCCTCATTTGTTTGATATATTGCTTCTGAATAAACACAGAGAACTCTTCAAATCCACAGTAATAGTTTTCTTTTCTGTAATATAGTTTATTTTAGAGTTATATTTTATATATTTAAAGCTAACCTTAAATTTAATAAAAACACATAAGATCTTCGTGGTTTTTCTTTCGTGTCTGAGTCAGAGTCGCTCAGTTTCATTGTCTATTGCACCCTGTTGTCTATTTTCATGCGTTTAAGGAGCTTGATAACTAAAGATCCCTGAACGTCTGTCACGTCAGCGACAAACGTGGTTTGATTGTGTCGTTTGGGGAACTTGGAGGAAACAGATATGAGGTGAATCTCTAGCATAAGGTCGTCGTTTTAATGATTTAACCCTCCAAACGAGTTGAGGATTCCACAAACCCGTAAAGATTTAGCGGAAAATCCCTCAACTGGTGGAGTTGTAGACTTGTGCATGCAGTACCTATAATGACCACTAGAGGAGCAGACTGATTTACTATTTTAGCAGTAAAACAGACTCATTTGTGAAGCACGTTTGTGTCAATAAAGGTTCCACCGACTCTGTCGAGCAGCTCTAGTGTCGATAAAAACGAGTTTTCACAGTTTGACGCACATCTAGAACACGTCAAGTACTTCACGTGTGAATGATCCCGTGTCTTAACCACGCACGAGCCGGCGAAACGGCGCCGGCAGTTTGAATTCTCTCTGTTTGTGCAGACGTGGAGGCAGTAGAAGAAGCTGAGGTAAAGTGAAGAGCTCGTTTTTGTTTTCAAGCCTCCACAGATCACAACCACATTTGGCACTTGACCACGTACTCCACAAACGAGGAAGGACCCAAAAAACAAGTAAATAAACAAAGAACGCTCTTCCTCGCCGACTGACAGGCATGTCGAACCACAAGAGTACACATTGTTACGTCACTTAACACGACTCTAGGAGCCACTGCACTACGAGAAAGGCAGACAGAAGCACTTTTACAAAGCTGTGGAGCCGCTCGGCCCCCGGCGAAGCTGCGATACGTAACATATGGATATATACTTCTCTCAAATATAATCTTAAATATATATTTATATATATATGACTTTGCAGGAAAGAGAGAGAAAAAACTTTACCAGTACATTCACGACAAACATTTCATCCTCCAAGGGGGGAAAAAGCGACGACTGAGTCTTATAGATCGTGGCCGAGGCGCTCGATCTCCTCGATAAGAAAGTCGATGTCCTCGAAGGTCGCAGCGGGGTTTGAGATGACCATGCGGAAGAAGTTCACCTTGTCTCCTTGGGGCTGGTAGCTGACCATGGTGGTGCCGTACTCCATCATCCTGGCTTTGATCACGGGAGCCACCTGACAACGAGCAGCAGAGAGTAGGGTAGATGAAGGTAGAACATGGTAAAAGCTCCACGAACACCAGGAGAAGGGTACGCTTGGTTTTGATTTCTAAGAAGAATCAGGAATTCTGATGTTTGTTTTAAGCGTGTTCTTGTGCTGTTTAAAAAAATGGAGGACATTTATGACAAAAGTTAAGCTTAAAATTGCATTTCTGAGGATTTTTTTATTCAAATCGTGATGAAAAAGATCATATTTGTGAAGCTACTACGGCAAGCCGCAAGCTCCCAGCTCCGCCCCTTTCTGATGCATCTACTCACAGACAAATAGATCCATGAACGTCTTTGTTTTCCTCGTCTGAGCTGGAATCTGGATCTGGTTATTTCTAACTTGTTTTATTTTGAAAAAATATTTTTTATGGAGAATAAAATTTTAAAGGTAATTAATATTAAAAGACAATAATATTCCTGCCTTTTATAATTCATAATTATGTTAAAATGTTGCACCTCTAAAGTTTTAAAAATTAACGTTCTGCAGCTTTTTGGACTATTTTGGCATTTACCAAGATTTTTTAGGCTACTTTAGAGTTTAGCTAAAATTTCAGCTACATTAGACTTTTGAATTTAGACTTTTTTTAAAAAGTTTTTTTGTTTTTTTCATTTATAAAGTTTAATTGGTTATTTTGGAGTTTTACTATTTTTTCGGCTACATATTGGCATTCTGCTATCGTTTTGGACTAATTTGGCTTTACTAACATTTTTTAAGCTATTTTTGAGTTTAGCTAAAATTTTTGACCTACTTTTAGAATTTTTAATTTTGATTTTTTAAAGTTTTGTTCAGGTTCTTTGGAGTTAAGCTAACATTTCAGCTAAATGCTCGCTGTTTTGACTAATTTAGACTTTTTTTTGTCTATTTTGGAGTTTAGCTAATATTTCAGGTACATTTAGACTTTTTGATTTCAGACTTTTGTTTCATTTTTTTTTGCCGATTTTGAAGTTAAGCTATTTTTTCAGCTACATGCTAGCTGTTTTGATTAACCTACGTTTTTATTTTTAGTTTTTTTCAGGCTAATTTGGCATTTAAATAATTTTAGCTGGCTGTCAACTTCAGTGTTTGCAGCTATCAGCGTTTTTTCGTCATTACCTTCAGTGGCAAGGCGAGTTTATTTGTAGCACATTTCATGTACAGAGACAATTCAAAGTGCTATACATAAAACATTAAAAGAAACAATCAAAAGAAATAGTAAAAATGTGATCATTAAAATAAAATTCAAAGAAAGTACAAGATTTTAATTTAAAACAAGCATAGATAGACAGTGCAGACGTAAACTTTTGAATACATATTATATTATATACAGTGATTTCAGCTTATCAGCTTCAGTGTTTTCAGCCATTAGCGTTTTTTTCGCCATTACCTTCAGTGATTTCAGCTTCAGCATTTCTAGCTTTGAATTCCCGAATTTTCAGCTATCAATTTCAGCATCTTCAGCGGCCGAATTCAGCTTACAGCATTCACACTAGCATTATTACAGGTAATGTTATATATGTAGTTCATAATTATGTTAAAAAGTTAAAAATGCAGTTTTAGGTGTTCATTAAATGTTTATCCTGTTCGACCTGCGACCTCAGGTGCGTTTTGGATTTTGTCCCGTTGTGTGATTGAGTTTGACACTCCTGGGTTAAAGCACATGAATGCATCTTGGCCTTTAAAATAGGCATTCTTGAGAGCTGGGAATGTGGGAAAACAAAGACGTTCATGGATCTATCAGAATGGGGCGGAGCAAGGAGCTTGTGGCCCCACCCCAGCGGCATTCTTTCATCTGTTGCTGATTCACAACAATTTGAATAAAGAAATATTAGATTTTCTGACCTCAGAAACATGATATACATATTAAAAACACTATTTTCATCAGAGTGGTTCTTTAAGAACTTAAATTCCAAAGTTTATCCGGTCAGACAGATCTGGGTTGAGAGATTAGGCATATATTTTTTTAAATCTGCTGCGTTTGAGTCATTCCGACCAATCTCCTGCATGTTCCTCTCAGATGTTTTCCTTCACATTTTACTTAAGGAATCTCCGCGGTTCCTCCTGAAAGCTCTAATCTGTCAACACGCCTGTAAATCTGAGCGGCGTTGACGCCATCAGCTGAGCTTTAAAGAACGTCTGCAGATTTATAACAAACGTTTACGGAGGGCCGTGTGATCTTTAATCCAGTCACACACTCTCCATCTGTTTGTCCTAATTTTCAATTAGAGCGACCCTGCTGCTGCTGGGACGCTCAGGACGGTCACAGGAACAGTTTAACCCCTCCTCCCCTTCATCAGCAGTGAGAGCGAGCGACCTGCGGCGCAGGCCTGCGCGGGGCAGATACCGCCGCCAGCCGTCTTATCTGGGCTCACCCACCTTGTGCAAGCGTTTCTTCTTCTCCTCTTTGTCCTCGATGTAGCGCATCCCGGGGGGGAGGTACCAGAAGCAGACGTTGGTGTGCTGAGGCTGAAGGGAACACACACAATGGATGCACAACTTTGCACGAAATACATAGAAATACCATAAAAAATACAGATTTAAGTCATTCCAAGAAAGCAAAGTCCAAAAATGTCATTTAAGGGACATTGAATCATCGTAGATTCAATAATCTATTAGATTAAATCAATTTAATCCTTTTCTTATATCACTTTTTATAGTTTATATTCCTCTTAGAAAAGCGTCTGGACATCTATAGTCATTTTTAGTGACAAAACAGTAACAGATCAACCAGGATCATTTTCTTGCTGCGCATAATAAAATGATATTATGAAAAAAATATACTTTATCTGTTGTCGTTTTTATATGTTTTAAATTCATAAAGGAAGCTAAAAAAAACAACATGAAAATCATCAAATTAAATGAAAAATTAGTTCAGAAAACTTTGCATGAGAAGAACAAACTCAGCTTTTTCCCGCTTGGTTCACACCGTACACGGAAGGAATGTAAATGGAGTTTGCGCGGAATCTGCTTCACCCCCAATTCACACCAAATGCAGAAGCGCAGAATCCATTTCACTTCAGGTTCACACCAGACCTGGAAGCGCAGAATTCGCTTCACCTCCTGTTCACACCAGAAACGGAAGCGCGGAATCCACTTTACACCCAGTTCACACCAGAAACGGAAGCGCGGAATCCACTTCACCTCCTGTTCACACCAGAAACGGAAGCGCGGAATCCGCATCACCTCCTGTTCATACCGGACGCGGAAGCGCGGAATCCGCATCACCTCCAGTTCCGTAAGTGAGGAATCCGCTTTACCTCCTGTTCACACCAGAAACGGAAGCGCGGAATCCGCATCACCTCCGGTTCATACCGGACGCGGAAGCGCTGAATCCGCTTCAACTCCAGTTCACACCAGAAACAGAAGCAGGGAATCCGCTTCAACTCCAGTTCACACCAGAAACAGAAGCGCAGAATCCGCTTCAACTCCAGTTCACACCAGAAACAGAAGCGCAGAATCCGCTTCGCCTCCTGTTCACAGCAGAAACAGAAGCGCAGAATCCGCTTCGCCTCCTGTTCACAGCAGAAACAGAAGCAGGGAATCCGCTTCAACTCCAGTTCCGTAAGCGCGGAATCCGCATCACCTCCTGTTCACACCAGAAATGGAAGTGCGGAATCCGCATCACCTCCTGTTCACACCAGAAATGGAAGCGCGGAATCCGCTTCACCTCCTTGTTCACACCGGACGCGTATTTTTTCACTGCAGTCGACCGGCTGTCTACACTAGTTTCAGGTGTGAACCCGCCGTTATTCTGCTGACACATAACTGCAGCGATGATTGAGTCAGAACACATCAGCTGAATGGACAAAAGGGAAAAACTTAGTATGTCTGCAAAAGTTTAACCATAAAAAACAGATTTGGGTTTAAATCAAGAAACAAACCTTTAAGAAACCGATCTATGATTATGGATTTAATATGATTCCTTTAATGTTTTCAACAAACTGGTTAGGAGAAAAATGCCCCTAAAATGTCATAAAATCCAGAGAGACACATGGAAACAACCAACTTCCACTCAATTGATCCGCTCGATCACACCGAGGATCTCCTGTCCTGAAACATCTCAGCATCTGCGACGTCCTTCAAACGCCTGAAAGTTTCTTCTCCTAGTCACCTCATTCAGCTCTACACATCCTCTCTTCAATGAGACGGAGGCGGAGCCGACAGGTGAACACCTGGGTCAGTGCCCAAAAACACTTTGAGGCGCAGCAGGAAAACGATCCCGTTGATCTGTTCCTGATCTGTCATTAAAAATGACTATAGATGTCCAGACGCCTTTCTAAGAGGGGAGTGACCCCCCTGACCCACACACGTTAGCATCGTCGTTGGAGGATATTTCAGACGCCGCGCTATTCATATGCATATGAGCAATTACAGGCTGTTATGCTGTTCATTAGACATAATAGCAGCACATTACACTGGCGGATGGAGGCAACAATGGCATTCATCCAACACAAAGCGGAAGCAGACTCCGTGCCAATCAAGTTCCCCGTAATGAGGCAGAACGTGGACCTGTTAGCTCCTGTTTCCCTGGGTGGGGGGATGGGGGGTGCAGATCAGTGACGGCTGCAGAACGTGGAGGTGAACGTACCTTCCCATCGAAGACCATCTCATAGCCGTCTCTGTCCTTGATCTTGTTGTAGAGATACTCCGACAGTTCCAAACATCGGTCGATCTGAGCCTCGAAGCCGATGGTTCCCTGGAGGGAAGAACGTTTCATCTGGAGGAAACTGAATGAAAACTAAGACATGTGACATGCGTTCAAGAACGTGATGAACGTGGCTTCATGAATGCCCATTTAGACCACAGTGTTCACACTGGACAAACAGGGAGGGGCTTCTGCACCTTAAAGATACACTTAGCGAGGCGCGCAGTACGCCTGCCTCAAGGCAGAGGGCGCCAGTGAGCCTGGAGAATTTGACACGATGGTTTAGGAATAATAGAATAAGTGGCAGCAAATCAAGTGGAGTCATCCAGATATTCTTTTCAGCATAATTTTCTCAATGGAGGATTACGTGTCTAAACTTTGGGGATTTGTGGAGACTCGTCTCTGGGAGTGACTTTTAAAAGTGAAGAAAGAAAAGGAAGACTTCTACAAACGTGTTTTTTCAGAAATACTTCAATCATAAGGAAAGATAAGTCAATAATAACAATTTTTTAAAATTGAAAACACACTTTAAGTGTTGCCAATCAAATGGTTGATCTATGGGGTTCACATGTTTGTAAATCTGACTCTACGCTAGTATCAGGTAGTAGCTGTTAAATCCTAACATATCTGTGTTTCTACAGCCATCAGATCAAATCATTTCTACTGAAAAGGAAATAAAACTACAACTTATTAATTAAGAAAGGCTTTTAAAAGGATGCACCTCTCCTGCGGTTACTGATGAAGACTAACATCTCAAATATAACCCATGATTCTGCTCTAAAAAAACTCAGACGAGGAAAACAAAGACGTTCATGGATCTGTTTGTCTGCAAGTTGATTTTTTACATTACAAATACGATCTTTTTCAAGTTACATTTTTTTCATCAGCTCCTGATTCACAACAATTTTCATGAAGAAATACTCAGAAATGCAGTTTTTAGCTTAATTGTCTTTATAAATGTCCTCCGTCATCAGAAACATGCTACAAGAACATGTTAGAAACAGCATTTTCATTGGAGCGGCCTTTGAACAGTCAAGATGTTCCTCAGGGTTCTGGATTTGGACCACGGTTGTTCACGTTCTCTACTTGTTTTTTTACTTTCCTCAAGAACGACAGCAGTAAATGAACCTGTATGCTGATGACACCTTGCTGTTTTTCTATTTTATCAAAGTTAGTCTTTAATGAATTCCATTATTTTCCATTTTCATCCGAGTGGGTCTGAAGAAAATGATGACAGGAGCAGTAAAGAGAATGAAAAACCGTCTAAAAACACATGCAGTGTCAGATATGAACTGAACTGAGGAGCATCTACACTCTAAGGAGCACAAAACTGAGGTCATTTTAGAGTTCATATTGGTTATTTTTCAGCTTCAATAGTTATTTTTTATTACTTTATAAACTGTTGAAGACTTCAGACTAAAAATCAGTATCGGGATTAAGAAAAAAAAAGAAAAGCTTAATTTATGAGGCAAAAATGTCCTTTTGTTTCTTTTCTCGTAACATTTTTTTAATACTTTTCCCTTTTTAAACAAATTACCACAATAAAAAATGAATAAAAATCAAAATATGATTTATTCTTAGTTGTAACCTCACGTTCTTTATAACATTTGTTAAAGATTATGTCAGAAAATGTTATTTCAGATGTGAAATGTACAAATTTAAACCTATTTTCTAATAGAAGTTGAGCATGTTTTGTTGCTCAGGTACAACAAATAATTTGACAAAAAGGCTTAAATAAATACTTTTACAATAAGATACATTTTTGTATCACTATAAGGATTTTGTTTCTCTTTCTTATTATTTATTCTTCATCCGTATGCTTTTTGGCATGAAAAAACTCAGTCACACTTTCAGCAATTTCTGTAATCTTGGTATCAAAACGTTCTGTTCATTAAGGACATCATTGATTGTATTTTTGTTTTTTGTAAATTTTAGGATTTGTAAGATATCAGGTAAATTTATGTGATTTTTCAGCCTCATTGAAATGAATGGGAATTTCAGCAAATACATGCAATCAAAAACATTCAGCATTTTCAAGAAATTCATGCTTATACTTTTGGTGTTGTTATATTTGACAAAATGATTGAAAATTAATGAAATTCTATGCAATTTTTTAAGATTTTTCACAAAATTAATCACATTTTTTGCGCACTTTGAACCCTATTTGGATCGAAACATTCAGCATGTTGAGGACATTAATGCTAAAGAGGTTTTTAAGGCTAATTTTGAGCTTAGCTAATAGTTTAGCAACATGCGAACATCTTTGGATAATTTAGCATCTAATGAGGTTTTCTGGCCAATTCTTTAGTTTAGTTAAAAATGTAGCAACATGCTAACTATAGCTTTGGTATCTAATGAGGTTTTGGGGCTAAATTTGAGTTAAGCTAATATTTTAGCCATGTGTTAGCTTTTTTGCTAATTTTGATTCTACTGAGGTTATTTGGGCTAATTTTGAGTTAAGCTAGTTTACTTTTAGCAACTTGTTAGCTTTGTGAACATATACTGAGGTTTCTCAGGCTAATTTCAAGTTAAGCTAGTTTTTTAGCAATGTACTAGCCATTTTAGCATATACTGGGGATTTGTAAGCTAATTAGGAGTTAAGCTAGTGTTTTAGCAATGTGCTAGCTATTTTAGCATATACTGAGGATTTTTAGGCTAATTAGGAGTTAAGCTAATATCTTAGCAATGTGCTAGCTATTTTAGCATATACTGGAGATTTTTAAGCTAATTTTGAGTTAAGCTAGTATCTTAGCAATGTGCTAGCTATTTTAGCATATACTGAGGATTTTTAAGCTAATTAGCAGTTAAGCTAATATCTTAGCAATGTGCTAGCTATTTTAGCATATACTGAGGATTTTTAAGCTAATTAGCAGTTAAGCTAGTGTTTTAGCAATGCGCTAGTTTTTTTTTTGGCTAATTTGGCTGAACTGAAGTTTGAGGCTAATTCTGAGTTCATAGTTTTAACTCATTTTTTTATTTTTTTGCAATTTTCTTTCTTTTTTTTTTTAGAAATCCTTTAAGCAATTAAAGTAAATATCTTCTGCAAAATCCTCCCGCATATTCAGCGACCAGATTTAGCAAAAAGCACATCACAGAAGTATTATCGCAGATAACACAACTTTTCTAGCGTTTATTTATATTTTTTTTTCAGTTTGTCTCCACAAATTAATTTTCAAAGATATTTTCGTGTTGAAAACAGCAATTTTCTTTTAGTTTTAGAAAACTTCAT
>NC_050531.1:3017402-3026300 GCF_002922805.2 Oryzias melastigma | reverse complement strand
GAAATTCTGGATTTCTCAACCAATCGAAACTCTGGATTCCTACATAGATTTAAACTCTGGATTAATGAACAAATCTAAAATCAGGATTCCTGAACAGATCTATAATCCTGATTCAACTCTGGATTCCTACACGGATGTAAACTTTGGATTAATGAACAAATCTAAACTCTGGATTCCTGCATAGATCTAAATCCTGTGTTTTTCTTTTCTTTCAGCAACAAAACTAAAACAAAACAACAGCGCAGACTCAAAATCACGAGTACGGCAGAAATCGACGACGTCTCGATGCTCTAGAACCGAATCTTTGGAGCATCTTCCTGTTTTTTTATCATCAAACATTTATTCTTTCCTCTGTGGTCTTTTTATCAGCCACAATCAGGATGAAACACGTCTCATTCTGCTTTCTAATCTATGTAAAAAATAAATAATCTAAATGTTAGTTTTCTAACATATTCAATAAGATGAAGGAGTTTTCATTGAAAGGTTTTGGTTCTAAAATCTTTCTCCTCGGCTGAAGTTTCTCCATCGGAGGAGCTGCAAACATCTGCTGGTTCTGATGTCTAAAAACACTTTTCCCATCTCAGCATGTTAGCGAATGATAGACAAGGCCATTTGAGTCTCCTAATAGAGGTGTCCCCCTGTCGAGACAACATCACCTTCATTAATACATCCCTCTGGCGGGGCGGGGTGGGGGGTGGGGGGGGGTGCAGTGACGGCGTAGCCGAGGGAGGCGATGATTTACAGCCTCTGCTCCAGTTTTTCTCATCTCAGTGTTAGATAGGAAATGGCTCGCTCTCTATCTGGGTCAGCTCCTTGCGGTTGGAGGCGGAGACATAATAGATCTGTCAAACTCGGAGGTGCGCCGTGTGGCGCCGTGCACTAAAATCTCCTCCAGTGATGATGACGGCGGGAGGAGTTACTGCGATTTCGGGGCGTCTCTGGACTCACATCCACATGCATCCAGACGTTGTACTTCCTGCAGATGTCGGAGATGGCGATGAGGGGGTCAAAGGCTCCGTACACCGTCGTCCCGGCGGTCGCGCTCACAAAGAACGGCACAAAGCCCTGCACGGGGGTAAAGCATACAAACATGGAGCGCACATCGCCCAAACTTCTGCTTCCGGCTGATGGACCCCATAAAGCCAACGCCGCATGGAGCCATCGCTGCGTATTTATAGCGTGCCACGTTACCTTCTGTTTCGCCTCCAGAATTCGCCTCTCAAGGTCAGCCGGGATCAGTTTACCGCTGCAAGTACAACAAAGCTTTAGCGGATGTTAAAATAATCAGACAGTAAAGACGCTTCCAGCCAGTTAAGCAAAACAGAAAGATGATCTTTAGAGCTGGCGTGGCTAAGTGGGCCGAGGATGAGCACGACCCCGAGGGAACGAGGCATTAAGTCAAATGGATCTGAGATTCCAGATAACTTCCACCGAGGTCTCCACCTAAACGAGCGTAATGGAGCGTCGCTTTGTTCCCGATCATCATCAGGAAGAAGCAGCTGAAGCAGAGTTCATGTCTAAGGTTGAGAATGTCTCAATAATGTTGATGCTGCTGCACGAACGGAACCGGAACGCCGGTTTAGAGACCAACACCTCACTGAAAACACTTTTCTTTTTTTAATTTACTGTCAATCTGGTTCGGCTGCAGAAGATCCAGAAACAATGAAAATAAATGTAAGGAAATCTACGCTAAAACAGCAGGAAGCAAAAGATAAATAAAATCTATCAGAACTTTGGTCACTTTTATTGAAAATATCTCAGTTTATCTACAATTCAGTGTCGGTCAAGTCTGTATTTTTATCTTAGATCTAAACTTAAATGCTGAAGTTTTGATGAACGAGTCCAATTTGAGGCAGAATATTAAGAAAAAAACACCCAATGTTTAAGCATGGTGGGGGATTTATCATAGTATGGGATTCCGCTCCTATCAGCCACAGGAAAACCAACACATTCCCATCCCCGAGTCGTCACATTTTGGTGTTTGCCTAAAGACCCCTCTGAGTCTTTTCTTGACGTTTTCGGTGTCCCTAACTCGTCGTTTTTACGGGCTGTTGGTAAAATCAAGGATCCACAACTCTCGGGATGCGTTACCGGATGAGGACTGGTCCTCAGGACGTGTCCAGGACCGGTACCCAAACCTTAACCCAGCCTAGTTTGTGCGCAGTACCACGTCTGGTGCCGGGTTAAGGTTTGGGTACCGTCACTGGACGAGTCTTGAGGACCAATCTGCGTCTGGTACCACGTCCGGTGCAATGTCCGGTGCCTGGTTAGGTTTGGGTACCGGTACTGGAGTTAGGGTACCATTACTGGACGTGTCTAGATGACCAGTCTGCGTCCAGCAATGCGTCCGGTACGGCTTCCGGTACTGCGTCCTGTGCCGGTTTAAGGTTTGGGTACCGGTACTGGACAAGTCTTGAGGATTAGTCTGCGTCTGGTGCAGTGTCCGATGCTGGGTTAGGTTTGGGTACTGGTACAGGGGTTAGGGTACCAGTACTGGTTGCGTCTGGATGACCAGTCTGCGTCTGGTACTGCTTCAGATACTGCATCCGGTGCCAGGTTAAGGTTTGGGTACCGGTACCGGGTTGGGGTACTCGAGGACCAATCTGCGTCCAGTGCCGGGTTAGGTTTAGGGTACCAGTGTGCTCCGTGTCCCGGTACTGGCCCAGTTTTGGTTCGTGGTCCGGAGGTTGGGAACTCATGAACAGCCAGGATGTCAAACAATGACGAGTCGGGGACATCCAACACGTCTAAGAGTGATCCGGAGAGTCCTAAACCAAACATCAATAAGTGACGACTTGGGAGTGAGAATGACTTGTGAACGTTTCCCCTCCCAAGTCAGAAAAGTGTTTGACCCAAACCGTGTTGGCTTCTTTATAAAAGCCAGAAACTCACTATAGACTTTTGTACCACCAGCTGGAGGTTCAAACAGGAAGTGGCTCCAAGAAGCCAAAATCCCACAGAGTTCTATAGAGCAATAATCAGCTGTTAATGAGTCCTTCTATTGGTCAGAATCTTTTTAAATCTTCTTGATAATCTTTATTTTTTATGATATATTTTTTCTGTAGTTCAAGTCACAAACTGACCAATCAGAGGCCTCAAAAGTAGGTGGAGCCTTCCAGCCCCCATGTCCAACATTCCAAATAGACTTTATGTAGCCCGCCTTCAAGTGGTAGGGGTGTGGCCTTTTGACAAGCTTACTCCTGATTGGTCAGAGTGGTTGCCATAGAAACGATGACTCAGACCGACATTTGGCTCCAACATGGTGTCAGGAAATCATCAAGTCTGAACTATCTTCTTAGGATGACGTCACACTCACTCGGTCCAGTTCTCATGTACAGTCAATGCTTTTTATTGTTGGAGCTGCTAAAAATAATATTTACAAAAAAATGTATCAAATCTATTTGAACAGAAGCATATTAAAGTTTTGAGCTCATTTGTCCTAAAGATGTATCCCTCTTACTAATTTAGCAAAGTCAGACTTAAAAAGTAAAATGCAGTTAAAACTTCAGCTTCTCATCTCCTGTTAAATCACTTTATGTTCATATAATCAATAACTTTTCAAAGTCAAATAGGAAAAATATCCCAATTTGCCTTCAAGTTGGAGAATAAACAACAAAATAAAAGCTTTAAAGCTCTCTCTGTGGATCATTACCATTCGTCGGCTTTGATGCAGATCACACTTTCAGTCCCGATGCCGAGCGCCGCCGCCCCCTTCTTGATAGAAAAATGGCTCTGACGGGATAAAAGAGGAGGAGAAGAAGCGATCAGCTCAAATAAATCTGTTTTCCTTTAAGTCCTCTGGTGATGAAGGAGGCGGCCGTGAACGCGACACACATCCGTCAGGTTGTGACAGACGCACAAACGTCAGGAGCGAGCGGCGGACACGGAGAAGGAAGAATGTGACCTCACATGCTCCGACGTGAAGGCCACCAGTCTGGGGACGGATGACATCCCCTTCTCCTTCACCTCAGGGAACATCTTGAAGCGGGCCAGCAGCATGGCGTACATGTTAGAAATAGCTCCCCCTGGAGGACAGACGTGGATTTGCAAACTCAGAGGAGTTGAAGATGGAAGAATTTCAAAATGGATGTTTTTTTTTTTTTAAAAGAAGACATCTTTGCAGCTGACAGGAACACAGGAACACTCACAATTTTCATGCTTCATTCTCGTTTTCATGCTTCAACCACCAGAGCGGAGGACAGGTGTGTTAAAGTCGAGGCCCGGGGGCCGGATCCGGCCCTCCGGGTAATTCTATCCGGCCCTCCAGATTATTTTGTTTTATTGTTATTAATGACACGGTGTTATCTTGTGCTTATTTCTAACTCATATAATTTCGACAACATATATTTTTAAGGAGAGTAAAATATTGAAAGTTGTTTAAGGTTTAAATTGACTTATTTCTGAATAATATTACTTAATTTTTATGAATTATAATTATGTTAAAAAGCTATGATTTTAAAGTTTTAAAAATTGTCATTCTGCTAGCTTTTTGGACTATTTGGCATTTACTAAGATTTTTTAGGCTATTTTGGAGTTTAGCTAATATTTTAGCTACAAGCTAGCTGTTTGGGCTAATTTAGGGTTTTCATTTTAAGCTTTTTTAGGCTGTTTTGGAGTTGGGCTAATATTTGCATGCTAGCTGTTTTGGTTAATTTAGGCTTTTTTAAAGTTTAACTAATATTTCAGTTACATGCTAGCTTTTTCTGCTAATTTAGACCTTTTTTTTGTTTCTTAGGCTGTTTTGAAGTTAGGCTAATATTTGGATGCTAGCTGTTTTGGTTAATTTAGGCTTTTTTCAGCTCTTTAGATTATTTGGAAATGTAGCTATTTTTTCAGCTACATGCTAGCTGTTTTGGCTAATTTGGGCTATTTTGAAGTTTAACTAATATTTCAGTAACATGCTAACTTTTTTCTGCTAATTTAGGCCTTTTTGTTTTTTAGGCTGATTTGGAGATTGGCTAATATTTACATGCTAGCCGTTTTGGCTAAAATATACTTATTTTTTGAGGTACATTAATTGTTTTGGCTAATTTAGCCCCCACCCCACCCCTTTTTCTTTTAGCTTTTTAGGCTGTTTTGGAGTTAAGATAATATTTACATCATGCTGGTCATTTTGGCTAATATAGGCTTTTCTTTAAAAAATGTTATGCTATTTTGAAGTTTGGCTATTTTTTTCAGCTACACGCTAGCTGTTTTAGTTAACCTATGTTAGTTTTTGAGGCTAATTTGGGATTTAGCTAATATTTTAGTTGGCCATCAGTTCCAGCTTCTTCAGCCCAAATTCAGCTTACAGCATTCACACTAGCATTATCACAGGTAATGTTATATATCTAGTTCATAATTAGATTCGAAAGTTTAAAAGTTAAAAAAATAATTTTAGTGAGTTCAATAAATATTATCCTGTTCAGCCTGAGGTGTGTTTTGGATTTGGGTCCTTATTTGAGTTTGACACTCCTGTCGCAGGAGGTTTTCAAGAAAATTAGGTTAAGCTGGAAAATGAAAATTATTTTATGGTAATTGGCCCTGAAATGAGTTCCATTTAAATCATCAAAATGCACATTGACGCATCCAAACAGTCGCAGAGCCTCTTCCATCTGCAGGACGGAGGGAGGGGCGCTGGCTGCTGCACACGTACCAGGTGAGAAGATGCCGTCCCCCCGCCCCTCCGGCCAGCCAATGATCTCCCTCATCTTCTTCAGGGTGACGTATTCCAGCAGCACGAAGACAGGAGCCACCTCATAGGTGAACCTGCGTTACACAAGAGGCGTCACATGGGCCCGTTACACAAAGATGGCACTTGCGTAAAATGCATTTTATTTTGAAAATCTACCAAGCACAAGCATTTTTTTGTCTTTGTTTGCAGTTCATTGCAGCTGCCAAAGCAGCAGCTTTTATCAGCCCCAAAACACACATCAGAAATGAGCTTCAGATTAGTCAGAATTCAATTTCAAGGCTAATTTTCTCCCATTTAATCCCCGGGGATCAGAAGTGAGGAGGGGGGATAAAAGGTTGTAAATGGAGGGGTGCGATGTGGGGTAAAGGGAGGCAGTAGGGGGCGGGGGGGCGTTTCATTTCACCCTTTTCATTTGGCATGATTGAGGGGGGAAGAGCCGCTATCAGCAGAGCGCACGCGGATGCACCGGAAATGGAATTCTTTCTCATCAGCTGCTATCTGCGCTCGCAATCGGGCCAAAGCGGGCTAAAGCGGGCTAAGGCGGGCCCCGTTTACTCACATGTTGGTGTTGGCCGTGGATGTTAGCCAGTCGGCCGCCAGCCCGACCATGTCCAGCCCCGTGGAGAGCTGATTGAAGTACCTGGGATGAGCTGGAGGAGAGGGAGGAAGAGGAGGGAGACGTCATGCAATTTGCGCGCTTTTGTGCAGAAAAGTCAAAGGAGTTTGGAGGAACGAGCTGGAGCTGTCACTGCGGAGACGCTTTAATTGCAGACTAGCAAATGATCTTTGAAAATAATGCAAACATTTGGCTTCTGCGGCGGCGGCTGCGGGGGTTATTACCGGGTAAACAGTCTCCAAATGCGCCTTTTCCGATCACAGGATTTTACGCAGCAGAAAACATGTCATAATTGTTTTATTCCAGTCCATAAAAATGCCAAATCTTTTTTATACATTTTTATTAAAAAATAAAAACAGACAGGGGACAGCGCGCGGAGATGGAGGAGGTCGTAAATGTCCTCCCGCGCGTCACTCAGCTGAGAATAATGGAGTGGGCCCGCGAAGCCCGATTATTAGCCTATTATCTGCCGCGTGCTGGAGCACTTTCGCTGCGTCACTGCATTTATCGGTCTGGTGGCTGCAGTCAGGAGGAGGAAAACGAGGACACCTCCCATTATGGAGCTCCTTCGTCATGTCTACCTCCCCCTTCAGCGACAAAACATCAGAAAAAACGCGCAAAATAAAAAAAAATGGAGAATGCGCAGAAAAAACATTTTAATTTTAGGGATTTAACTCGTTTTTAACTTGCCTGTTTTGATGGCGTATTTGAGCGTGGCGCGGCAGCTGATCAAGATATCATCCAGGGTGGCGGGATCGTGCTGCAGCTCCCAGTTGTTGAGCTGCAGCAGCTCGTTTGGATAATGGAAATCAATCACTTTGGTTTCTCGGTCGAAAGACTCCACGATGTAGGCCAGGAGGATGTCCACCACCTCCTGCAGGAAGGTCATGGTCTTGGAGTCTCCGTCCAGAGCCGGCAACAAGTCTGCGGAAACAACAAACAAACAAATAAAAGAGGAAAGGAGCGCGCTCCACATCGGATTTAACTTCACACTTTGGGGCCTTAAGAGCAAAAACACAAAATTCCTTCATTCTAATAAATTATTATATTAAAATATGTTTTCTTTTGTAATAATAATAATAAATAAGAAGATTTGGAGGTTTTATTTTTTAAGTTTTGAAGCCCCGAACGCCCTCAAGGACAAGATTTGGCTGAAGGTGACCTTTGGAAAATAAAATGTTGAGAAATTAAAATATCTGTTTTCTTTTGTTAAAATTCTTCATTTCCGTTCAAATTATAATCTTTATTTTAAAGTTTGAAAAATAAGAGTATTTTTTTTTTAATTTACCACTAAGATAGGCCCGTTGATGAGTTTTTACATTTACTAAAAGATAAATAATAAGGAAATGCTCTTATTTTGAAATGTAAAAAACAAGATTAAATATGACTCGGTTTTAATGAGTCTGTTTGGAGTGTTGGCGGTGCGTAAAAGCCTCAGACCTGTTGAGTAGAGGTCGGAGAAGCCCACGTCGGTTTTGGCGCAGTTGCAGGGTTTGTTGCAGCCGCAGGTTCCGGCTGCCGGCTGCAGCGGCTGCTTTGCGCCCGTTTCTGCACCTTTCTCCACTTCCCCCACGTTCAGCAGCGCTTTGAAAACAACGTCGATGCGTCATTTGGGTTGTTATGGATAAATAAGAACGAATAGGTGTGAAATGTTGCGCCCCGCGGGCCCGCAGCCGCTCCTTCCACCGACATACCGCATATTTTCGATCCAATTCCTCCGGAGAGTTTCTGGGCCGCCGCTTGGCACCAGGCTCTGGCTGCAGGACACAAGAGGACATGAGGTGAGCGCCAACTCCGCGCTCAGAGCCAGGAGGCCCGTCTGAAAGGTGAGTCTGGAACAAAGCGCGCGCGTTCCTCCTCAGAGGTCATCCTGACAGAAAACAGAAGCACTCACGCGTGCTGGGGCTCTGACTGCCGGCGGTGGCCCCCGCGTTATCCGCGCCGAGGGACCAGAAGCCGTGAGATGCCATCGTCGCCGGTCGTTAGGAGCTGCGGGAGACACGGAGACCGGCAGAGCCCATCCACGCGCGCGCGGGCTGGAGCTGTTCGGAGCCGCGGTGGTGCTGGATGTGTCCTCAGAGCGCGGGTCCGGCCGCGCGTCCGCCGCGCGCTCTGCGCTGTGGGGAGGGACGGGGGGCAAGCGGAGCACAAAAGGCGTCCACAGGTGCGCGAGGCATGAAGCGGCGGAGAAAAATCCCGCAAAACCGTCTGCGCACGCGGGCGGAGCGCAGCCACTGTGCGCGCGGAGGAGGGCAAATGAAGTTTCAGGAGATGGAAAGTGCAGAATGTAAAAATAGAAAATAAAACCCAGCAAACTCGGAGATGATTGGCAGCTGCGGCTGGTGGGAAATGCGCAGCGCAAAAAGCGAGTCTAATTGCGTTCACGTCACCAACGAAATCCCATCGTGATTCACTTCAGGGTCATGACGAACCGCGTTGCGTCGTGCGTCGTGACTCCGCACATGCCCCCCTCCCTCCAACATGTTGCCCCCCGCGAGCTGAATTTACCCTCCACGCGCGCGCGGAGAGCACTTCATCTGCGCGGCGATCGCGGACCTTTTTCTTGGCGAGCGCGGCTGCTCTAATTGCGCGCGGGGAGAGATGGCGA
>NC_050531.1:3016408-3017333 GCF_002922805.2 Oryzias melastigma | reverse complement strand
CTGGATTGGGCGCGCGCATCCCAAAAATACTGATTACGCAAAATCAATTATCATCAACGGGGAGAATTTATCACATTTTACCCAAAATATTTTATTTTCTGACCTTAAAAAACAACATTTCCTCCTCCTTTTACAGAGCAATCCTTTAGATAAAAGCTAAAATACTCAGAAGATCAAAGTGAGAGGGTAACAGCAAACAAATACTCAAATTACCCCGTTTTTCCTCATTATTTCCATTTTTGGAAGTGGAGCAGTGATTTCTCAGTTGTTTTATGGGGGTGGGTGGGGGGTGTAGGGTGCAGCACTGAGCATGTGCGGCACTCAGGGATTTGCTAACAATCCCTGTGGGGGAGTTGCTGCTTTGAAATGTCACATAAAGGTTGCAGGTTGGATCTGAGAGAAAAGGCCCGACGTGTAAAGAAGACGATGGAATTTACAGCAGCGGGAATTCAATCCTGACATTTTTACAGATGAAAACATGATTATCCTGGCTGGTGAAGCTTTTTCACAAACGACCGGATGGTAACAAACAGTAAAACAGAATCGAAAGTGGACAAAAACGTCATGTATTTGTTGCAGAAACAGACATTTGAAAGAACACTACATGTTTAATGGCATAAAAGAGACTCTCAAACAACAGACCTTCATTTACATCATTTGGTTTGTTCTGTACATTCTATTCACCATCATAAACAGTTTATTGCTGTGAAACTCTGTGTTTTCATGCATAATGTGGATTATTCGGCCCAAAATTGCAGTTGAGTTCAGTAATGTTTGATCAGCCTTCGTCGTTGGGAAGTCTTCCTCAGCAGATGTCTGTAGTCGTACGGGTTGTCTCCAGTCCGGCTCTCGGTGGACGACATCCGGGGAACAGAACGCCTGTCGACGAAGAGCAGAAAACACAATCACGATTCCCCTAAGCGTG
>NC_050531.1:3016016-3016355 GCF_002922805.2 Oryzias melastigma | reverse complement strand
CGTTGGGAAGTCTTCCTCAGCAGATGTCTGTAGTCGTACGGGTTGTCTCCAGTCCGGCTCTCAGTGGACGACATCCGGGGAACAGAACGCCTGTTGATGAAGAGCAGAAACACAATCACGATTCCCCTAAGCGTGAATATAAAACACATTTTGAAGTCAGGCGTCTACGGAGGGACATTGAAGAAAAAAAAATAATAAAATAAGATTTTTTTTCAAAAAAATTGAAGTAAATAAAAATCTGTTTAATATCTGGTGCGCACCAGTTAGTAAGCAAGAATTTTTATTTTTTTTGAAAAGATGAAGTAAAATTTTTTTTTTATTCTAGTTACTATCTGGTGC
>NC_050531.1:3015707-3015895 GCF_002922805.2 Oryzias melastigma | reverse complement strand
AGCAAAATATATATATATATATATATATATATATATATATATATATATATACTGCATATATTTTCTGTTATTGACTGGTGTGCACCAGAAAGAAACTGGTGCCCACTACATAGTAACAAAACTTTGTTTTCCCCTAAAAGTTAAGATAAAACATTTTTTTTTCTGGTTAGTAAATGGCGCGCACCAGA
>NC_050531.1:2966035-3015626 GCF_002922805.2 Oryzias melastigma | reverse complement strand
AACACCAGATTTGAACCAATAATGTTTTTCTCTAAAAGTTGAAGTAAAACTGTGCTTTTTTTTTTAGTGAATGGTTTGCACCAGTTACTATCTAGTACACACCAGATAGTAACCAAGATTTTTTTCTAGAAATTGAAGTAAAAAAGGAAAAAAATTCTGGTTCCTGACTGGTGCGCACCAGATAGAAACAAAACTTTTTTTTAATTTTTTTTTTTATAAAAGTTAAGGTAGTTTTTTAATTCTGGTTAGTAACTGGTGCACATCAGACTTTAAAAAAGATTTTTTTCCCTAAAAGTTGAAGTTAGTAAATGCTGCACACCAGATAGTAACCAAGAATTTGTTTGTTTTTTTTAAATTGAAGTAAAAAATATTTTTTGTTTTTCTGGTTAGTAGCTGGTGCGCTCCAGAAAATAACCAGAAAAAAAATGTTTTACTTCAATTTTTAGAAAAAAAATCTTTTTAACTTAAAATTTTATTTTCTTTATTTAGATGTCATCTTAGTTTCTCCGTACATCTCAGTACCAAAAAAAGTTGTCTATAAAGCTGAATAAATTCCCAATTTGAGGAATGTTTGAAACAATAAAACATGGATGAAAAAATGTTCCACACTGTTAAAAAAAACGATAAAAATGCTAATTTATACATGCTAACTTACCTACTAAAAGTGCAAGATCGCCAAAAAATTACAATTATTGCAACAGTTATAAAAATAAATGTATTTTGTGGTACACGCACCAAATTTGGCCCAATAGATCCGTCCTTTAGAAAAGCCACTAACATGTTAAAATGCGCATATAAAAGTCGTCTGTAGACACAAATAATTCTTGTTTGTCTTAAAACAGGTAAAGATTAATCAGGAGATTATTGCTACATGCAGTTATAGATGAAATATGATTAAATATTTGTAAGAGAGCAGCAGAAAAAAAATAAAATATATTTAAAAAATCTTTATAAATGCTAAACAGGTAAAAAATAATGTAAGGCAGTTAAAAACTGTTTAAAAAAATGAAAATACGGTTGGCATTTCTGTACTTTTTTCAGAATAAATAATTTTTTCTGTCAGGATTTGTTTCCTCAGACGATCTCCTGAATTTTGGTGTCGACCAAACAGGTGAACTCTGTTCAACTGAATTAAAGGCTCCGGGTTTGTTTTTAAAGTGAACTCTGATGGGATTCATTCGTAGTGAGAAAAGAATTAGACTTTCAATAAGAAATTCAAAATGAAAGGTTGGAAAACCAGTTATTTGGATGATTTCTAGAAGCTTTTGGAGCTGCAGCCACGAAGAAGTGAAGGAGATGAAAACGGTTTCATAGAAGCTAAATTTAAAGAGACAAACGGAAATTTCAATGAGAATTTTAACAGATAAATATTCCTAAAAGCTGCTGAAGGTTTAAAATGATCTCTGGATGTGAAAGCGTTCTGACAAAGTTCCAATGTGTTAAAATAATCTTTCACTTTCTATTTCTTATTTTGTAAAGTTACAGAAATGAAAAGTTTTCAGCCAACAGATGAAGGCAGATAGCAAAGAAAAGCAAAAACAGATTTCTAAATGACAAAAGTCTAATGGGAGACACTCTGAAAGATAGTGAGCAGAACAAAACGAGAAAAAGGAGAGATTTTTATATTGTTTTTTCTTCCTCGGCCATTTATCACTGTCTGAGGCAGTGACCTGCTGAAACGCTGCAGACTTCACTGAACAGCAGGACTGAGAAAGAGAAACCCGACGACAAACAAAAGCTCACGTTGTGAAGATCAATCTCTGAAACTCCAGAACAGAGTCTGCTTTCAGAACATCAAAGAAAAATACGTTTTAATACTTCTCCAGACAATAAACACATAAACGTTTCTCAGAGGAATGTAGAAAGATTTGATCTTTTTCTGTGAACATTTGGGAACGACTAGAAGGAAGTTTTTATTCTTCTAGTTTTTAGAAGGATCTTCACTCTTCAATAATTGATCACAATTGAGTTTAGAAGATGGATGGAAACCATCTATAGGTGTACAGCTGCTGGTTGGTTCTATGTGGCTCATGAAGCTGTGATTGGTCAAAGGGTGAAGCATAGTTTGAGTGAAAATGCAAAATCCTGCTTCTTATTTGTAGAATTAGACTTCAAATGAGTTTTAAAGATTGTGCTCCTACAAGGTAGAATTAGTTACAAGGCCTAAGTCAGGCAAAACAAACTTTTTTGAGCTTTAAAGTGTGTTATAATGTTCAAATCTCACTATAAACAACCCCAAAGTAGTATTTTGATCCATTCACGCATCTCTGAGTAATCCTCTAAGACCTATTCTCTGAGCACCAGCCCCTCCCAATCCACGAAAACAAGCTCGTTCTTACATTGTGACATCACAAAGTGAAAACAGCCCCTTCCAATCCAAGAAAACGAGCATTTCCTCACATTGTGACATCCCAAAGTCAAAACAGTCCCTTCAAACCCACGAAAATGAGCATTTCCTCACATTGTGACATCACAAAGTGAGGAACAGCCCCTTCCAATGGACAAAACGAGCATTTCCTTACATTGTGACATCACAAAATGAGGAACAGCCCCTTCCAATCAACAAAAACAAGCATTCCTCACATTGTGACATCACAAAGAGAGGAACAGCCCCTTCCAACCCACGAAAATAAGTGTTTTCTCACATTGTGACATCACAAAGGGGGAAACAGCCCCTTCCAATCCCCGGAAACGAGCTCGTTCTCACATTGTGATATCACAAAGCGAGGAACAGCCCCTTCCAATCCATGTACTTTTAAGAATTTTCCAATGACAAAGTTCAACTACACAAACTTTAACACAGAAAATATTTCTCTATTTTCAAGACAAATACTTAATCTATCAGGATTTATTTAAAAACAAAATAGGATGAATCATTTGCATTAAAACCTAATCTGAGCCCAAATAGAATTTTGTGTTTTAAAGGAATTCTATGGAAAAAATAATGTAGCCTTTACTGAATTTTTACAAACCAAAAACAAACTTCTTCAATCAACGACTTGGTTTCATTTAATCTTCATCATCTGTGAAGTTTTTAAACTATATTCCATTAATTTGAATTTTTTTTTTCAGAAACAGGAAGCTTAAAAAAATTACACAATAAAACGATACAAATAATTTAAAGTGGTCACTGTTGGTTGGATGCGGTACCTGTTGTCTCTGGACGGTCTGGGCGGCTCAGGTTCGGTTACGGCCCGTTCTCTCGTCTGCCGACCAGAACCTGGCATTCTCTGATCCGCAGACTCCGCCTTCTCCGCGGAGCGCCTCCGGTCAGCAGAGGCTCTGCTCTCCGGGAATCCTGTGGGAGACGCGCTCTCTGTGGAGATGGAGGGCTCGGACCGGCTGGTGGATAAGGTCCGGTAGTACTGGTCGTCCACATCCAGCTGTTTTCCTGGACTGCAGAACAAACCGGAAGATGAAAGGGGTTACATCCGGACTAAAAGACCGGATGTATGATCACGGATTAAATTGATTAAATCTGATAAACCTGAGAAGATAAGTCTCTAAATTTGATCGTCATGAAGCTGCTTTATCTTTCTTCTCGGATCTACTGGACGTTCTCGATGGAAAGGTTTGGGACGACACCGTGACTCCACTTAGAGCCCCTCTGGTCTGAACCTCCACTCTTTTTAGACCGATGTTAGTATCTGTATATTTGACTTTTTAAAACTAATAATTTGCTTTTTTTTTCTCAACTCTGTGGCTTAAAAATACCTAAAGAACTTTTCAGTTTTTACTTTTCGTCTCTTTAATGGATTTATTTCCTCCAGGTTAACGATATCGCTTTCATACTTCACTTTAAAGGGTCACCAAACAGGGAAGTTGGAGCCTGACTCCGCCCAAATCCAGTCAGAGGGGCGGGGCTTAGGGGCTGGACTGTTATCATCACTGGAGCTGCAGATCATGACGTCAAACTTCTGAAACCGACATGGTTTGACCAATCACGGAATTCAACTGTAATACCTCAATTCAACCTGTAGGGGGCAGCACGGTTTTGACTATATTTCAGAGAATTAAACAATTTTATTTTAATTGATCAAAAATTTGGCAACACAAAACACATTTAAAGCCCCTTTTATAAAGATCAAAAGCCAAAAAAGATGATTTAAGGTTTGGTTACCCTTTAAAGTCCCACTTTGATGATCTTTTGATCTATTTCCAAAGAATTCCCAGGGACTTTTAGTGACGGTGAAGCATTTTGTTTAAATTTGAGACTGACCACTTCATTTATTACAATAATTTATAGCAATAAAATACAAAAATAATCCCATAAACAATAATAAATGTTGTTTTTAGCTACATTTGTGTTCTTTGTGGACTATTCGTGCCATCACGTCTCTTCTCCATGTTCCTAACCTGAGAAGTTTCCACCTGTGTGATGAAGAGCTCCTCCTCCCGATTCTTCTTCCTGTCCTAAAGTACTTTTACTTTGTTCCCGAGCGCCCGCACCTCCCCGTCGTCCATCCTCGTCTGCTGTCAGCTCCGCTGAGAGCCGCCATCGCTCCTCCTGACCTCCTCATCCATAACGTGGCTTTATTTATCTGCTAACACGTTATTACCCATGATGCCGAGCAGCGAAGGTGATAAAGCGTCCTGGCCTGTGTTGGTTCAGACCTGTGGGCGGTCTCCACCTCCAGGCTGAGCGGGAAACCCGTGAAGTCTAAGGTGACCTTTGACCTTTTTAATCACATTCAGCTACAGATAACTACATTTAAAGCAGCTTTTTAGATCTTCTCGTTAAACAGGAAACGGGTTCATTATGGCTAAAACTGAACACTTACTCTTCCTTCCTGGGCTTTCGTTTGTCGTCCTGGACGGATCGCTGGAAAAAGGAAAAACAGAAACATCTGAACGTGAAGCTAAACAACGGAAACTCATACACACATAATCTGTTATCTGAATCTGTTATTGTAGAGTATAAATATTTGATTTGAAGTCCTTAAACCGGATATTGATAATTCATGTAGAGAAAATGGTCGAGTCGGGTGGGATTATATAAGTTCGCTTCCTTCCACTCCTTTTATCTATCAATTTCAGCATCTTCAGCGGACAAATTCAGCTTAGCATTCACACTAGTATTATCACAGGTAATCCTTTATATCTAGTTCATAATTAGGTTAAAGCTTTAAAAATGTAGTTTTAGTGCGTTTAATAAATGATTATCCTGTTCGACCCTCTTCAGATGTAGCTTTTTTATTTTAAAATCCCATGATTTTCTTAAGTCTTTCAGAGTAAACCTCATCCATAAATATGATCATATATTAGAACTCTAAAAAAACATGTTGTTGTTTATGAAATATGAGTCATTTTTGAGGACCGTTTTAATACCGTTTTAATTCTTAGGTCGGCACGTTTCCAACCGCTCGTGTTCGTGGGTATGGGAGGGGCTGCTGCAGACAGTGCAGGTTTTTAGAGGATTACTCTTAAATACACGAACGGATCAAAATACCACTTTGGGGTTCTTTATAGAGAGGAATAAACAGTATAAAACACCCCAAAAATATATTAAAAAGCTGAATTTTCATGGTAGGACCCCTTTAATTCAAAAGTCCCAAGTTTCAAAAACCTTCAAAAATCACATTTTTTTGATAAATTAGAAGTTGTAAAAAGTATTACATAGTATTAAGGCAACCAAAAGGGAAAAAAAGTAATATGAGTTTTTTCTCGTAAATTTGCAAAAAAAAAGTCATAAATATATGACTTTATTCTTGTAATTCAACAGTTATGACATTTTTTCTTGTTGATTTACGACTTTAAAGTCATAATTTAAAGAAAATGTTTTTGTTTGTAAACTGGCTCTAATACTCCGTCATAAAACAGGGATGGAGAGGAAGAAACTAAAGTATTTTATCTGTGCATAGGTCTTACAGATTTTAGATAAATTCAGACGTTGATTCTGATTCTGCTGCTGCTGTTTCTGCAAAAACAAGTTCAACCAAACATCTAGAAATTTGTCAAAATTCATAAAACTTTACGTAATTTTTAGATTTTACTTGAACCAAAACTGTAAATAGGAACCAGATATCGAGTTTTGAGAAGATAACAACCAGAGAATAAGGATAAAAAATAAAACTTCATCGAGAACAAAATGTTCTGAAAACAGATTAAATTCCACTTTCGTTTTATTTTGAAATCCTCCTTTCCTTAGGAATAAATGCTGGAAAAAGTGCACAAAAAAAGGAATCAATCCGGCTCTATAAAGCTAAACCAAAAGTAAAAAAAAGCAGCAAAGCTTTGTTCAAAAACATCCATCTGGACTCACGTGGATGAGCGTGTAGTAGGTGGAGTCTTCGGGTGTGTTCAGGGTCTTTGGCTGCTGGGTCCTGCGAGGCGTTCGTGACACTCGCTTATCTGTTCAATAAAGTGTGAAAAAACACATCAGTTCGTCATCTTCTATAGCAGAGTCTGAAACATGTGACTCTTTTAGCCCTTTATTGTGGCTCGTTAGCTTTAAATGCTAATGATTCTAACAAATGATCAATTAAAGTTTTTCCATTTCTGTTTAGGTTCATAACATGTAAAAAAAAAATGAAGATAAAAAGTGTAAAATGACCTTAGAGGGGGTCAGTAAGTCTTTATTTAAAGCATAAAACATGTTTAAATGTTTGAAAAAAAAAAATAAATGGGAAAAAATGCTTTTATTTAGCTGCACTTTTCATTATTCCACCAAATTAGTGGTTGGAGTTTGAAAAAGCAGCATTTTTATCAAAACATTGTGAACAATATTATGATAAAACATATTTTTACCAATTATAAACATTTCATAAACTAGTTTATAATTTGTTTTCATTTTTTTGTCTAGTTTTTGTTTTATTCAAATCACTGTCACAGAAATTCTGTAGATTTGTTCTTTAAATTTGTTTTTTTATTTACAGTTATACAAATAAAACTCTAAAAGTTTTTTAATTATGGTAAATGAAACTAAAGTGGTTAAATTTTCAAACAATTGCATTTCAAAGCAATTAAAAAGATTCAGAATTTTGTGTTTTGTTCCTCACATCTTTGAAAATGAGAATAAAAAGTTTATTGTTAATGTTTGTAGTTTGTTTAATCTAATTGGACATTACTTCATTTTTTTATATTTGGGAGTAAATTAAAAACAATAATACACCAAAATCCTAATGACAAAAAAATAGCATTTTATTTTGAAAGTACTCTAGTGCAACAGCACAGGGTGTATTTTATTTTGAAAGGAACTTGCTTTTGCTGCTGTCAAAAGTAAAAGCAAAAAATGAAGAAAGAAAACAGTTATAGAAGCAACACTGTAACTCAATACTGTAGAGCACATGTGACAAAGTCAAGGCCCGGGGGCCGGATCCGGCCCTCCAGGTAATTCTATTTTTTTGTCATTAATGACCCGATGTTAGCTTGCGCTTATTTCTAACTTGTATAATTTTTAACAAAATATATTTTTTGGAGAGTAAAATATTGAAAGTTATTTAAGGTTTAAATTGATTTATTCTGGAATAATATTCCTGCATTTTTATTATTCATAATTATATAAGTTACAGTTTTAAAGTTTTGCATTCTGTTAGGTTTTTGGGCTTTTACTAAGATTTACTAAGATTTTTTTAGGCTATTTTAGAGTTTAGCTAATATTTAGCTACATGTTTTGGTTAATTTAGGCTTTTTGTTTTGTTTTTAAAGGCTGTTTAGTATTTAAGCTAATATTTACATGCTAACTGTTTTGGCTAGTATCATGTTGGTATTGACTGGTATTTTTTTCTTTTTTTCAGTTTTTTAGGCTATTTTGAAGTTTAGCTGGTATTTCAGCTACATCTTAGCTCTTTTGGCATATTTGGGTTTTTAAAAAAAAGTTTTTTTAGGATAATTTGACACTTAGCTAATATTTCTGCTACCTGCTAGCTGTTTTGGCTAATTTAGGCATTTTTAAAACGTTTTTTAGGCTGTTTTGAAGTTTAGCTAATATTTCAGCTACACGCTAGCTGTTTTGGCTAACCTGTTTTTGTTTTGTAGTTTTTAGGCTAACTTGGCATTTAGCTAATATTTTAGCTAGCTTTCAGCTTCAGCGTTTTCAACTATCAGCTCTAGCATCTTCAGCGGCCAAATTCAGCTTACAGCGTTCACATTAACTTTATCGGAGTAACGCTACATATCTAGTTCATAATTAGGTTTAAAAGTTTCGCTTTTAAAAATGTAGTTTTAGTGTTCAATAAATGTATTTCCTGTTCGGCCCGCGACCTAAGATGAGTTTTGGATTTTGGCCTCTCGTGTGATTCAGTCTGACCCCCTTGCTGTATTGTAATATTTAAAAGTCACTTTTATTAAATAATTTTTAATGGCCACAAAAACATAAATATTGTGTATTTTTTAGCAATAATGTGGGACTTTCTGGATTTTTGTCTGTAGAAACCAAACGTCTCTTTAAATGGTAAAAGTTACTGTTCTATAGGGAAGAACTGACTGTAAAACTGGCGAATCAAAGGGTTTCCTCTTAGAAAAATCCCAGTTTTGATCTGAAAACAGCTTTTATGGTGAAGTATCTTAATACAATAACAAAGCTGGAGAGTTTCTGAATTACAGCAGTGCACATCGACCCCCCGCTGGTCTCTGAAATGTGCTTATTGAGCTGCCTGGAGGCCTTTTGTCTGAATTTTCCACCAGTAAAACGACCTTTGATGCAAAAAGAACGTTCTTTTTCCCAGCATGCCGCGGCCCGACATCTCCCATCCTGCACTGCAATCCATCACACCTGTCATCAACCACATGATTGAGCAACATTCCTCATCCAAGTTGTTGCAATTACAAATATATTAGCATGACCTTTGCATGTTTGCTGAATATGAATGTTAGAAAACAGTCAATCATGCGGAGAAACTCAAATAAAGAGTTTGAGATTATTGAACCGCTCTGTCTAAAGGTCACTCCTGTTATTTAAAACCACATTTTACACACCGGCTTATTCATTTGGGCAATAATTGTTGGGTTACCAAATATGATTAACATTTAACGACCTTTCTGCTAAAAACAATGTGACGGATGCTCTCTGCGGCGGCGGCGATTCACGTCCGGCCTAATGTGACATTGAAATTCATGAGGACAGATTAGTTCAGGATGTGCAGAAATGGAGGAAAAGGAGGATTTTTTTCAGGAAAAACAGATAAATTATTCGGTTTGTCCTTCAGCAAAGAGCTTCTCAGAATAAAGTCTGAAAGGGCAAAAAAAATAAGCTTCTGTTCACTAAACTAGGTTTAGTAAAGTCGATTCAAATGCAGCCGGCAGCTTGTTAGCATTTAGCATAAATAATAAAACAAAACAAAATACAATTCTACTGCAGTGAGGAGAAAAATACTGTTTTGCTACATAAAAACTTATTTATGCATTTAAACCAAAAACAGTCGTATCTTATTTTTTGTAGTTTTTATTAGTCCAGTTTAAGGTTAATTACACTAATACTCTGACTATTTTTATTTTTATTTTTTGAGCATCGGTTTAACCAGATTTTTGAGGAACAAAAACATTTTATGTTGATCAAAATACAAAAAAAAATAAACTTTGAGAATGGGATTCAATCTTTTGATATTATAGTTGAAATAAATCTGACAAAGGTTTAATGTTTTTGCTCAAATAGTTTTTTTCTGACATTTTGACTAACAAAAAAGTCAGAATTGGTTCTTTTCTGCACAAAAATGATCTAATGAAAATCAAAAACAGTTTTGATGAATCCTGTACAGGTTTCTTACTCTAATTTCTAAACATTTTGCTGAAAAGAAGCTGAGGTTTTGCTTTAAATAATATATTTATATATATAAAATGACAGCGTTGCAGAGTGAACATCAATAATGATTTGAAATATTGCAAAGTTAATGTTAAAATAAAACATCATTTTGAAAAAATGTCACGATTTCCACAGTTTCTAAAAGGTTATAACTCCTAATTTAGGCCTTTAATAGCTTTTTCTTTAATTGTGTGAATGCTATAAAGTATTTTACAGTTTAAGCTAATTTGGCATTTAGCTAAGAGTTGAGCAACATGTTAGCTTTTCAGCTTTTTAGCATCAAGTGTTTTTTTTTTTTTTTTTTAGCTGCTTTGGCTGTTTTGACATTTACTGAGGTTTTTTTATTTTATTTTTTACGCTAATTTGGAATTTAGCCAATACTTTAGCTGCATGCTTGGTGTTTTGGCTAACTTAGCATTTATTGTTTTTCGAGGCTAATACGGAGTTTAGCTAAAAGCTAAAAGCTTGATTTTTAATCTTTATGCTTGCTGTCTTGATAAATGTGGTTATTTCCCCAGTTTTTTAGACTATTTTGGAGTTTAGCTAATATTTTAGCATTTTGCTAACTTTTTTGGCTGAATCAGACATTTTTCTAGTTTTTCATGCTGATTTGGAGTTAAGCTAATATTTTAGCATTATGCTAACTGTTTTGGCTGAATCAGACATTTTTTCAGTTTTTCAGGCTAATTTAGACGTTAGCTTACATTTTGTATTTATGCTAGCTGTTTTAGCTAAATTTGCCAGTTTTTTAGGCTAATTTGGCAGTCCTGATAGCGTTTTCAGCACTAGTATCTTCAGCGGACACATTCAGCTTATAGCATTCAAACTTAGGTTATTATAGGTAATGCTATAAATCTAGTTTTTATTGAATTTACTTTTAACTTTATTCAGTTTTCAAACTTTGTTTAAAGGTTCCATTGAAAATGAAAATCTTTTGTAATTTTAGGACAATCTTCTTCGTTTTTAACTATATTTTTAAGTAATATATAAATATATTATATTCAGCTTTTTGTGTTTTTTGGATCATAATTTAATAAATTTTTTTTTAAAAAGTGCAACTTTTCTCATTACTTGTTACCTATTTTAAATGAATTATTATTTTTAAACATTTAGTGTTTGTAGGTTTTATATTTACTTTTGGATATATATTTTAATGTCTTGCAGCCATTTTGGATCATAAATGCTGTGCCAATAAAGTTTGGTTTAAATAATAATTGGATTTATTTATGTGGCTTCTCCTGTCCAAGTTAATTTCCTTTTCTGCTCTTTTTCCTTATTTATTTATTTTAATTAAGTATAACTTATATCTTGATGAACGACAACAGAAACATTATTATTTTGTTAATTGATGAACACACGTGTTACAATCCTTGGAATTCGATCTTTTTCAGAGTGACTGTATTTAAACAAACGATAACATCACGTTGTCAGAATATTGACAGAAATCAAATTGGGTCGGATTCCATTATTTACTGGAGACAGAAGAATCTATATGATAACTGTCACATTTAGCCGCCGGCGCACGTTCCGAGGACGGCTAACTTTCCATTTCCTGTTCCTCTCACTCGCTCCGCTCCAGGCAATTACAGTTATCACCTGAGCTAATCAGACGTGATTTCTGATGACACATCAAGAGGAGAGGAGAGGCGCTTCCTGCCCGGGCACTTGACTTCCTCAGGTTTCCTGATCTGATGAAGTTGGACGACAGAGAAACGAGGATGCCACCTCCTGATAAGATCACTGTCGGCTCGGAGGAGAGGCAATGAAAAGATTCACGCCGACGGTTTTCTCAAGAAATGGAGATAAAAGGAAAATAGCTGAAGAGAAGGTTAGAAAATAAATAAGCAGACAAGAGGTGACCCGGTTTGACTGAAGCACCTTTGGGTAAGAGGAGAAATAATTCCTGCTCTTAATTAACCGATCGTTCAGGGTTTTTATTTTCTTTTCGAAGTCCACATTAACCTTGCGCCTTCATTATGAATCATATTTATTGCTTTTAAAATCTGTTTTGCGCGGAGCCCATCTCACTTGTCCTACCTGATTGGTGATGATGAGGAGCGTAGCCATTGATTGCTTTTCCTCTCACAAACATGCCGTTGCTCTCAGGGTTTGATTGATGGGCCTGGATGATCTCATTCAGTTTGTGCTGCAGGGCCTGGAAGTCCTGGGAAGCCTTCGCGATCTTTGGAAGGAGAAAGAGAACTTTATAGTCGTGATGGATGGCGTCAAAGTCCTCTTTTGATCTATTTTCAAAGACGTGGTCTTCAATCAAGGACATAGTTTCAGTAGAGCGGCAGGAGATTATAAGAAATTGATTTCTGAGTTGTGGGCGGGACTATCCATCGATCTACACTCTCTCCTGGTAGCTTACAGCCCCTCAGCTATCCAGCCGAACAGTTTTGACCCAGATTTCAGGAAAAACGAAAACCATTTGTCTCCAAATGGACGCATCAGAAAGGGGCGGAGCTTGTGGCCCCACCCAGCGGGTTTAACGCCACCCATATAAAAATGTTCAATCTCTGACTCTCATAGAATCTGACCCAATCAGTCACCACAGCTTCCTGATACGTACGCCCCCATTTTGGACAGTAATTGATCCGAGTCACGTTCGAGGCGGGGCCAGCGGATACCACATGCTTTTACTGAGGCATCTGATTGGTCTGTTTATAACTTGAATAACTTGGATCCATCCATTTTCTAAACCAGTTTTCGGGGTCACAGGACTGTCGGAGCCTAACCAACCACTATCTTTAGATATGTCCTCCCTGACAGAAAAAACTACAAGAACATGTTAAAAAATGTGGTCTTTAAATCGAGTCGTGGAGTTCCTCAGGGTTGTGGATTCGGACAACTGTTGTTCAAGGTCTCCACTTGTTTTTTTTACTTTGCTCATGAAAGATAGCAGTAAATAAACTAGTTTCTGATGACACCTTGCTATTAATGCTTTGTCTATTTCATTAAAGTGAGTGAAACCACAGTTCATCCATTCATGTTCCACAAAAATACAAAAACAACTAAAGTCTTCTCCGTTGTTTCTGACTGATCACTGCAGCTAACAGAGCAACACATTCTCATTCCCAAGTTGTCACATACTGATGTTTGGTTAAGGACCACTTTTTGACATTTTGGATGGATCTCGTCATTTTTTTAAACTCTCTGCTCGAGATGCGGTAGCAGATGCAGACTGGTACCTTAACTTGGAGCTGGTATTCTGACCCGACACTAGACGGTAGGGCTGGGAATGACTGGGTACACCACAATACGATACGCGATACATGGCTCACGATGTCAATAATTGGTAAAAAATCTTCTCTAATAACTCAAATTATACAGAAGAACACATATTTTTGGGGAAAATATATCCCTATTTATTTTTTAGCTTGAACACAATCATAATCAACAACTTGTTTCTTATTTTGTGCAACAAATAATATACACTTTTGTGCTGATCAGTAATACTGTCTTTAACAAGCATTGACACCAATTGAATTGGAATTATCTGTAAAATTAGTAGTAGCTGGCAGACATATCGGTGCAAAAGAACGTCTCACCAAAGGAATATCACGTTTTACAGGTTCTTCAAATGGAAATAAAAGATCTGTACTTGGTGAGAACCCATTAAAGACTAAATATCGTGATTTGTCGCAATATCGATATTTTGGCACACCCCTACTTAGACGCAGTACCAGACCCGAACCGTTACTGGACCCGAACTAGTACCGGACACGGTGCTAGTACCGGTCCGAGCGCTTGTCATACTAGCCCTAATCCGCTACCGGTGGTTGAGGATTTAATGGGAACTTCCAATATGTCAAAAAACGACGAGTTAGGGACATCCAAAACGTGGGGCCCTTAACCAAACGTCAATACGTGACGACTTCGGGATGTGTTGAACAGAGAACTCTCACTCCTGGAGACAACGTTCCCACCAACAATCTGGACTTCTTGCAGACTCGTTACCTCCTTGGAGAACTGCTCAAACTCCTGGGCTTGGCTCTGGGCCTCTTGCTTGTTGGCCCTCAGGTTCTTGCGGTCTTTGTAGCCCCTGAAGTTACTCTGGATCTTCACGGCAGCCTGCTCCTCCTCCTGCCGCTCCTTTTCAACCTCTTCCTCGTCCCTGCGTTCGATCTCCACGTCATTAACGTCCACCTCTCCCCTCTCTTCCTCCACATCGGGACCGGCGCCGTCCTTCCGGGCTTTCTTCTCCTTGTCCGCCTTCAGCCTCTTGCGGTCGCGATGACCTCTGAAGTTGCTCTGCAGGACCGTAGCCGCTTTCTCCTCATCCGGGTCTGCTGGGTTTTCTGCTTCCTCCTCTCCAGTCAGCTCCACCTTCTCCTCCGGTTTCTGCTTCTTTGGGATCTTTCCCTCCTCCTGGAGCCGCTTGCGCTCCTTGTGTCCGCGGAAGTTGCTCTGGAGGACCACGGCTGCTTTGGCTTCGTCTTGTTCCGGTTCTGCCTCCTGCTCTCTGGTTTCTTCTTCCTCCTTTGCCTTCTGTTTCTTAGCAGGAATCTTTCCCTCCTCTTGCAGCCTCTTCCTCTCTTTGTGGCCTCTGAAGTTACTCTGGAGGACCGTGGCCGCCTTGGTTTCCTCTTCGGCTCCTCCGTGGTCAGCCTCCTGGATCACAGCATCATCGGCCACCTCTGTGTGCTCCTCATCCTCCGGCACCTGAGTGTGATCACTGTCATCGTTCTCTTCTGCTTCGTAGGTGCTTTCATCCTCATCATCCACGTCTTCTTGCTTGTTATTCGCCTTCTCTCCACCTCCTTCCTGGTTTGGAAGCTCCAGCTCGTCCCCAGCCAAAGTTTTCTTCCTCTCCTTGAACTTTTTCCTCTCTTTGTATCCCCGGAAGTTGCTCTGAAGAACCACAGCAGCTTTTTCTTCCTCGTCCTCGTTTGAGGGACTATTCTCAGCTTCCTGCTTTTCTTTAGCAGCTTTCTCTGCTTTCTCTTTGGCCTCCCTGGAAGCAAAGACGCATCGCCTCTGTCAGAAACCCATTTACTTCTCTGCTCGGGACGTTTTAATCTCTATTACCGTTTTCTTTGGAAGCTCTTCCTCTCCTTGTGGCCTCTGTAGCGAGCCTGGATCTTTGTTGCTGCTTTGTTCTTCTCGTCCACCAACTCCTTGTATTTCTGCCTTGCAATGTAACCCCTGCAAACTTTGAGGAAATACCAAAATCACTCAACGATCACATGTGTTCAAACCGATTTACACGCAGTTCTCACCAGCCTGAAACTGGACGATGAAAGCCTCAAACTTTGTTTTGTTCTTATCATCAGCCACCTTCCTCCGGACTTTGTGACCTCTGTAAGCTGCAGATCAAACAGGCGCTCAGTACGAGCGTCCAAAAGCTCCGCTTCTGTTCTGGTACAGAAACCAACCTGACTGCAGAACCAGAGCGCTCTGTTCCCGCTCCTTCAGGATCCGCCGGTACCGTCTGGCCCCCAGCCAGCCGCGAACACACGCCTGGAGCAGGACGATCCGCTGCGTGGTCAGCTGCACCATCAGGTTCAGGTGTTCAACGTGGTAATACTTCAGGAACACCTGAAGAGGAGCAGAAAACACTGGGATGATTTCATGGAATCAAACAGAAAAAAGTCTGATAACATTCTCAAAGCTGTACCGTTTACATCCAAGTAATCTGAATCATTTAGTAATCTAAATGAGATGTTAGACTTTACCTAAGCAACAATCTTTCCTTGACTCAGTTAAATGAGGACCACTTGGTGTGTTTGGATCCATCAAAGAAACCAAATGATCCTCAGTTCAGTTAGGATCAAAATATCTGATCTTCTCATTCAGAATTTGATTTTTTTATTTTTTATTTCTAAGAACAGAAAGCAGCCAGATACCATAATACTTCCACCTCCATGTTTGACTCCAATGATGTTCTTTCAATGAAAGCTGGTTCAGATGGAAGGCGACAAAAATGTTCACATTTTTGATGCCAAGAAAGTTTGGGAACATTCAGTCAATAAACAAATGAACGCCATTTTTAAAAAATGTTCTTGGTAAAAAACAAGCAAAAAGATTTTTTTTTAAATGGTTAAATAACCGTGTGTGATAAAACAAATCATGTTTAAAGTTGCAAATAGTGTTTTAGGACCTGCAGGTGCAACCACTCAAGCCCTCGCTGCCTCCTTTTGACCCTCCCCCACCCGTCACTCCACCCCTCCCCCCTAGTCAGAGCTACAAGTGACAACACATTTTTCAAAATGGTGGTTTCTCTTTAGGTTAATCTCCATAGCAACCATTTTATTTTTTGATTTCCTGGGGCTGACAAACAGATCAATGTAATTTTTAGAAGAATCGTCAGAAGTTCATTTTTGGATTTCCTCGGCAACAGAGGGTATTTGTTAACCACGCCCACATTCCTACTTTGGTCGTATCATAAGTTATATCGTTTTGTTCAGCATAAGGAAACGATTGTTGTTTTACATTTTCACAATATTATGGTGAAAAATGTGCGGGCAACAGAGGAAAGCCACTTTTGCTAGCTTACCACGCTAACGCCGTTTAAAAATTTACAAATTCTAGATTCAACATATTTCCGTAACAGGTTCCCAATGATGCTCAATGAGTTAGGAGGTGGTTGATGGAAATATAAAGGAGTAGTTTAGATTTGTAGAAGGTACTAAAGGGGAAATTTTTGAAAATTCAAAATGGTGTCCTCTTCCTAAGGTCAAAGGTCAACGAATCTTTTGTTGTTGTTGCAGACTAAAGCTGGTGCTGTGCAAAATTTTGTGGAGATTGCTGGAACGAAAATTTTGTTATCACACATGTTATGAAGATGTGAATATCAATGAATTTCAAATGTTGTCCCATAATAATTTCAAAACTTCCTTTGGATATCCTTGACTTGTTTAGGCTTCGTTAGAATATTTTTTAAACTGTTTTTTTGAGCTTTATAAAAGATTTGAACCCAATTTGTTTAATTTTGATGGTTACTCTGTGATGTCATTATTTTCTCAGTGAGGGAGGTCGTTTTTATAGACGAAATGTCAGATTTTTGTTGCACCTTCGTCTTCCCCATCGCCCAGTTCTCCAGCTTGGCCTTGTCCATTATCGCCGCACACGTCTCTGGAGTCACCGGCGGTTCTTCGTGAGCGTTAAAAGCCAGAAGGTAGTACCTGAACAAAGATTACAATCCTTAAAGATATGACTCCGCCCACTTTTAGCTGACTTCCAGAAGCCACCGACCTCTTTATGAAGTTGGCAAACAGGATGCGATGCGAGTAGCCTTGCCGTCTTATCTTGGCGGTTTCCAGAACGCCGGTGTACCGAAGCTGAACCAGAACCTTCTCCCGATCAAACTTGTTGGCTTGTCGGTCGTTGTTGGGTTTGATGCAGCGAACGAAGTGAGGCTGCCCAGCCACCATCTTAGACAGCAGGTCCATCAGGGAGTACTGGAAAGAGCCAAGAAGGTTTGAGGCTCGCCGTCATGGTCAAACGCTCAGAAACACAGCAGACGTACTCTGAAGTAGGAGGCCACGGTTTGGGTTTTCATGTTGGTGGTTTCCCTCGGATGATACGGCGTTTCTCCACAGTCGGTCGGCTGTAAAAACAATGAAAAAATGAGCAACCATCGTTCCAAAGCGGCTCGGAATACTTCTCTGTGATGAACTAAATGGATGTGGTGAAGCTACGATTGTGCAGCAGCGTCGTACTCTGACTCACAGCTATAGAGCTGACAGCATCTTTTCATCAAAACGTTTTTTTGTATTCCACTACATTTTCTTTTGTTCTAAAGAATCACCATTTGCACCGCGGCATCATGAGGAACATTCAGAAAGCATTGTTTTGAAGGAGATTGCTTTATATCCCGAGAAAGCTGCAAAAGAAATACATGTTTAAGAGCCGATAACAGAGCAGTACTCCATCTACAGCTGGTAGCCTGACTAGACTTAAGCTAACACGTTACCAACAACTACACAAGAATCCTACAACTACACAAACACAACAGAGGACAACACACAATCTTTAAGACTCTCGTATGTTCGTCAGACCAGAGGCAGTTAAGCAGCTTCTTCATTCCAAAACACACTATCAATGAAAAACTTGTGGGTGGAAAATTTGTCACCAAGGCTCAAAGTGTAAAAAGTTGAATTTTTTCTCAAATTACCCACGATTCAGTTCTGCAGCTGGTGACATTACCACACTTAAATACAATACAAGGCAAGCTACCCAGCACTTGCACCTTACTATGACTAGAATGAGGCGTAGGAGCGCCACATGAAAGCATTATTCCTACGTCATAAATGTGTGCAAATTCCATTAGCCTTAGGAATACTTAGCAATACACGTACCAATGCGAAAATTAGATGTTCCACGAACCTCAAGGGAACTATATAACACAACTGTGCTCTCCTTGAGATGTAGTCGCTTCTCTCTATGACCCTTCATGAACCCAGACAACCCAAAAACATGCTCTTAGCATCCCAGACTAATCCCCAGTCTCCAATGTTCATAGTGTAAAATGTTGAATATCTTTCCACATTACCCACAATTCAGTTCTGCAGCTGGTAACACTTAATTACAATTCAATGCAATGCAAGTTAGTCTTTGAAAAAATTAAAATGTGCATCGGAACTGCTGCATTAAGAAGGATAACCAGTTATTTTCTTCCTAGTAAGTTCAAATAAAGTCTCAGTAGAAAATTCAAAGACTGTGTGGTCATGTGACCTCTTGTTAGTGGTGGGTGGGTTTTAAGTCCGTCTTTTAGCTTTGACATAGACCACGTAAACATTTGTGAGCAATTTCCATTATTGAAAAGGAAATAAAATGGTTATAAAAATTCACCCTAAGTATCAAATCTACCCACAGAAAGATTTTTGCAAGATGTTTAGTACTTCGCCTCCTAGAGGGCATTTGGTGAACTGACCTGACTCAAGTGACTTCTGTCTTAAACAAGTCTTAAAGTCCCACTTTTTTCTTCTGATCTCGTCTAAAATCCTCCCGAGTGGTCTGTTAACTATGATGATGCTATGATTATTCAGCCAAAATAAAAAAACATGTATGAGATAGTTTCTGTAAAGGAACTACAGTTCAAGAGAAATTCACCTCGAGTTGTGGGCGGAGTTAACCTCAGCTTATATCCCAGCATTCCTTTGCTTACACTCTCCCGCTAGCTTACCGTCTCTAACAACCCCAAGCTAATATTACTGATGCAACAAAAAATGAGGAGCAATATCGGAGCTATCAAGTCACACAGTTCGGATCCAGATTCCAGCTCAGACGAGTAAAATAAAACAGCAGGATTGGTGTTGTAAACAACTCCGACCTACTTCCTGTTGCTAACCTGACTCATGTTCCCTGAGCCCCGACTCAAGTCTCCTGGGTCAGAACTCAAGTCTCCTGGGTCAGAACTCAAGTCTCATGGGTCAGAACTCAAGTCTCATGGGCTGCAACCCAAGTCTTGCGGGTCGCGAATCAAGTCCTGTGGGCCTCAACCTTAGTCTCAAGGGCAGTGACTCAAGTCTTGATGGTCACGACTCAAGTCTTGCTGGTCGTGACTCAAATCTTGCTGGTCCCGACTCAAGTCTCATGGGCTGCAACCCAAGTCTCGCAGGTCGCGAATCAAGTCCTGTGGGCCCCAACCTTAGTCTCAAGGGCAGTGACTCAAGTCTTGATGGTCGCGACTCAAGTCTTGCTGGTCGTGACTCAAGTCTTGCGGGCCGCGACTCAAGTGGCGTAGATCGCGACTTAAGTCTCGTGAGCCGTGACTCAAATCTTGCTAATTGTGACTTAAGTATTGAGGGCCACGACTCAAGTCTCGTGGGCCGCGACTCAAGTCTTCAGGGTTGCAACTCAAGTCCTGTGGGCCACCACTCTAGTCTTACAGGTCGCAACTCAAGACATGCTGATCATGACTCAAGTCTTGGGGGTTGCAACTGAAGTGGCGTTGATCATGACTTAAGTCTCACGGGCCGCAACCCAAGTCTCACGGGTCACAACTCAAGTCATGCTGGTCGCGACTCAAGTCTCGTGGGTTGGGACTCGAGTCTCGTGAGCCGTGACTAAAGTCTCGTGTGGAGCGACTCACAAGACTCGAGTCAGGTGAGCCATCGGAAGTAACTTGAAGCTGTTTGCAGCGCCTGCTGTCTCTCAAACAAAGACGTTCATGGATCTATTTGTCTGCTTGTGGATGCATCAGGATGGGGCGGAGCAGGGAGCTTGTGGCCCCGCCCATTTCACTTGCTGCATCACACAGAATCTTTTTTCAAATGACATTTTCTCCTCTGTTCCTTTGTTAAATAAATAAATCCAGCTTTAGTCCTAAACTTGTTTATCTATGTCCTCCATTGTCATAAAAATGCCACAAGAACATGTTAAAAACAACGAAAACACAATTTTCTTCAGAGTTAGTCTTTAACAACCGTATGTTCAATGAAGACCAAAACTCAGCTATCTTATAAACAATCAATGGAGGCCAACAAGACTGTTTTCTATAAGTCTACTAATTTTTGAGTCTTGTGACTTTAATCCAAGTCTTCCTCTCTCCTGTTCCAGATGAAGATGTGATTAAGATTAAGGATTAAGAACAGTCAACACATGGTAAATGGGATTAAAAAATGACTTTTAGTACAAGGAGAGCAAACTACAAGAGCATTTAAACACAAAACAATCTTTGTAAACATCTAAAGCTCTTCTACAGTTTAATGTGAAGCATCACTAGAGTCAGTCTGGATCAGTGAAAACTAATAAATGAGATGTATTGATTACCTCGCTAAAGGAAAAAGAACTGTACAAACTTAGCACTCCCATCTTTAACGACAGAAAGCAGAAGAAAGAAAAGAAAACAGTTTTTTAACTTGGTTAGAAAAAGGAGTGAAACAGAAAGGAAAATGTTGGAGACCAAGCAGGAAAAAGTACCTTAGTGAAGTTCATGGTCCGGTTTGGAGTCCGGGGGCCCCCCATCGTGCTCACACCTTTACCTTTGGTGTGGGCCAGGTTTCCTGGGAGAAGACCAAAGAAACAGTCAGTAAAATGTTGTGTAACCAGAACGTGAAACTCTAAAATGAGATTGTTTCTGTGAACAAGACTTTGGGGATTTCATGTTCTGGTAAACAATATTGCTGGGAAATTCCCAGGATAAAAAAAAAAGGCGACAAAAAAACCAATATTAGACGCAGGCGTTGACCTTCATGGCTTCAGGCCACGCTTGATTAAAAACAGCGGGACAATAGCCGAGTGAAAATCACTCGATGGCTGCGAGTAACACAAAGGTTCTCTTCAGCGCCGCTGATCGATTTGGGTTTCTCTGGTGATGAGGTCAGGCCCGCTAGAAAAGCTTCATTGAAGTACGAGCAACAATTCCAACTTCAAAAGAATCGACACCGTAGAATCTTTAAAGTCCTAAAACTCTCTTTGAAGGCATGATGTCCAACTGTTCCTTTAAATCGGGGGTCCCCAAACTTTTTCTTCATAACTGTTTTCTTCTCTGATGGCGGCCGGGGTTGGTTTGTAGGCTAACAGAAAAAGTAGCAAAAAGAGTCTAAATGTAAAGATTTAAGATTTCTTCAGAAAGCCAGACAGCCAAATTTTAAATAATTTCTTTCTGTAATCTTTACAGAAAAAAGAACACTAAAACTAGAAATAACTTAAAAACTAGATATATAGCATTACCTTCAATAGATTAATAGCTGAAGATGCTTAAATTGATAGCTGAAAATGCAGAAGCTGATAGCTAGCTAAAATATTAGCAAATTCTAAATTAGCAAAAACAGCTAGCATGTCGGTAATATTAGCTAAACTTCTAAATAGACGAAAAAAAACGAAAAAAGCCCAAATTAGCTAAAACAACTAAAATGCAGCTGAAATATTAGCTAAATGCCAAAACAGCCTAAAAAATAAAAAAGCCTAAATTAGCCAAAACAGGTAGCAGGCAGCTGAAATATTAGCGAAACTTCAAATTAGCCTAAAAAAGCCTAAATAACCTAAAACAGCTAAAATGCAGCTGAAATATTAGCTAAATGACAAATTAGCTTAAAAAACTGGCAAAATGTCTAATTTAGCCAAAATTGCAAGCTCATAAATACTAGCTAAACTCCAAAACAGCCTAAAAAATAAAAAAGCCTAAATTAGCCAAAACAACTAGAATGCAGCTGAAATATTAGCTAAATGACAAATTAGCTAAAAAATGGAAAAATGTCCAATTTAGCCAAACCAGCTAGCAGAAAGCTGAAATATTAGTTAAGCTCTAAACTGTCCTAAGAAATTGAAAAAAGTCAAAATTAGCTAAAACATCTGGCATGTAAATATCAGCTTAACTCCAAAACAGCCTAAGATATTAACTAACCTCAGAAATAGCCTAAAAAACAAAAAAGCCTAAATTAGCCAAAATAGCTAGCATGTAGCAAAATAGCTAGCATGTGGCTGTAATATTAGCTACATTCCAAATTAGCCCCCCAAAATAGCCCAAATTAGCCAAAACAGCTAGAATGCAGCTGAAATATTCGCTAAATGACAAATTAGCTAAAAAATGAAAACATTTCCAATTTAACCAAACCAGTTAGCATAAAGCTAAAATGTTAATTAAGCTCCAAATTGTCCTAAGAAATTGAAAAAAGTCCAAATTAGCCAAAACATCTAGCATGTAAATATCAGCTGGACTCCAAAACAGCCTAAGATATAAACTAACCTCAGAAATAGCCTAAAAAAACAAAAAAAGCCTAAATTAGCCAAAAAAAATAGCATGCAGCTGAAATATTAGCTAAGCTCCGGAAAAAATATCTTAAAAAAACAAACAAAAAAAACTAAATTAGCAAAACAGCTAGCATATTTGCTGAAATATTAGCTTAGCTTCAAATTAGTCTAAAAAAGCAGAAAAAAATGCCCAAATTAGCTAAAACAGTCAGAATGTAGCTGAAATATTAGCAAAATGCTAAATATGTCTGAAAAAATTGAAAAATGTCTAACAGTTTGGGAGGCCAGGTCAAATGTGGAGGAGGGCCGGATCCGGCCCTCGGGCCGTAGTTTGGGGGCCTCTGCTTTAAATTTAAACTCAGCAGCTCAGCTAAAGCCGGTGTGTGCCTCCAAATGTCTGATGGGAAGGAAAGCAGCCGAGAGAGCGCCGTTTCTGTACCCGTTTTGGTCAGAGGGTGGGTTACGAGCTTCCGGATGAGCTCGTTCTCGGACGACCGCAGCAGCAGGATGATGTCGGCCGGAAGAGTCTCTCGGTTCTTCGCCAAGAAGCCGGCGGCGTTGTAAATCACCTGGAGGTCGGGCGAGAAACCTCTTCTTTAGTGGAAAGTTTTTAAAACTTCATTGAGTCACTTTGAAGACACAAATATATACCTAGAAATCTAACAAAGTATTTTTATCTACTTTCTAGTCAAATGAATGTTTAATCTGATACTAGAAACAGATTTAAAGTTGAGAAGTTTTATAGAGATTTATTCCATAAAATCAAGTCATTTTCTGATAAACATGAATCTTTTTGTTCTCAAAATCCTTTTTATCTCAGGGAAATGTTACTTGTTAATCCTTTCAAATGTCAAATCTAATAAAATTATCCTGACTAAAAACAGGACAAATATACTTTAAGTATTCTAACCTGAGTGAGTCTAGATTCTGTATTTCAGGTTTTATTGAAGACCTACTCTGATAAAAAATGTGTTTTTGTTCTTGTGTTCTTGTTACACATTTCTGGGTATTTCTTTATTTTTAATCATTGGAAGGTTGATAACTGACGTCTGAAAAAGTTCAGAAAGGTGACAAAATATCTGAGTTGGAATCTGGACCTAAACCCTACGTAGGCTGAGGCTGTGAGGGGCTGTAAGCTAGAGGGAGAGCGTGTGAGCAGGGACCTCTCAGCAATAGGGAAGTAAAGGGGGGCGGGGTTACTTTGAGCCAAAAGTCTCGCCCACAACTGCCGCTCTGCAGAAACTATGTCCCAGAAAAAGACAAGTTTTTGAATTGTGGGTAAAAACGTCAAAAATAATAACTAGAAGACGACTGGGAACGCTTTGGAAATAAAACAAAAGACGATCAGTGGGACTTTCATTGTAATTCTAATCTGAAGTAAGGAAATTAGAAGCTAAATGACCTTTAAAAAATATGACCAATAGAAAAACAATCGTCGCTCACCTTCCCTGCATAGTGATGAATTCCGAAGCCCAAATCGACTCGCTTTGGTCTCCAGAAACTTTTTGTCTTGAGATTATCTTCAAATTTCTCTGAAATACAAACAAACTCGTTGATAATCTTCACAGATGCTGATTGATGTTCAATTAACTCACTGACTGTCAATATTTAAAGGATTAGTCCAGTTTTGGCTAATGTGACTTCCTGGTTTTATTGTTCTTTAGTAGAATATAATGAAATAGGCTAGAAGAGAACAGAATAGAATAGAATAGGCTAGAATAGAATAGGCCAAGCTAAACTAGATTAGACAAAGTTAAGATAGAATGAAATAGGCTAGAGTAGTCTAGACTAGTCTAGGCTAGAATAGAGTAGACTAGAATAGCATGGAATAGATTAGGCTAAACTAGGCTAGGCTAGAATAGAGTAGACTAGAATAATATGGAATAGATTAGGATAGACTAGGCTAGACTAAAATAGACTAGACTAAGCTTTGTTAGGCTAGACTAACCTAGGCTAGATTAGAATAGAATAGGATAGACTCGACTAGATTAGAATTGACTAGGCAAGATTAGAATAGACTTGGCTAGACTCGACTAGGCTAGATTAGAATAGACTATGCAAGATTAGAATAGAATAGGCTAGACTCAACTAGGATAGATTAGAATATACTAGGCTAGATTACAATAGACTAGCCTAGTCTAGACTAGAATAGAATAGGCTAGACTCAACTAGGCTAGATTAGAATAGACTATGCTAGAATAGAATGGAATAGAATAGGCTAGGCTGGACTAGACTAGCCTAGGCTACGCTAGGCTAGGCTAGGCTAGAATAGAATAGAATAGACTGGACTTGATTAGATTAGACTGGACTTGATTAGATTAGACTTGAATAGAATAGAAAACCTTTATTATCACTAAATGCAGTATAATGAAATCTTAAAACTGTCATAACGAGGTGACATGCTAACGAGGTAGCGTGCTAACGAGGTAGCGTGCTAACGAGGTGGACCGACCTACGAGTGTCTGGTCAGTGGCCTGCGGGAAGCGGCTCTCTTCGTCCAGCAGCGACAGCATTCCCATGGGCTTCTGCAGGAACAGGTCCAGGAGCGGCCGGTTGTCCTCGTACTCGATCATCCGAGCGTCCACCTCCTCGTTCAGGTACTCGTCCTGGACAGGAAGTGGGAGGGGTCAGCATTCAGGTGAAGTTTACTCCGTCTTTAAGTCTAATGCCGTGAATGCTAACGAGATATTTACATTTGAAGCATTTGTCACCATATATATGAGATTTTTTTGTTTTTTAGGTTTTGAATTTTGGTTTGGTCTGAACTGTTTTGGATCTTTTATATTTTATCTGCCATTTCAATGAAAAGGTACGAAAGTTTTACTACTTTTTTAAAGGTATGTTTATGAACCACAGATAAGGGGTTAAATCGGGAGCAGCTTCACGCGAAGAAACAAAAAACTGACCTCATGTTTTAATCGTATTTTATCTGTAGTTCAAGTTATGAACTGACCAATCAAATACCTCGATAAAGGTGGGTGGAGCCTGCTGGCCTCCACGTCCAACCAGATTTCATGTACCCTGCTTTCAAGTAATAGGAGTGCAGCCTTCCAACAAGCTCGGTCTTGATTGGTGAGAGTGGTTGTCATAGAAACTCGGACCAATCACAGCGGATGTCACTGATGTCGTCTGGCTCCAACATGGCGGCGTTCGTATCCAGAAAAAATGACGAAATCGGCAAAAGGATGAAATGGAAAAATTGACTTCATTTGGTGGAGATGGAAGTAAACCGTTTTCTGTTGGTGACATCACACTCACTCGGTCCAGTTCTTATGGTCGTCCCTCCTCTGATGTGGCTCCGCCCCCAAGCAAATTAGGCTAACATGAAAAAATGAAAATCCTGAATGTAAACTAAGTTAAAGACTGAAAACAAAAGTTTTGAGTTTTTTATGGTTCTAATGCATTTACTTTGACATTTTCAGTATTTCTTTCAAGTTTACATTTTTAATTGACAATTTAAATTGTTCAAATTTTCAATATTTCAAAATTAAAATATTAATAAATTAAGGGTGGAGAATAAAAAATACAGAAGCGTTTTTTTTATTATTGTTTTAAACTTTTACGTTTGCAGTTTTTACATTTTTTCTTTCTGATATTTTTTTTACATTTTCCATATTTATTTAAAGTTTTATTTTTTTAAATTTACAAGATTACAAACTTTAGAGTCTAAAACGGTCTTCAAAATGTCAATTATTATTTTTTAAACTTTAAAATCTGATTTTTCATCCAGATTTGATCCATACAGACGGCTCCTATTATTTAAATCAGCTTAGAAAAGAAAAGAAATTTAAATAAAAAATTAGTAAAGATTTTACCTGATTTTTTTTCCCATCAAATTCATAAAATTTTATTGCTTTTAGTGGTGTTTTTTTTTTCATCTGCTGGATGGAGATCATAAAAATGAGATCAGCTTCACTTTGGATTCATTGGATCTGTTGTGGGAGGATGTGATGACTCAGCAGAACTAAAGTCTCTCTTCAGTGAATAATAGGACAGAATGAGGACAACAAAACAAAAATCTATTTTCCTGACATGGAGGACGTGTCAGAACCGCAGCGAGGACGCACGTGGAAGTGCGACCACTCGTGCACAGACCACCAGGTGCCGACTCTCAGCTCACAGAGCTCCCCGAACAGAACAGTGTGTTTCTGGGCCCGGCTCCAACAACCCCCAAGAGTCCGTTTAAGTCCAACATTAAGTGCCTTCAGTCCCTAATTGACCCTCGTTTGGGATGATTTATAGCTCCTCTCCGTGGGGGAGTCCAAATCATTTAACACTAGCAAACCGTGCTCCGCCCCCCCAGGGCCAAACACCCCCACGAGGGTTCATGAAGCAAGAATCCTCATTCCACCCAAACAAAGCCATCCCTTCAAGCGCGCTGACAGACGATGACATGTTTGTGCCATTTAGATGGAAATGAGGAGCGGGAGAGCCCATTCTCGCCGCGGGGGGGTCTGTGGGGGGGTTTGTCTACCTGCTCCCAAGCAAAGATGTGCTGGTTGAAGTAAAACTGGATCTGCTCGTTGGCGATGTTGATGCAGAGCTGCTCGAAGGAGTTCTTCTTGAAGTTTTCAAAACCAAAAATGTCCAGGATGCCGATGTTGAGGCCTTTCTCCGCTTCTCTGCAAACACGGAACGTTTTCAGTCTCAATTAAAGCTGAAATCTCATCAGTCGCAACTGAAAGCTCAGACAAAAACATCAACATTCTCAAAATAATAGAGAAATCATCATTTATATTTAATTTTCCCAAAGAGTTTGGTGAACTCCAAGATTTTCCGTGGCTCTCTCACCCCAGCTGGCTGTCGGGCCGCAGCAGCGCGTTGATCCGGTTGACGATCCAGCTGAAGAGGCGTCCGTAGAGGGCTTTGCCCATGGCGTCCCTCACCTCCACCGCTTTCTCCACCGTGTTGGGCCGGACGATCGTCTCCCCCCGGGCCACCACGCAATGAGACGTCAGGGCCTCCTGGAGCTCGTCGGAGCGGATCCGCAGCAGAGAGGCCACTGGTGGGAGTTCAGAGACGTACGTTAGCGCCAACGAAGGAGACGGGAAAAGGGCCACGAATAGATCCTGTGGCTCAGAAAGATCCATCACAGCTGATGATCCATACAGGAATCATCAAAGCGAAACGAACCAGACATTTTGCACCAAACTTCTTCCAAATCTGAGCACACATACAATCATTGGATAGCAACAGTCCAGAGTGACTTCCATTTCAAGTTCAAGACCCGTTGAGCACGTTCTTGAGCGGACGTCACGTTCTTGGTGTGTAGCGTCAGAGTCTCTGAGCCAGGAGTGCCCAAACTTTTTCACTCAAAGGACCAAAATCTAAATGGAAACGGGCAATATTTTTTTGGATATCATGAAATAAAAGTAGAAAATAGAGAATATGGTTTAATTTATTTATTTAGACTCTGTATTCTTTAAGGTAACACACATTATCTTTATTTGTAAATAATGTTTATATCTTTATTCTTCTGTAAATGTCTAATTCTGAAACAGCCAAATTTCCCAGCTTGGGATGAATAAAGTATTTCTATTCTATTTGTAAGAATAAAAAATAACATTCATCTCTGAAACCTTTAACATTTAGGCCTCACTGACCATTTTTAATTAAAAAACAAGAGCAAACTAACAAACTTTCCTCCAATAAAAACAACAAACTGGGATCCTGCTGAGAGACGTGGAGCTGCTCTTTAGACTTCATCTGTTTGTCACTGCCGCTGTCGCTCCGTCTCGGCTAGCTAAAAAAGGTAGCCAGAAAACTAATCTGCAGCCACAACTTGGTGGGCAAAAAGATAACGTTAGGCCACACTTTGGACACCCCTGGTCTAAACCAGGGCTCTTGCAGAGCCACATGTGGCTCTTTTATCTCTCTATGGTGGCTCTCTGGCTGAAGAAAGATAAAATAATGGTAATTTTAAAAAAAAAATTGAGTTTAGCTTCAATTTTAGCAAAATGCTAACTTTTTTTCTCGTTTTTTCCCCACTGGAGGTTTTAGTCTAATTTGAAGTTTAGCTAATGTTTAAGAAAGAATCATGATGTTTTCAGCTAATTTGTTATCTACGGAAGTTTTTCTGGGATAATTTAGAATCTAGCTTCTATTTTAGCAACATGCTAACATCTTTAACTTATTTTGTTTACTGAGGAATTTAAGCTATTTTGGAGTTCAGCTAGGAATTAAAAAAAGCTAGCTTTCTTGGGTAATTTGGCATCTGATTTGTTTTTTATGCTAATTTTGAGTTTAGCTAATGTTTTAGCAACATATGCTAACATTTTTGGCTAATTTGTTATCTACTGGAGTTTTAATGCTAATTTAGAGTTTAGCTTTTCTTTTAGCAACATGCTAACATTTTTGGATGATTTAATTTACTGAGGAATTTTATGCTAATTTGGAGTTTAGCTAATAATTAAGTAACAAGATAGATTTTTCGCTAATTTGGCCTCTACTAAAGGTAAAAGATACGGCTCCTTCCAGGTTTTGATCAGTAGAAAACGAGACCAGATGGCTCTTTTACTGTTAAAGCAGGAGTCTGCAACCTGCGGCTCCAGAGCCACATGAGGCTCTTTTACCTCTCTATGGTGGCTCTCTGGCTGAAGAAAAAATAAAATAAGTCATTTAAAAAAATTTAGAGCTCAGCTTCTGTTTTAGCAACATGCTAACGTTTTTTGCTAGCTTGGGGTTTTTAGGCTAATTTAGAGTTTAGCTTCTATTTTAGCAACATGCTAATGTTTTTGACTAATTTAGTTTACTGAGGAATTTTATGCTAATTTAGAGTTTAGCTTCTGTTTTAGCAACATGCTAACATTTTTGACTAATTTAGTTTACTGAGGAATTTTGGCTATTATTATTTAAGCTAGTAATAATCAATGAGCTAGCTTTTTTTTGGCTAATTTGGCATCTGATGAGCTTTTATGCTAATTTGGAGTTTAGTCAATATTTTAGCAATAGGCTAACATTTTTTATCTACTGGTATTTTTAGGCTAATTTAGAGTTTAGTTTTTATTTTATGCTAACATTTTTGACTGATTTTACTTACTCAGGATTTTTATTCTAATTCGATTGCAACTAGTAATTATGCAACAAGCTAGTTTTTTTTCTCGCTAATTTAGCCTCTGCTAAAGGTAAAAGATAAAAACAAAACATTTTGAGACGTGATAGCTTCTTTTCATATTTTTGCTTTTGTTCGTGCCAAAAATACTTCACATAATTCACATTTACTAAAAAATAAAAAATGAGAATGTCATGAATGCCAATCCAATTTTCTTAAAGGCTGAAGTGAGACTATGCGGCTCCTTCAAGGTTTTGATTAGTAGAAAACAAGACCAGATGGCCCTTTTACTATTGAAGGTTGCCGACCTCTGCTCTAAACCAACATGACTGCTCTCACCAGCTTCTCTTTCATTCCTGATGACACTCTTTGGACACACCTCTTCACCTTTTTCCTACACTCTCCATTGCTCTGAACAGCTGCTCTGTCCTTTAAAGTCCTCTCCGTTCCACTGAAGTTCCTCTCATCCACACACAGATCCTTGGTCTTTCTGTGGATGACCTTCATTCCTCTCCTCTCCAGAGACAACCTCCACCTCTCTAGATGTTCCTCCACATTCTCCCTGCTTTCACTATAGATCACAGTGTCATCTGCAAACATGAAGATCCACAGAGATTCCTGTCTAACATCATCTGTTCGTCTGTCCATCACCACAGAAACCAGAAGGAGCTCAAAGCTGATTCTCAGCGTCGTCCCACCTCCACCTGGGACTCCTCATGACGTCTCTCCACAGACTTCCATCTCTCATCGTGTCCTCAAAGACTTCCAAATCACAACTCCTCCCTCTGTCATAAACTTTCTCTCGACATACAGACTCAACTCCTTCTTTCCCATAACTTCACTGAGTCTCATCAGTTTCTACAACCTCCCTTCCTCCACTCTTCTCTCACCGTTCTCCAGCACCGGCATGTTGGTGATGTTGCTCTTGTCTGTTTGGTGCTCTGACGCCACGGCGGAGAACTCGATGTCCCCAGAGTTGAGGATGGCCGCCAGCGTGCTGTAAACGCTGCCCAGCTCCTGCAAACGAGAGCAGACAGTCTGTGGGAACATCTGCATACGGAACGAACTGCATTGTGGGTCGTCTGAGGGGAGCAGCAGAATGAGAAGCTGCTGCAGAGTGATTACAGGATAAGTATTATTGACGTGCAGATCCCGGGAGCAATCAGTTCTCTGAGGCTCATTAGCCTTCGCAAAGTCAGCCGCTCACAGTCAGCGGTCAAGAAAAGAAGAAAAACTTAAAGAAATCTGTGAACTCTGACTAACAAAGTCGGAGTTTCAGGTAGAAGCTGCAACAACTAGTGATGAATTAAAGTACATTTAATTAAAAATGATGAGTTTAGAGCGCTGTGAGAATATCTGTGTCAATTTTACGATCTACTTAAAAAAAAAGTGTTTTTAACATGTTCTTGTGTTTTTCTCTCATGATGGAAGAAATATATAAATACAACTCAGATTAAATTCAGATTTTTTAATATTTATTTATTCAAATTGCTGTGAATCAGGAGCAGATGCAAAAATGTTGTTTGAAAAAGCTGTCGCTGTGATGTAGAAACTACAATTGGCTCCGCCTCATTCTGATGGATCCACAAATAGATCCATGAACGTCTTTGTTTTCCTCGTCTGAGCTGGAATCTGGATCAGAACTGCTCCTGTATTGCTCGTTATTTTTGTTGCACCGTTAGCTTGGGGGTGTGAGGGCTGTAAGCTAGTGGGAGGTGATGGGAAGTGGGGGCGGGCTTACTCCATGCCAACAGTCCCGTCCACAAGTGAATTTCTAATGACATTTGTGCCGTTCTGCACAAACTAAGTCCTAGAAAACGAAAAGTTTTAAGATTTTGACTAAAAACTGCTTCAAAATAATTTAAAGACGACTGGAAACTCTTTGAAAATGGACCAAAAGTTAGATTCACGGCATTGAGGAAGAATGTTTCTCTTTTGAAAATGCATAAAAGCAGAAAAAAAGAGCAAAAACGGAGCAACAACTCACTCAAACACTGTCACCACTGTCCGGCATGGTGGTGGGAGGGTGATAATCGGGGCTGCTTTCGCAGCTACACGAACTTCTGTTTAACTTAGACATAAAAAATAAAAGTATGCTGATTTCTTCATCAATTCGTCTTCAGAACCTGCTAAATCCCTGTACGTTGCTGGAGCCTATCAGTCACACTCACGTAAGCTACAAAGTGTGTTTTTGGACTGTGGGAGGAGACCTAACAGGGATTTGAACCTGTGAGGTAACCGCTACACCACTACTGGATTCAAACTCAACAAATCCCTGCAAATCTCATCCGAGAGAGGCAGAATTTTTAGCATTTTGATGGCGTGTTTGCTCATCTGCTAGTCCTACAGCGGCTTTATTGGCCCGTTAGCATGTTCGTACACATGCTAGCTTTAGCAGCAGAGAGTGGGCGGAGCTCTGCATGTCGGCTTGATCAGAGGAAATCTGCTCTTCTCTACCTCCAGGGTGAAGCCGATGACCTTGAAACACTGTTCCACCGCGTCAAACTGCTCCTTGTAGAAGGCGTTGCTCACTATGTCCGGCCCTAATTTGATGTGCTCGTTACACAGATACCTGCGGAGGGAAAACACGGCGGGACGTCAGCGGAGAGTGGCGGCTGCAGAGTCCAGGACTCACGTCTGTCCACTCACTTTGGGGTTTTGCTGTCAGAGAGCTTGTAGTGGGCCAGCTTCTTCCTGTCCGCCAGACCAGCATAGATGTAGTAGAAGATGTGGAAGTTCCTCTCTCCTCTGTGGAAACAGGAGCTCAAAGGTTACACAGAACCGCAGGAAACACAGAGATTACATTATTCTGAAAAATCTTTGTGACTGTGTGTCCCTGCAATCAATGTCATGACTTGATATAAAAGCCGTGACATACTTGTAAAAGTCATTTAACAGGCTAGAGTGCAAACCACTCCACCACCATGCCGCCCTTGATTCATCAGTCAGATAAACAAATGAGTTCATCAGTTCCAGACTCTGATGTAACAGCTGGATTTGTTGGAACACCTGATTTTTATTCTGCCTTTTATCTGAGGCATCTTAAAACCTAAACGTTTGTTAACTAGAATCTTCTCCACACAGAGGATTTGAAAAGGATCCGCTCAGAAAAAGTTGGTCTTTTGCCTGTTAAATGTTCAGAGTCAAGTGCTTTAAACGACTAAAAGTGTAAATACTTTAGAAAATTTGCCTTCAAACTAGATTAGTTTGCAAACATGTAAATAAATAAGAGGCATCGGTGTAAAGAGTCTAAAACCACAACAGTCGCAGAAGCTTCTGTTTGTTTAAACCCAGCCAGCGAGGCCAAGTGGCTCCATGTGGTTTAAAAGTGGTCAGAAAATGTGGGCCCGATTGGGTTCGTCCACAGTCTCTATGGTGGCCCCACCTGTGTTTTCTCACATTGTCTTAAATAGGGAGTAGTGGTGAACTCGCTACGCTAGCAAGCCGCCCGGTGGACAGCGTGGCGAGTTAGTGAGCTCTTCTGTAAGCTAGCGGGCTCCACTGCAGCATGCTATTGAGCTCCGTTGTAGTAAACTAGCGAGTTCTGCAGTAGGGAGCTAGCAAGTGCCACTGTTTTGAGTTAGCGACCTCCACTGCATTGAGACAGCAAGTTGTGCTGTAGCATGCTAGCTAGCTCCAATTTATTGAGCAAGCAAATTCCTCCGTTTTGAGCTAGTAAACTCCACTGTTACATGCCAGTGTGCTCCGCTGTAGCATGCTAGTGAGTTTCTCTGTAGCAAGCTAGCAAGCTTCGCTGTTTGAGCTAGCAAACTCTGCTGTAGTATGCTAGTGTGCTCCACTGTAATATGCTAGTGAGTTTCTCTGTAGAAACCTACCGAGCTCTGCTGTATTGAGCCAGCAAGCATTGCAGTATTGAGCTAGCAAATTCCACTGTAGCATGCTAGCAAGCTCCGCTGTTTGAGCTAGCAAACTCTGCTGTATTGCGCTAGCAAGCTCCGCTGTAGTAGGCCAGGAAGCTCCGCTGTAGTATGCTAGGAAGCTCCGCTGTTTGAGCTAGCAAGCACTGCAGTATTGAGCTAACAAATTCCACTGTAGCATGCTAGGAAGCTCCGCTGTTTGAGCTAGCAAACTCTGCTGTAGCATGCTAGCAAACTTCGCTGTATTGAGCTAGCAAACTCTAGTGTATTGAGCTAGCAAGCTCCACTGTGGCATGCTAGCTAGCCTCATTTTATTGAGCTAGCAAGCATTGTAGTATTGAGCTAGCAAACTCTAGTGTATTGCACTAGCAAGCTCCGCTGTGTGCATGCTAGCTAGCCTCACTTTATTGAGCTCCACTGTATTGAGCTTGCAAACTTGCTAGTGTGCTCCACTGTTGTATGCTATGAGGTTCTCTGTAGCAAGGTTACAAGCTCTGCTGTTTTGAGCTAGCAAACAATGCTGTATTGAGTTTGCAAGCTCTGCTGTAGCATGCTATGGAGCATTTTTTTCTCTGCTGTATTGAACTAGCAAGTTCTACTGTTGTATGCTAGCGTGTTCTGCTGTATTTAGTTAGCAAGTTCCGCTGTTTTGAGCTAGTAAACTCTGCTATAGCATGCTAGCAAACTTTGCTGTATTGAGCTAGCAAGCATTGCAGTATTGCGCTAGCTAGCTCCGCTAGCAAACTTGCTAGTGAGCTCCGCTGTAGTATGCTAATGAGGTTCTCTGTAGCAATGTTACGAGCTCCGCTGTATTGAGCTAGCAAGTTCCACTGTTGTATGCTAGCGAGTTCTGCTGTATTTAGTTAGCCAGCTCTGCTGTTTTGTGCTAGCAAACCGCTGTAGCGTGCTGAGTAAGCTAACTTACTCAGTGTCCACTTAAGCCCATGCGGCCACCACGAATACTGTGGACAAGCCCACTAGGGGTCCAGCTTTTCTGACCACTGGTCTGACCAAACATATAGAACTCACCTGGCTATGCTGGCTGGGAACTTTCTCTTTTAAGCATCATTTACATGCATTTAACTAAACATTTTTTAGTTTTAACAGCAGAAATCCAACAAGGTGTCAAACCAGAGAAAACCTTCCTGTCAGAACATCTCCTGAGGAAAAACAGCAGATTATTCTTCTCTGAACAGCAGCGGCACACGCTCCTCCTAAATCAGGCCCTCTCAGCCTTCTGTCTGTTTTCTAATGACACGCTTGCGTTTGCCTTTGAAGTTCCTGCAAGGACCACAATCTTTGATCAAACAGGAAATAAGCTCGGCCCTCCACTTGACCCGCCCCGCTCCCCAGACAGAAGATAAGAGGACCAGCCCGAGTGACGGAGCTGCTCGCTGAAGGCAAATGTCAGCGGTTTGAAATGGAGAATTAGAGGTGAACTTGAGGAAAGAAGACAGTCAATTACACACTGATCTGAGGCCGCTGGCTGGAAAAATAACCTTTGAGTTCCTGCGGTTTTCAGAAAAGGACAACATTTAAATGTCTGTGAGCTTCAGAGACGTACATGGCCTGGTGGATGACTCTGGACTTCTCCAGCAGGTACTCTGATATCTTCGCTCCGACCACCGTCCCTCCGCAGGTGAACTTCATCTCCAGGTACTTCCCGAAGCGGCTGGAGTTGTCGTTGATGACGGTGCAGGCGTTTCCAAAGGCCTCCACCAGGCTGTTGACCAGCAGGATTTTCTCCTGGAGTGTCCGATTGTTGGCCTGAAAAAAAAAAAAAAAAAAAAAAACACATTCAGACCAAAGAAGAAGCAACAAAGTGGCCCTTCTGTTAGCCAGAATCTACCATAAAAGAGTGAATGATGAAGCTAAATATAATATCAATTAAGATGCAAATCTGAAGTGGGAGCAGCTGGAGCGTCAGCTGACTCACATCAGGACACTCAAGGACACAGAAGTAGCATTTTAGACAGAATCTACAGAAGATAGAAGAAGTTTTTAAGAAAAAAATAACTGAATGTTTAGTAATCATTCACACAATAGTGAGTCTCCGCCTCCTTTCCGTACGTTTTCCAGCACAAAAAACTCAATCACATTTTCAGAGATTTCAGCAATATTGGTATCAAGGTTCAGCTTGTATTTTTGGTATTCATAAACTTTATTTTTTTTAAATGAGTAAAATATGCCCCAGAAGAAATGAATAAGAAAGTCTTCAAATTTCATAATTTTAAGTAGATTAGCAACAAACCTTTAAATATATTTATAGGATATGTTTTCATCTTTTATAGTAATTTTCAAAAAATTTAGAGCTTAGCTTCTAATGTAGCAACATGCTAACGTTTTTGGCTAATTTGTCATCTACTGAGGTTTTTTAGGCTAATTTAGAGTTTAGCTTCTATTTTAGCAACATGCTAATGTGTTCGAAATTATCATAAAAAAACCTCAGTAAATAACAAATTAGCCAAAAACGTTAGCATGTTGCTAAAATATAAGATAAACTCTAAATTAGCATAAGAAAACTTAGTAGATACCAAACTAGCAAAAAAAAGTTAGCACATTGCTTAAATTCTAGCTAAACTCCAAAAATAGTTTAAAATTCCTCAGTAAACTAAATTAGTCAAAAACGTTAGCATGTGACTAAAATAGAAACTAAATTTATCTTCCATTTTAGTCACATGCTAACGTTTTTGTTTAATTTTGTTTACTGGGGAATTTTAGGATATTTTGGAGTTTATCTGGTATATAAGCAGCGAGCTAGCTTTTTTTTTTTTTTAGCTAATTTGGTATCTACTGAGGTTTTTTTTATGCTAATTTAGAGTTTAGCTTCTATTTTAGCAAAATGCTAATGTTTTTGGCTAATTTGTCATCTACTGAGGTTTTTTTATGCTAATTTAGAGTTTAGCTTCTATTTTAGCAACATGCTAACGTTTTAGACTAATTTAGTTTACTGAGTAATCTTGGACTATTTTGGAGTTTAGCTAGAATTGAGACAATATGCTAGCTTTTTTTTGGCTAATTTGGTATCTGCTAAATTTTCTTATGCTAATTTGGAGTTTCTATAGTAGTTTAGCAACATGCTAACGTTTTTGGCTAATTTGTCATTTACTGGGGTTTATATAGGCTAATTTTTAAGCTTAGCTTCTATTTTTTAGCTTCTAACGTTTTTGACCAATTTAGTTTACAGAGGAATTTTAGGCTATTTTTTCGTTTAGCTAGTATTAAAGCAATATGCTAGTTTTTTTTTTTTGCATCTACTGAGGTTTTTTGGGCAAAATTTTGAGTTAAGCTCATATTTAAGCAACAACACTAAATAGTTTTGCAAAATAGGCATGTGTTAGGAATTTTACAACAAATTTTTCAGATATGTTAGTAAACTTCAGCGCTCTTTCATGGTTCTTGAACAAAATTTCAAGTCTTTTAGCATTATTATCTTTTAGCTTTTGTATTTTCAGCAAATCCCTTCAGAAATTAAAGTAAATTCCATCACCATTTTCAGCACAAAGCTTCAGGATCTTCAGCAACTACTTTCAGCAAAAAGCATTCACACTAGCATTATCAACTTTTCTAGTTAAAAATGTGTTTTTAATCATTTTTTCTCACAAAAATCGTTCAACCACAATGCATTGTGGTCTATATTTGCTAATGTTCTGTAGTGAGCATCAATGCACACTAGATTTTTGCCAAAACTTGTAGTGCGTTGGAATTTCAGCTTCGGAGAGCACTAGAAAATAAATCGAAAACAAAACATGTAGGGAAGAAATTCTGACATAGTGTCTTCAAATTTGGACGCCAGTCCCACGCGATGACATCATCAATAGTCTCTGGTCATCAACGTTAGCACGGCGCTGCTAGCTCTCGCAAATACACAACAACATTGGTTTTGTAACTTTAAACAGTCATGGTAAAACACAAAGTCGTGACTTTTATTTGAATGTAAACTTCTGTGATTCAGAGCACGTGAAGAAGAGCGCTTCTTCTCCATGGAACATCCTCGCCGCGGAGGGCTCTGCGTCCCGCTACCACAAGGGTTAGCCCTTAAATAACCTATTTCGGACACTCCTACCTCTTTAGGGTTGGGGAAGAATTTGGATTTGACTTTAGTGCACTAAATAGTGAAGCAATTCAGACACAATCCAGGCACTAGATAGGCCCGCTCTATGTAGTTTGTAGTAGTTATGGAGAGAATTCGGACATATTTTGACAAACTTCATTCTGTTGGTGATGCTTGACTAAATGATTTTTCCCCCTAAAGGATCAGGATGAACTTGTTCTGTCTGTGCTGGAGCTCAGAAGACCTTCAAACACAGCAGTGTGTCCACAGAGAGGACTTCCAGCGTGGACCCGTCAGCCTGGTGTGAAGGCGCCCTTTATCTACAGCTGCGCAGACAATCTGAAATGACAGGACGATGCCTTCACTGACCCACCTTTCCCAGAACCGTCAGCTGCTGCACCAGCAGATGAGCGCTCTCGGTCTTCCCGGCTCCACTCTCTCCACTGATCACAACGCACTGCATACAGGAAGTCACACACTCATTTCAAATAAAACTTTGCAACGTGAAAAAGAATATTACAATGAGTTACTGATTTAGGAACAAGAAGGGGAAATAAATTATATTTGCGGTTTTTGCCTGTTTCGACATTTTGGACCAAGTCTCTTCCAACTGAGAGCACACACGCCAGTATCATGAACACTGTGTTCTAAACGTGAACGTAGCATCTGAGAAATTATGACATTTCGGCACAGAAAGTCATTTATTTGTGAAAAGTTCCAGTCTTCTGTCCGTGTGCTGCAGTACCTGATCCGTGTTGTACGACACCATCGACTGGTAGGCGATGTCAGCCACAGCGAAGATGTGTGGCGGGTTCGCTGTGCGCTTCGCTCCTATGTACATCTTAGTGTGCTGCAAGGAGAAGAGTCAACTAAACAGGAATGCTTCATGTGCAAAGAGAAAAATCAAATGAGGGAAGAATGTAGAGAGTCTGTTAGAGGTCAAGAGGAAGTTTATGACCAAAGCTGAAAATCACAGGCTGAGCAACCCGATCTAGTCTTGGTTGAAGGTTCCACTGACCTGAGGCGTGTACATCTCCATCGTACGGAACGGGTTGACGGCGATGAGGATGTCTCCGACGTAGGTGTAAATCTGATCTCTGCTGTATCGACTCTGGAGCTGCTCTGTCACAATGTTCTGAAAAAAAGCATCCAAAACCACAATTTAAGGTGCGAACGGCGTTGTATGGCCCGCAGGCGCTACACACTGCCCTCGACGTGCCACCTTTGACCTCACTATGAACCCCCTCCCCCCCATCTTCCTGTAAGTATGTCACAAATTGATGCAAAAAACACTTTTTTCAAAATGGCGGCTTTTCTGTTGGTTTTATCTCCATAGCAACTATTTTATGTTTTGTTCACCTGAGGTCACCGAACACATCGACGTGAGTTTCATAAGAATCGCCAAAAATAAACTTTTAAATTTCCTTAGCAACGGAGCTTATTTGCAAACCACGCCCACATTCCTTAAATGTTTGTATCCTATGTTATATTATTTGCTTCAGCTTCACCCTGGGATCAATGTATTCAATTTTCACAATTTTACGTAGAAAAATGTGCAAGTAACAGGAGAACGCCACTTTTTTTAGCTCGCCACCTGCACGCCATTCAGAACCTAAATCTCCTAATAGGAAAATGTTTTTTCCCCAATCGCTTTTTAATGATACCCAAAAAGTTAGGAAACGGTCGATAAAAAATCCCTATGTCAAGTTTTCGATAGTAGCTGGTAACTAAAAGTGTTTTTTCTTTTTAATTCAAGATGGCGGCCTCTTTCCGAAGTTAAGGTTGACTAAACTCCAGAAGTCACTGTAGACTTAAGTTGGAAGCATGTGTGCAAAATTTTGGGAAAATTTTGCAAACAAAAGGTCCATTTTCCCATACGTAAAAATCGCCAAAACGCGGAATGGCTACCCAGCCATAGGTCGTGTGGCCATCCCATAATAATTTCAAAACTTCCTTTGGATACACATGCATATTTATTTCTTTAGTGGATTTAACGGTTTTTTACAGCTGAGTCATAATTTTTCGCAACTGTTACGACATTTCAATATAAAGTGTGCAAGCTAGCTAAGATCGCAACAGTTGCGAACTCGCCACGTGCACGCCATTCAAAGTCTACGACTTCTAATTCCAACATTTTTTGCACAGTACATCCACAGTGATGCTCGAGAAGTTACATAACAATTGATAAAAAAAATTCCTTGGACAGGTTTTTGTTTCTATCTGGGGCTAGCAGTGTTTTTTTTATTTAAGATGGCGGCTTTTTCACAAGGTCAAAGGTCAATGAAACTTCTGTGGTGGCTGTAGACTTAAGTTGGCGGCATGTTTGTGAAGTTTCCTGGAAATCGTACAAATAAAACGATAATTTTTTTTTAATATTAAGGAAAAACGAGAAAATTGTCAAATCACACACTTCGCCTCAAAATGGCCGCCAAGCCATGTAGCCATCCCATAATAATTTCAAAATATTACTTGGATATCCCCGACACACGTATATTGATTCCGTTAGTGGATTTCAACGTTTTTTTTAGCTGAATCAGCATTTTCTTCGCAACTGTTACGACATTCCAGTACAAAATATGCAAGCTAGCTAAGATCGCAACAGTTGCGAACTCGCCACGTCCACGCCATTTAGAGTCTACGACTTCTAATTCCAACATTTTTTGCACAGTACATCCACAATGATGCTTGAAAAGTTACATTACAATTGAATTTCTAGATTTCTGTTTTCTGTCTTTTTAGTATTTATTTATTTATTTATTCTTTCATGGTGTGGCAACATGTCTATGTGTGTTTGTGTTTGTGTGTGGAGGGGCGGGGGTGGGGCTTGTGACCATTGTCTTTTGTTTTTAAAATTTGACTATGTTTTATGTAAAGAACTTTGAGTGAAATTAATTTTTTTTAAGTGCTTTACAAATAAAGTTTGATTTGATTTGATAAAAAAATCCTTGGACAAGTTTTCGTTTAACGTTTATCTATCTGGGGCTAGCAGTTTTTTTTTATTTAAGATGGCGACTTTTTCACAAGGTCAAAGGTCAATGAAACTTCTGTGGTGGCTGTAGACTTAAGTTGGCGGCATGTTTGGAAAGTTTTGTGGAAATCGCACAAATAAAACAAAATTTTTTTTTAATATTAAGGAAAAACGAGAAAATCGCCAAATCACACACTTTGTCTAAAAATGGCCGCCAAGCCGTGTAGCCATCCCATAATAATGTTAAAATATTACTTGGATATCCTCGACACATGAGGTTTTTTTTGTTTGATTTGTGTATTTTGAATTTTTGGGTTTTTTTTGTCTCCTTTAGAGATTTTCGGTCCTTTCATTTTTGTACGGTTTCGCTCGCTGTGATGTCATCATCTTTGCCCAAAAAGTCATTTTCGTCAGGTACTATGTGTGGGCAAACTTTGCTGACGTTTCACGCATATGTTGGGGGTAATTGTTCATTCCGAAGCGCAGAAATTTATACAACTGCGAAAACGATCTGTGACCGTCAGTGAGGTCCGTAAATAATCGAGAACGTTTTTAGAAAAACAAAAACAGATTTATCGTTCATTCTCAACAGCGATCAATCCTCTCGTCTGCTCCCTCTCCATCACGTCAGCCCCCAGCATGAAGGATGGATGGAAAGATCCGCAGGCGCCAAAGGTCGGCTGGATCCTTCAACATGTCAGAGCTGAGCTGCAGTTTGATCAACTACTTCAAAGATTTTTGATCGACGGTGATTCGTTTTCTTTCCCTCACAGACCAGAAGAAAGAAGAACGATCTCCTCAGGAGCAACTCCATAAAAATGCATCGTCTTTTCAAAGAAACACAAAAAGTCTCCCAAAAGTTTGTCTTTACCTCATCTAGAGCTTCGAGGGTGGCGAGGTCTTCCACCTCGTCTGCGGCGGACTGCATCTTCAGGTGGCCTCCTTTCTTAGTGTGGATGCGTTCATGCCTGGAATGGTCAACAGGTCAATCCGTCAGAATCCCCACAAACCCGTAGAACAGCGATCTCCTGCCCACATCGTGAATCGAAAATGACTCGTCGCCTCCCGAGTCTCAGAATGTTTCTGCACTCGTGCAGCAGAGACTCTGACTCCTCTGACCCTGGATTTTTTTATTTAAAGGCCTAAAAATAAAGATTATTCGAGTTGAAATCCTCCCAAAGTCGACATACAGCAGCTCAGCTGATGTTCAGTCCAGATTTTCACAGAAACTTTAAAAGCTTTTACTTTGAAAAATACATTTTTGGCTAAAATACTGAAAGGTGTTTTTTTGTTTGTTTTTTTTAACAAAGTAAAAATGTAGTTCAAAAGTCACAATGTTAAAATGTTTCTTTTTGTTTTCTGTAATTTTCTGCATGATTTAATTTGTTTTTTATTCTTTCATTTTTAGAATAAGGCTTTTATTCTGTTTATTCTGTTTCTTTTAGCTTTTGTTTATATTTTATGACCGACTTTCTGCTTCTGTAAAATTACTTGAATGAAGCTCAAAGAGGCGACTGATTTGTGATACTGGGCTATATAAATAAAATTTAATTGAAAAAGTAGAATATTCAGTCAAAATTATGTGTTTTTGTTTTTCTCATTTTAATCAAATGATTTAAAGTCCGACTCGAATCATCTTTTGATCTTTTAATTATAATTTTAACATTTTTAACCAAAAAAAAAGACATTTTTAAGGATATAGCTTCTGCAGAGAAGCAGGAGTTCACTAGAAACTCACCACTGAGCGAGTAAGCCTGCACTCATTTCCCATCATCCCTTTGTTTACATTTTTCCAGCTAGCTTACAGCCCCTCCCACCCACAGCCTCTCATTACTATAAAATGGCGACCATCATCATTTCTATCCATCCGTTCAGTTCTGATCCAGATTCCAGCTCAGACCAGGAAAACAAAGACGTTCACGGATCTACTGTCTCCAGGTGGATACATCAGAATATTGCATATTTTCCACAAATCTTTTCAAATGCAATTTTTTCATCAATGATTTGAAAAAAACTATTCATTGTGTGTATTACTCCCCGAGGTACGGAGGCCCTAGAGGGCAATTGAGGAAAAAAATATGTAAAAAAATATGTATTTATTTACAAAAATTGAAATATTAATAATACAAAAATAATTCAGATTAGTTATGGGGTCTGCATCAATTAATAACTAGAACATTTTATTAAATGCAATTTTTAGAAAGAAAAAACAGTTACTATCTGGTGTACATCTGTTACTAACCAGATTCTTTTTTTTTTTTTAATACTTTAATTTTTAGAAAAACAGGTTCTGGTTAGTAACCAGAACCTGTTTTTATTACTTCATTTTTTTTTTTACGAAGCCCCTAAGTATTTTTAGGAAAAAAACATTTTCTGCTTCAATTTTTTTTTTGTTCCTTTAGGGCATGTGTCAAAGTCAAGGCCCGGGGGCCGGATCCGGCCCTCCAGATCATTTTATTTTATTATCATTAAAGGCTCAATGTTATTTTTTACTCATGTTTAACTTGTATAATTTTGACAAAATATATTTTATAGAGAGTAAAATATTGAAAATTATTTAAAGTTTAAGTTGATTTATTCTGGAATAATATTCCTGCCTTTTTATTATTCATATTTATGTTAAAAAGTTAAGTTTTAAAGTTTAAAAAACATAATTCTGCAGCTTTTTGGACTATTTTGGCATTTACAAAGATTTTTTTAAGCTAATTTGAAGTTTAGCTAATATTTCAGCTATATGCTAGCTGCAGTATTTTGGATAATTTAGGTTTTTTAGGCTATTTTGGAGTTTAGCTACATGCTAGTTGTTTTGGCAAATTATTTTTTTTCTTTAAGATTTTTTAGATGTTTTGGAGTTTAGCTAATCTTTCGCTTACATGCTAGCTGTTTTAGCTAATTTAGCCTTTTTTTCAGTTTTTAGGCTAATTTGAAGTTTAGCGATTTTTTAGCTACATGTTAGCTGTTTTGACTAAAATAGGTTAATTTTTGTTTTTAAGGCTAATTTAGCATTCAGCTAATATTTTAGCTAGCTATCAGCTTTAGCATTTCTAGCTATCAATCTCCGCATTTTCAGCTATTAGCATTAGCATCTTTAGCGACCAAATTCAGCTTATAGCATTCACACTAGCATTAATTCCATATATCTAGTTCATAATTATGTTAAAAATTATAGTTTTAAAGTTTTAAAAATGTAGTTATTTAGCCTTCAATAAATATTTATAAGCAGCAGACAAAAATAACTTTTTTTGTGTTTTTTTCTTCCCTTTTTTGGTTAGTTAAAGGGTAAAAACTGCTAAATTTGATTTAATTTACCAATAAAATTTGTTTTAAAAATATCCAGAGGATTTAGTTTTCTTTAGATCTTTAGATTTAGATCTTATGGTTATAATTTCTCATCTTAACTAGTTTAATACTTGACGTTCAAACACAAAATCTTCAACTTTCAACGGTTAACACGACCATTCCAGTAGATTCTGAAGGAGAAAAGCGGCTCAATGAGCCGCTTTTCTCCTTCAGAATCTACTGGAATGGTCGTGTTAATGGTGGCAACGTTTCAGTAAATCAAAAAACATAAAAACTAGAGCACAACAACATGCAAACAAGCTAGGAGTGCAACGCCATGAACTCCCACTGGACTACGAAGCGACCTACTGTGGCTGTTACCTGTCATTACTGTCTGTGCTTCTGTCTGTCTTTCCATGATGGCTTCAATGACACAAACAGGGTTCAAATGTAGACACTGTTCACTTCTGCTGCTGCTTTTACGAGGGTGGAGGTCGAGGGAAACCCCTCTAGCAGGACGTCTTCTTCACTTCCAGTAGGATTTACCTGGTCTTTTCGATCGCTCCCATTTGCTGGTTGAGGTCGGTGAGTTCAATGAGCTGCTTCTGCAGGATCTTCTCTCTGCCCACCGTCGCCTTGATGAAGACGTGCTGCAGGAGGTCCAGCACGTTTGGCCTCAGCTCAAAGTCCTTAATCAGACACCTGGGAGGTTGAAGACAGCACGTCTGAGTTCAGAGGCCGCTAAAATGTTTCTCCTTTAAGACATGGACGCTCACCTGGAGATGAAGTCGTTGAAGTCATGTGACCACAGCTCGGGCTGGTGGAGGGTGGGTGGAGGATTCCTGGTCACAATACGAAGAAAATTTAAAAAGACACAAATGAAACCAAAGTACATACGTTAGGGATATTTAAAGGACGTTTTGAAAGTATTGTGGTATGGACACACCCCCTATGGTTTGGCGGCAAAATAATTTTTTTCGCGTTTTTCCACAATATAGTAAAACTAAACTTTTATTCTAGCAATTCTCACGAAATTTCACACACATGCTGCCAGCTTGAGTCTACAACGTCCACAGAAGTTTCATTGACCTTTGACCTCTACAAGAGGCAGCCATCTTGAATTTTGCTTTCACTTTTTGCACTAGCTACAAAGGAAAACTAGGAATTAGAAGTTTCAGATCTTGAATGGCGAGTCATGGCGAGTCAAAACCATCAAAGAAAATTTAGCTTTTAAAAGAAAAAGATAGAATTCACCAACGAAACCAATATTCTCGGGGATATCCAAAGGACGTTCTGAAATTGTTATGGTATGGACACACAACCTACACTTTGGCGGCCATTTTGTGCCAAACTTTGAGATTTGATGATTTTCACATTTTTCCACAAAATGGGAAAATTAAACTTTTGCTCGAGCGATTCTCACGAAATTTCACACACATGCCGCCAGCTTAAGTCTACGACAACCACAGAAGTTTCATTGACCTTTGACCTCTACACGAGGCAGCCATCTTGAATTTTGTTTTCACTTTTTGTATTCGCTACAAAGGAAAACTAGGAATTAGAAGTTGCAGATTTTGAATGGCGAGTCATGGCGAGTTAAAACCATCAAAGAAAATTTTGCTTTGAAAAGAAAAAGATCGAATCCACTAACTAAACCAATATACTCATGTTGGGGACATCCAACGGACATTCTGAAAGTATTATGGTATGGACACACCACATATGGTTTGGCGGCCATTTTGTGCCAGTTTGAGATTTTACAATTTTCACATTTTCCGACCGTACAGGAAAATGAAACTTTTGTTCGAGCGATTCTTACAAAATTTCACACACATGCCGCCAGCTTGAGTCTATGACAACCACAGAAGTTTCATTGACCATTGACCTCTAGAAGAGGCCGCCATCTTGAATTTAAAACAAAAACATCTTTAGTACTAGCTACTTTTTTCTAGAACATCATATGGAAGCTACAGTAAAAAAACTGTTGGAAGTAGAAGTTGTAGATTTACAAATTAGAATCCAGTAACGAAGCCAATAGCCTCGTGTCGGGGATATTCAAAGGAAGTTTTGAAATAATTATGGGATGTGCAGATGATCTACGGCTAGGCGGCCATTTTGAGGCAAAATCTGACATTTGGCCATTTTCTCATTTTTCCACGATATGGTAAAAATTACCTTTTGCTCAAGCGATTTTCACAAAATTTGGCACACATGCCGCCAGCTTACATTTACGACTCCGGCAATTTTGTCGACTTTTGACCTCAGAAAGAGGCTGCCATCTTGAATTTTTCAAAAAACACATTTCGTTCCAGCTACAATCAGAAAATCATCCAAGGGAGTTTCATCAATTGCTTCCTAACTTCTCGGGCATCATTGTCAGTAATTGGAAGACAATTAAAAGTAGTATATTTTGAATGGTGGACGCGTGGCGAGCTTGCAAAAGTGGCGTTCTCCTAATGCGTGCACATTTTTCAAAGGAATAGTATGAAAATGTTATGAGCAAAATGATATAACACTGGATATGAACATAATGTTGGTGTGGTTAGCAAATAACCTCCGTTGCTAAGGAAATCCAAAAGTTTACTTTTGACGATTCTTCTGAAACATACGTCGATCTATTTGGTATCCCCATGCGAACAAAACATAAAATGGTTGCTATGGAGAAAAACCAACAGAAAAGCAGCCATTTTGATAAAAGGATCACATTCAGCTCTCACTAGCCTGGGCCTATAGAATGCCTCTCACAGCTTTAATTTATTTGTTTGTCCTTTAAGATTTTATTAGAAACCTGCTAACCTTTTACAAAGCCTCTAACTTTTACAGGAAAGTAAAAGCAGATTCTCATTAAGGGTTAAAAGCGCCCCTCTCCACATGACTCTATCAATCCTCATTTTCCTTTGAGTACCTTTTGACAGGAGGCTGCACGGCAGGCATGCTAATGCATCGGGGCTTTTCGCACCTCGGCGACAGCAATGAACTGCTTTAATGAGGGGACATGCATCTCCTGTTTATCACACAACAGCCAACAGAGACAGCAAATACGGCGTGCATCTATTTACAGCCTGTTCAGCTGCTCAAGAGCTCCGCTTTCCAAAAGACTAACTGTGGACACGGCAGAGCAACAAGCTCAACGCACAACAATATAGATGTCTTAAGGCTTTAATCAAAGTATGAGGGCGGAAATTATTAAAAGAGAAGGTGTAGTCCAGCTTCAACATTTGAAGCTTTAGTTTTTACGATGCAATTTACAAAAACTTGTAATAATAGAAGATAAAGGTAAGAATACAACAGATCCTTAACTGCGTAACGTTTTATAAGTCAATAAATGCTTTAGTTTTAGTTTCTAGTCAAAACTAAAAGTTTAATCAAGTACAAAAATCAAAGGCAGTTAATAAAAAATAAATAAATACAATTATGCAGATATTTTTAGAGTTTTATTAGTCAATTCAAACAAAAAAGCTAAATCTAAAATCAGAATATGGAGCGAATAGTGTCTTTAGATGTTATGTTCACACAGTGTAGGACTGAGTAACATAATGTGTATGATTACGCAGCAATAATGATCATCAGTTTGAAGTGTAGAGCGGAACGCTGCTATTTACTGGAACAGAAACGGCTGTTGGTCGAGAAAAAGTCTGGTTTTAAGGTTAAGTTTGGATGATAGTTAAATGTCTAATCAGGTAAAAATATAACATTTTTAGTACAGGCTTAAGGAAAAAATATACTGTAAATATAACTGAAACAAATGTGACAGACGGTGAGGTGATTACATTTACAGTTAGTTTTCGGACACAAGAGCAATAAGTGAGTCTATGCCTTAAATTCTGAAGGTTATGTTTATTAATATTTCTACAGAAAAATTGACAAAACACGTCATCCTGAATGGATTTAGCTCACGACGTCCTGCTGGGTTCACTGTCACTTGTGAAAACAGGGAAACAACAAAAAAAGAACTTGGAAAACAGCTGCTAAATAGTGTGACGTTTAAAGGCCACGCCCCTTTTTGATCAATCAATTAAAAATGTAGTCTTTAACTTTAACACTGAATTCAACCCCAAGTAGAAAAATTGTTTTCACTTGGTATCAAACGTTCATCCCGTTCAGGACATTATTGCTTGTGTTTCATAAACTTTATAGTTTTTGAAATATTGAGTAAAATCTGCCACATAGGAAACGAATGAGAAAGTCTTTATAATCAAAATTTTAAGTAGATTATCAACAAACCTTTAAATATATTTATGGGCTATGTTTTCACCTTCTATAGTAATTTAAAAAAAATTGGGAGTTTACCAAATATTTTTGAAGCATGCTAACGTGTGCTAATTTAGATTTTAGCTTGTGTTTTAGCAACATGCTAACGTTTTTGGCTAATTTATTATTTACTGGGGTTTATATGCTAATTTAGAGTTTAGCTTCTGTTTTAGCAACATGCTACCGTTTTTAACTAATTTAGTTTACTGAGGAATTTTAGGCTATTTTTGAATTTAGCTAGAAATTAAGCAACAAGCTAGCTTTGTTTTTTTGGCTAGTTTGGCCTCTACGATGATTTTTATGCTAATTTGGAGTTTAGCTTCTATTTTAGCAACATGCTAACATTTTTGCTAGCTAGGATTTTTATGCTACATTGGAGTTTAGCTTCTATTTTAGCAATATGCTAATTTTTTTTAACTAATTTAGTTTATTGAGGAATTTTAGGCTATTTTGGAATTTAGCTAGTAATTTAGCATTGAGCTAGCTTTTTGGCTAATTTGGCACACTAAGGTAAAAGGTAAAAACATTAAAAAAAAAAAAAAAAACACATTTTGAGCAACGCTAGGTTCTTTTTATATTTTTGCTTTTGTTTGTGCCAAAAAATTTACATAATTCATATTTTTTATTAATAAAAGAATGCAAATCCAGATTTCTTAAAGGCTAAAGTGAATCTTTGCGGCTCCGTTTAGGCTTTGGTCAGTAGAAAACGAACACAAATGGCTCTTAAAGGTTGCCGACCTCTGTCCTGAGAACACATCAGACATGTCTGAGTCCAGACTTTAACCCACAACCTCAAGTTTCATCACAAACATCATCACTGGAACCGATAGTTTGACTCCCACACTTCATTTATTTAGAAATAGGAGGAAGCTGTAATTAACTCGAGATATCTGGTTACTTCTAAATAAATAAATCTTTAACTGTTAAAATCTGTTTTTTTTTTTAAATAAAATCCTTTTTCAGGCTCCAATTCCTCTGTTTCTGAAAGCGTCTCTCCGCCCTGTGACCCGCGCATATGAACTTTAATGATCTGCTTCTGCTGTCTGAAGCCCGGCGAGGAGCTGGACTTAACGCCTCCAGTGACTTCCCACCAAATGAGGCCACAGCGGGGAGAGCGGCGCCGAGTGTGAACTCGGAGCCCGGAGCTCCGGCTGCGGCGGTCACACAGATTCACAGGAAGCTGGGTGACGGCTCCAGTGGAGCGCGAGGCCTGAGGCTAACGCACTGCTGTGTGTGTGTGTTTGTGTGCGTTTGTGTGTCCTCAGGGCGGGGTGGACGAAGTGTTGTGATGCCGGGATGACAGTGACGGTGAGTGTTTATGTAGTTCTATCAAAGGAACCAGGACAATCAGCTTCAGCTCACAGGAAGTGCTGGACGAGCGCTCGGCCTCCCCCACAGGGGGAGGGGTTTTGGGGGTGGGGGGTGGTACATGGATGAGCAGGATAAAAGCCCCACCCTCCTCTAACTACGATTGGATGGAGAGAAACATGATTGGTTGGTCAGAACTCATCACTCTTGGGGGGAAATATGGTGAAAAATGTTTTGTAGGTTATGTTCTGAACTTTTCGGCCTTGAACTTGAAACTTGTATTTTAAAAATGTGTACAAAACGTTTGCTTCAGGTTCATAAAAGTACAAAACTGAAGTCTCATTTGTAGCTCCAAACATCAGCTGTTGATGCAAGAATAAAACGTGTTGGTTTTATTCGAAAATTAATTTGGAAAAGGGTT
>NC_050531.1:2961100-2965691 GCF_002922805.2 Oryzias melastigma | reverse complement strand
AGGGGCTCCGTAAAAAAGTGTAACATATAGAAAAAGAAAAAAAAACATAAATAAACCAACCAAAGTTCACATTGGCGCCGCATATAAACTAGCATTAAAATTTAAAGATAACACAATCCAAAAGTTATTTTACGATAAATAAATCTGTCCGGTTTCTGGAGTTGCTAAAGAAAATCTGGAGTTATACTAAATAATTGACATCAAGCAGCGGTGTAGCTAGAACCTCTGAACCATTGCAAATAAAAGGATTTAATTATTAGGATGAAAATATGTACTTTAAACAGTTTTATTATTTTTATTGTTACTTTTTTAAAAAAGTTGGTATTACTAATGTGAAGCAGTAGCTAAAAATGTGCAGAAATTCTTCAAAGATTTTAAAATTTTAAAAAAGTTGTTGTTGTTGTTTATGCCAGTATCAAACAGGCTTGTATTGATCATTTCTTCATCTTTGTCAATAATGATACTAATATTGACTCAATAACTTAATGAAAGAAGGTTACAGATCCCACTGCCATCCTCTACCCATTTGTTTTTTTATCTTTCTGTGGTTTTTTTTTTCTTTTTCTAATGTGTATAGGTTTTGTTTAAGAGATTGTTTAGTTTAAAAGTGTAAAAAACTGGAGGAAAGTGGAAAGCAATGCTCCGCCTCCTTAAAGATAAATTATTAAAGTAATTAATAAAGTAGGAAAAAACTTCTAAAAACCTTGGACTACTAAAAAAAACACATAAAAACACAATTTCATTACCAAAACTAAAAAAATGTTAATTTTTGTCGTTCCTCGTTGAATTTCGATCCAGAATTGTGTTTTTTGGATCATCTGCGTTGACGTTTGCGAGGACTCACCGAGGTATTTTAAAGAGGGCTCTCATTGGGTGGAGGTCAGAAAGGGGCGGGTCTCCATCTCCCAGCTCAATGGCGGTAATGCCCAGCGACCAGACGTCGCAGCGGGCGTCGTAGGTGGAGTCCAGCTGCTGCTCGCATGCGATGACCTGCAGGGGCGGAGCCGGAGAAATCCTTTCACGACACATTCACACAAAAACAACAACTGTTTGAGCCGCAAAATGCCATCATGAAGATGTGTAACATCATAAACGACTCGACGTGCAGAGAACGGAGCCGAACCGTCGGGCTGTGATGACTTTGATGAGGGCAACATGTCACACAAGCTGCAGGTTTTCAGGACCAGAGGTCAACAACGTTTTCTACTGATCAAAACCTAACAGAAGCTGCAAAGTCTTACTTCAACCTTTAGGAAATTTTAATTTGCATTCATGACCTTCTTATCTTTAATAATAAATATGAATTATGTCTATGTTTGGGCACAAACCAAAGCAAAAATATAAAAAGAGTCTATCAAAATGGGATTTTTTTTCCCTTAGCAGAAGCTCAAATAACTAATTTTCAAAATAAAAGCTGCTCATGTTGTGCAGCATAAGATAATATTTTATACGTTTAACTCATAAAAGATCAAACTTTTAACAAAAGTTTGCTTTGCATATAAAATCTGTTCAAGATCCGCCTCCAAGGAGATCAAGTGTCAACAAACATCATTAAATTAGAGCTTAACAAAGACTTAAATGCATCACAAACTTACCTCTAAAGTCAAACTAAAAAGCAGATTTGTGTCAAAAACCTGGAATCAGAAGTCTGAGAGGGAAAGTTCTGCTCCAGATCTCCATCATCTCTGCTGCTCAGCAGGTAAATGAGATTAAAATGTCCCAAATCCTCTCGAAGGACATCAGCGAATCATTCCGGGGACGCACGTTTGCTCCGTATGCAAACTCATGCAAACAGGAAGGAGGTAGTGGACTGGGGGGGTGCAGGCCAGTCTGTAATCTTCCTGTGGGGGGGTAATGAAAGGCTTCTGCTGCCGACTCTGATGTTTTACAACACAGAAGGAACTTTGGAAGGAGTTTTTGTGTGTGGTCATGAGTGATGTAAACTGCAGTCCACCGGGACCCCCCAGCCTAATGTGCTGACAGGACCCCCTCCGTTACCTCAGGAGCCATCCAGAAGGGGGTCCCCACCGACGTGTTCCTCCTCAGGCGGGTGTTCGTCAGCTGAGCCGAGACCCCTGCGGAGGAGAGACTCGTCAGGCTCGGGTTCAGGCCTTCACTGAGATCTGGATCCAGAAACGTCCTGTTCTGGGTTCAGATCAATCGGAGGTCCTACAGGACCGTCCCAGAACCGAAGGTGACGGACGGAGAGAGGAGGGGTCGGGACGACTGCCAGAACATGCAGATGAGACACCATGAGTCCAGAATGATCCTTCAGTGGGATTAAACTCAGAGCTGAAGCCTCAACAGCAGCAAACAGCTGATAAACTGAAGGTAAAAATGAACGAATTTATAAAAACAGCATTTTATCAGAGAACTCTCTGCAAAAATACATTTTATTTAAACGTTTTTAGGTTTATTTACTTATTCATTTTCTATAATAATATATATATTTTTTGTGTTTATTTTTTAGAAATATAAAATATTTATACATTTAAATATTTACATCACATTTTATTTTATCTTAATCTAAATATTCATATAATATTTAATATTTTTAATTTATTTTTTTAATATTTATAACTTTAATATTTAAATAATTTGTAATATTTAAATATTTAAATAGTTAGATATATTTTTAAAATAATGTAAATATTTTAAAATTAATATTTAATTTATTTTGGTATAAATATTTATATAATATTAATTTAATGTATTTACTAAAAAATATTTATGACTTAAATATTTCAATAATTTTACATATAATTTAAATTTTTAAAAATATCTAAATAATGTAAATGAAATATTTCATTTATCTGTCTTTAAAAACTTTGTCAGTAATTTTATTCTATTTTATCTCCTAAAAAAGATTTATTGAATGTCTAAATACGTATATATGACATGTGAATCTACAGTAAGAATTGTTACATATTATAAGGAGATTTTTCAAAAAGAAATTTATAAACAATCGACAAATTTAACAATAAAAGAGAGAATACTTTAGCTTCATCCCATATTTCTTCTCAAATCTATGCATTTATAATCATTTTCCATCAAAGACCAAAAAATCCAGAACAAAAAACTAACATTTTATTACAGTAAAGGATGTATTTATATTCAAGCAGAGATTTTTTTCTAAATCATACTCTTTAAAAAAAGTTAATTGTAGGGATATATCGCGATACTTATCATATTATGTATCGCGACAGGTATCATATTATGAAAACATGTATTGCGATATATATCGTATTGTAAAACATGCACCGCGATATATATCATACTATGAAACGTGTCGCGATACGTATCATATTATGAAACATGTATCGCGATATATATCATACTATGAAACATGTATCGTGATATGTATCACCTATTAAGACATGTATCGCAATACATATTATATTATGAAAACAAATATCACGATACACATAATATTATGAAAACATGTATCGCGATACGTATGTTAGCGCCAGACTCTTGCCAATACACCCCCACCAGGGGGCATAATTCTTCCTGCTTTCTTTCCGATATGACCTGCCACGTCCTAATTGGCTGGACACACCTGAACCAGGTAAACAGGTCCAAAGAAATTCGTCATAAAATATAAAAAAAATCTTACTTTAAATAAGACAAATAAACTGTCATTGGGGTAAGAATTATCTTACTAGGAATTCTTATTTTAAGGAAAGAATAATAATTTTTCTATAACTAAGATGATTTTTTCCAACAAGACAGAAAAAGAATATTTTAATTTGAAAAAAAAGTATTTTTACTTTCTTAAAATTCAGTTTTTGCATTGTAATCAGACATGAAGAGAACACTGATATCTGGAAATCATGCCGACACTGAAGTCTGGAGTTCTCCACTTTTGATTTATAGAGTTTAAAAGCACAAATATGGATCTTAAAAAACATTTTCAGTTTTTCTTTGGTGATGTTTTAAAATATAATGACTGAAGTCTAAAACATATTTTAAAAATGTCTGAAATAAAATAAAAAATGAGGTGAATAAATTCTGCTTCTTCTCCGTCTGCTTCCACAGAGAAGAGAGTTATGAGTGCGAGGAAGACGGCTCGGTGGCGAGCATCAGAAGCGATTACAGTCACGTGCAGGAGGGGGTTCGTGCACATCAGCCCACGTTAGTGAGGACATTCCTGCAGCTCTACAAGCTTTAAGAAACGTTTCAAACCCACGACCGAAAGCTGTTTTCTCGACGTGTTTGAGGAGTCTCAATGTGCAGAGACACAATACCCCCCCATCTCTCCACCACATTAGCCGGGGGCGGAGCCTGGTGGGCCACGCTTAATGATCATCACACAGATAACGCTGCCAATTAGAATATTCATGAACGGACCGCTCTCCTCGCTCTTCTGGTCCTTCCTTTTACCCTTTGTGTCTGTTGGTGATGAGTCACAGCGGGGGGGCTCTATCTCTTCAGCTGCTTAGTGTAGCGTGACCCCCCAACCCCCCACCCCCCGCACACGGAAAAGCATTAATCCCAGCACGACGCAGAGCCGGATGCCTTCCATCGGAGATTTGATCGTTTTTGCAAGTTGAGCTGCTTTTTTTTTAAGTCACAAATTCAAACTGACGTG
>NC_050531.1:2951368-2961047 GCF_002922805.2 Oryzias melastigma | reverse complement strand
TCCACGTGGGAGTCAAATCAGGTCATCGGACTTTTGGAAGACTAAATATTCTCAGACATTTGCTGATTCAACCAAAATCAGCTTCAATAGGAAACTGGAGGAAGATTCTGTTTGGTTCCTTGATGACTAGAGCGCCACAAACGATTATTTTAATAGTCGACTAATCGGGTCGTTGGGGAAACTGGATGTAAACACACATCTTAACCATCATTAGCTTTAAACTAACTAAGAACTAGATATATAACATTAGCTGTGATGCTGAAATTGATAGCGGAATTCCCTGAAGCTGATAAATGAAAATGCTGAAGCTGACAGCCACCTATAATATAAGTTTAATGCCAAATTAGCCTAAAAACTGAAGAAAAAGCTAAAGATGCTGAAGCTGATAGCTGAAAATCTTGGAGCTGATAGCTAGCTAAAATATTAGCTAAATGCCAAATTAGCCTAAAAAACAACAAAAAAAGCTTAGGTTAGTCAAAACAGCTAGCATGTAGCTGAAAAAATAGCTAATCTTCAAAGTATCCTAAAAACTGAAACAAACAAATTAGCTAAAACAGCTAGCATGCAGCTGGAATATTACTTAAGGTCCAAAAGAGCATAGAAACAACCAAAAAAAGCTTAAATTAGCCTAAATAGCTAGCATGTAGTTGAGATATTAGCTAAACTCCAAATTAGCCTAAAAAACAAAAAGCCTAAATTAGCTAAAACAGCTGTGCAGTTTCTGCAATCGTGGTATTAAAATGTTCAGCACGTTCAGGACGTTACTGTTTGTACTTTTGGTATTAGTACGTTTTATGCATTTTAACAATGTAACAATTTATACAAGTTTCAGTCAATGGGAATTTTTTCAATTTTTTTGTGCACTTTCCGACTTCAGCACATTCAGGATTTTTTGGTATTCATGCGTTTCACGATTTTTTTAATTGTATGCAATTTTTTTATTTGATTTACAGTATTTTTTATCGTTTTTTTGGGCTAATTTGGTATCTGCTAAGGTTTTTGGAAAATTTAGTATCAAGCAAATATATTAACGACATTTTAGCTTTTGTTTTTAGCTAATGTAGTATCCGTTGAGATTTTTGGGGCTAAATGGATGTTAAGCTAATATATTAGCGATTTGTTAGCTTTTTGGGGCAATTTAGCATCCATTGCAGTTTTTTTGGGCTAATCTGGAGCTAAGATAATACATTAGCAACTTGTTAGCTCTTTGTTTTAGCTAATTTGGCATCCATTGAGGTATAATGGGCTAATTTGGTGCTAAGCTAATATATATGCAACTTGTTAGCTTGTTGTCCAATTTGGCATCCATTGAGGTTTTTCAGGCTAATTTGGAGCTAAGCTAATATATTAGCAACTTGTTAGCTCTTTGTTTTAGCTAATTTGGCATCCATTGAGGTATAATGGGCTAATTTGGAGCTAAGCTAATATATTAGCAACATGTTAGCCTTTTTGGATAATTTTGCAACTACTGAGGTTCTTTGGGCTAATTTTGATTGAGCTAATATCTTAAAAACATGCTAGCTTTTGGTTCATTTTAAGATTTTTTGGGCTAATTTGGAGTCAAGCTAATATTTTAGCAACGTCTATAATGTAAGCATTTTGGGGCTTACTGGCATCTACTGAGGCTATTTGAGCTAAGTTCTGGGTTAAGCTAAATTTTGGGGTATTATGCAAATAATTGTATCAATTTCAGTAAATTATTTTAGCAACTTCTTAAAATGCCAAAGCATCTTCAGCAACCACATTTGGCATTATCGCAAGTAAAGCACATTTTCTAGTTTAACTTTGACCCAAAAAGTGGATTCTGGACACATTTTCTGACACATAAACCACTTGGTTTAGCTAAAATCCAGAAATAGTGTTTTCAGAGCAATATAAATTAGATTGTTTAGATGAATGTTGTTTCAAATGTTTTTCTAGACACTTTTAGACTATTTTGGGATCATCTGACAGCTACTAACTCCTTCCAGCAGCTCTGACAGACAGAAAAAGAAGGTTGGCCTCCTTTATATTAGTGGTTCCATTATCACCCCCTCCCACCCCTCTTTACATAAGAGCTGCACACTTCAGAGGGCTTTTAAGAGAAGGCCACAATTAGCCGACAAAAACCAAACCCACATAGGAGTTGAGTGGGGATTTTATTAGTAATGAAAACAGGCAGCTGGTTTTGCAGCGCCTAAAGAAAAAGGGAGTGAGTCATCTCCGGGAAATAGCCCGGACCGCCGATCAGCTTTCTGTCCTGCAGTTGAAGCCGACCTCAGAAACGATGGGATGTAATCATCTGCTGATGGGTTCCAGTCCGTCAAGGACTCTCATTTACTCAGCAAACAGCTTCAGGAAACAGATTTGACCTCTTTCTGTTAAATATGTCCGTCTGCACGTACCGAAGTCCACCAGTTTGATCCCGCCCTGCGTCGTCAGCAGGATGTTGTTGCCTTTGACGTCTCGGTGGATGGTCTTGTTGATGTGCAGGTGCTGCAGGCCCTGCGCAGACGGGGGGTTAGCAGCACCTGCCTGCAAAATTACCCCAAATGACCCTACGTAGGCGGTCTTACCATGAGGGCCTCGTGCAGAATGTAAGCTATAATGGCTTCATCCATTCTGTCGCCCCTCTTCAGCATCCCTTTGGCCAGATCTGTCACAGAGCCGCCATTGCAGAGCTGCAAGACAATGAAAGACGTGTCAGAAGTGGGGCGCAAGAATCAGCAGAAAGCATTCAGATGTACAGATTCTGCAAACGCCGCGCTCTGCGGAGGCTTATCTCTGCGACGCAGCTCCGTCCGTGGGAGAGAACGTGCATTAAAACCGCTCCGAACAAAGACTGCGATTAGTCTGCGATTAACAGACGCGCAAACAAGAGAGAGAGAAAAAATACAAAATAAAAACCCGCCTCACCTTTGCGTCTGTTTTCATGCCGCTCACAAAAGCAGAAATCTCTCTTGAGCCAAATTACAGAAAATTACCCAGTTGGTTGCCCTGGCAACAGAAATACCCCTTAATTTAGGCCTTTCTTGGAGAGACGCCACAGATATGTTCAAAAAAGGAAAAATCGCTCCAAGACGTCCGTCACTGTTGGAATAAACCATAATTGTAGATTTTGTGCTTGAACGCTGTTTGCAAACAAAGACTTTTTGTGAGGAATATACAGATACATACATATATATTTATTTTTAAAGCTTTTCTGCTGCCATTCAGCACATCTCCATTGTGCCCCTTCATGTAATTGCACTAATTTCCCCCAGTTACAAACTGAAGGTGCATTCAGGCGTAATCAGGGAGTTGTGTGATTAAAATCAGTCTCCTGCAGCGATTAGAACAGATTCTGCTGTATTTGTTTCAATGAATCATTCAACTGTAGCGCCTTTCAGTTCGACCTTTAAAATGAGTCTGAATTCTGTCCTGGACTGAAGGAGCAGATTGTTCTTCTCTCTGAATGTCTCTTTTAGCGAAATGTTGTCCTCACCACGAACTCTAAAATCCACTCAAATCGGGACAAACCCTGAACCTGGTGAATGCTGCGTTAAGCTAGTATTTTAGCAACATGCTAATGTTTTGGATAAGCAACTTATGAGTTTTTTTTTTTTGGCTAATTCTGAGTTAAGCTAGTATTTTAAGAACATGCTAGCTTTGTTGGCTTATTGGGAATTTACTTATTTTTTGTGCTAATTTTGAGTTTTGCTAACATTTTAGCAACATGCTAACATTTTTGGATAATTTACCATCTAATGAGTTTTTTTGGGCAAATTCTTTGTTAAGCTCGTATTTTAGTAACATGTTAGCTTTTTTGGGGTTTGGCATTTACTGAGGTTTTTTTTTTTGGGCTCATTTTGAGTTGTCCCTGCTTTACCAAACTGACAGTTCCTGGACCTCTTGCCAAATTACAACCCTGCTGTAGAGACTATTCCTTTAACCACTAAGACCCAAAAACAAGATCCTCAATGCCAGCAGCGGTCTGTGCATTTCAGAGTCCAGCCTTCAGTCTTCCTCCCCAAAACCATCCTCATTAATATTAGAATCTATCATGTGATTAAAACAGTCTGACAGCAGCGGAGTCGAGACGTGGGGCTGTGAGAGAAGCTGTCCAGATGACCCAATAACGTGAACATGCCTAGGATAGCACAAGGGTTATGAAACTGGAATGGGACATTGCTGATTGGATGATGACGTTTAGGATTTTGCTTTGTTTTCTGAAATTCTAAAATGTTCCTTTCATAAACGTTTTTACGTTGAGTAATTTGCTGATAAGCTTTTCTGTATCATTTCTTCTTCATTTAGTTCTCCATGCCTCAGTTTGGTGCAGTGTGATTCATGTGTTGTCCCTCACAATCCACCTGGAATCTGGAACTTCTAGACTCCAGGTGGCTCCTCTGTGCTCGTGGACCTCGCCTCTGGCTCGACCCACGGCCCCAGTTGTCCCAGCTCCACTAGGATGAAGCCCATCTGTTACACAATTCAAACATGTAGTTGTAGCTATTTCATGTGCGATTTTATGTTTTTGGACAATAACGTGAAAACCTGTCGTAATATTGGGCCATATAAATAAAATTGAATTTGAACTTTAGGACCACCGTAGTGTCACTACAGGTAGATTTAATTAGAAATGTTGGTGAAATGTAGAACTTTGTGAATACTATCAACAGTTTTCTGTGAACAAAAATTGCAAATAAAACTAATTGTGAAATTACTATTTATTGCATATCTAATAAACGTTCTTTGGTAGATATCTATAAACGATTAGGGGCTATATGCACTTTTAGAACTCAATTGGTAGACCTTTAACTAAACCAAAAAGAAAAAAATAAATTAAAAAAAACACAAAAAGAGCAATTTTTATTGCCTTGGTACGGAGCCCCTAAAGGGACATAAAAAAAGTGAAGTAAAAAATAATGTTTTTTTTAAATACTTAGGTGCTCCGTAAAAAAAATTAAGTAAAAATATATATTTTTTCTAAAAATACTTGCTTTTGAAATTGTAGTAAAAAAAAGCTCTGGTCACTAACTAAACTTCTTTTTAACCTTTCTTTAAGGTAAAAATAAAATTCTGATGTGCACCAAATAGTAAATGTTTCCAACTGTTTGGTTGAGCAGGCAGTTAAAGGGTTAATATCTAAAACACGCCATGATGTCTTTGGAACTTTCTTCACTGGTTTCCTGTTTCATGCGTTTCACCAGAATTTCTGGTTCCTAAACTGCGGCTCCAACCTAAAAAGCAGATCTTCGGGCGTGACTAAACGCTGGTCTCCAGTCTGTTTTCCATCCATCTAGAGCTCCGCCCGTCCCGTGGCGGTCCGGAGGGCCGATGAAGGACGGATGATGGCGGGGGAACCTAATCACTCAGACAAACGGCGGTGAAGCGGAGAAAACCGCGGCGGCTCTGCTCTCCTGACGTCAGCCGGCGTTCAGCTCCGTATCACCTGTCATCATTAAATTACTCGGGGCAAACTGTCAAATCCATATTAATGAGCGGCCGGCCGTCCTGGACCAAATCTTGGTGCTTTCACCTGATCGGGTGAAACGCAGAGAAACTGAACTTTAATTATAGAGGCGTGAAAGTGAGGAGAGCCTTGATTCGGTTTCAGCTTCAAAACTGGACGAGAACATTTTTCTGGTGTTTACTGGCGGTAAAACTGACCACACAAAGCTGCATTTAAGGGTTTGACAGACATCTTCCTCGTCTTTGATCTTCTCACCGCTATGAATTTTCATCAGGAAATCCTCGTCACGAAGGTCTTTCAAGATGACAAATTTCCACCCGCGTCTTGTGCGAGTTCTCTGAAAGACGAGACAGAATCCGCTGAATACTGAGTGGCGGTCTCCATTTCCAATCAGCTCAGCTGCTTGTTTGTTCATGTAAATGAAAGGAGGCATCAAAGAGACGACAAACAAGCAGATAAAAGAATGTAAAGATGAAACGGGCGGGAGGCACAGGTGCTAAGTTTGTTCACCTTTGATGCCCCTTTGAGAGGAGAAACCCCTCCGTCATGGGGGGGGTGCACCGGGCCAGAGCAAACAAGTCTGAGGGACGGGACGGGTCCAAAGAGAAACCCTCAGACCGATCACTTACATACCGGGTCTGAGCTCAGATGGCCGTCACCGAAACTCAGAAGGAGCAACATTACAAGCCTCCCCGCTAAGTAGGAGGAGGCAAAGAGGAGAAGGCAGAGAGGAGGTGAGGAAGAGCAGGTGAGGAAGAGGAGGTGATGAGGAGAAGGCGAGGAGGAGGAGGTGAGGAGGAGCTGAAGAGGAGGCAAGGAGGAGGCAAAAAAGAGGCAAAGAGGAAGTGAGGAGGGGGTAGAGAGGAAGTGAGGAGGAGGTGAGGAAGAGGAGGTGATGAGGAGAAGGTGAGGAGGAGGAGGTGAGGAGGAGGAGGTGATGAGGAGAAGGCGAGGAGGAGGAGGTGAGGAGGAGCTGAAGAGGAGGCAAGGAAGAGGCAAAAAAGAGGCAAAGAGGAAGTGAGGAGGGGGTAGAGAGGAGGTGAAGAGGAGGTGAGGAGAAGATGAAGAGGAGGTATAGAGGAGGAGAAGAGGAGGCGAGAAGGAGGTGACAAGGAGGAGGCGAGGAAAAAGTGGAAAAGGAGGCAAATAGAATGTGAGGATGACACAAAAGGGGCTGAGGAGGAGGTGAAGAGGAGAAGATGACATGAGGAGGAGGAGGCCAAGAGGAGGTGAGGAGAAAATTAAGAAGATGCAAAAAGGAGGTGCAGAAGAAGTGAAAGGGGGGCGACGAGGAGGTAAAGAGAAGGGGAGGAGGAGTTGAAGAAGGGATGAGGTGGAGGCATAGAAGAGATGAAGAGGAGGTGAGGAGGAAAGGAGGAGGTGGGGAGGAGACAATTCCAATCATGGAAAGTTTCAAACAGAAATTAAAAATGTCAAAGAAAGTTTCAAAATAAAATCCTTTTTCATAATAAAAGTTTTAAAGTTTCTTGTTTAATCACTGAATATTTTCAAAATAAAGTTGTAAAACAGAAAAGAAAAACCCTGAGAGAAAAAAATCAAGTCTTTTTAAGTGCCAACAAAACTTGAGTGGACCAGTGGTGGAGCGTCTGCCCGACACGTTCAACAGCACACCTTCCTGTCATTCCTAAAGCAGAAATAAACTCTTGAGTTTCTGTCATTGTGAGTCCAAACTGGACTTCACAGTAATGCAGTATACAGTAGAGGTGTACGCAGAAATATTGTGATATTTCATTTGCCAATACTTATTTTGATTTAAAACGTTAACACGACGATATTTAATTAATTTGTGAGTCTCCTTCAGCATGTGACTTTTGTTTTCCACCTTAACCTCCAACCGTTAGTCAACAAAATCTCACAGCTCGTGTTAAATGTTCAGTCGGTTCAGCCTTGAGGTTTTTGTTGCTACATGTACTACTTAGCATGACTTAGTTTTATCCTTAGGCATCCTCTTTAAATAAAAAATAAAAACTTTTCTGGCATAATATTGAAACATATCGTGACCCCGTGACCCCAAAGGGACATAGAGGGTTAAGAAAATGAACAGAATGAGTCCGAACCGAAGCAGTAGTTGATGGAACAAAGTGAAGGCTGCAGTTTTTAAAAAAAAATTATCTGCAATAAAAGTGAAAAAAAGCCAAACAAGTTTGTTTAAAAATCTATTTTTGTTCATCCTCATGTAAAAAGCTCATTTTAATGCAGAGTCACAATAATAAAATACACATTTAAATCCGTTTTTAATTCCAATCAGAGAATCAAAGTCGCTCCGAGACGGCGATCTTTGAAGGACGAACGAGCTCTCTCAAAAACCTCTCCAACATGAAAGGTTGGTCATAAAGGAGCACATTAGAGAGGCGGAGCCAAAGGATCAAACCCCACAAAGTACAATTTCACCAAATCAGCCTAAAACGAGGGACAATCTGGGGGTGCGACGGCGAAACCAAATTATGAGGTGGGGAGCTGTAACCATGGTGAACGACTCACTCATCTGCCTCAGCGTGCACAGAGCACTTCCTGAACTTCACAGCGTCTGTGAGCACCGATCACCAAACATCTAAACATCAGAGGAAAAGCTGAACTAAGGTTTCAGAACAGACGAATCTGCAGGAGTTTCTGCTCAGGTCATCATGACAGAACAAACTTTATCTTCAGGGTTTGGATAAAACTGCTGCTGGGAATGTTGAGTTTGGAAAGTGTTCCTGCAGCAAAAAGAAGAACCAGAGGCCAGAAAATGTGTTTAAGCTCAGAAATGTAGAGTTGAATTTTGAAGAAAATTAGAAATTCAAAAGGGAAATGATATAATGAAAGGGAAGAAAGCCAACTTTGATGTGGTTTCTGAGACACTGTTGATCATAGACGGTAATGAGCAGCAAGCTAACGGACTTTCACAGTCACTGCGTGTTTTTTCACATATTCCACGGATGAAAATTGGTCATACGTGAAAATATTCGAAAAAAATGAGAAAAGTTATGGTCTTTTAGGTGTAATTTTTCAAAGATGTATCACAAATAAACCCATTAAACCCACAGAAAAAGTACAAACCAGAAAAGTTGCATTTGTGATAATGTTAGTGCGAATGCTTTTTGCTGAATGTAGTTGCTAAAGATGATGAAGCTTTTGGCTGAAAATGCTGAAGAAATTTACTGTAAGCTGAAAGAATTTGCTAAAAGTGTTATAACATTTTCAAGTTGCTAAATGACTTACAGTTGCAGAAATTGCAAAAAGCGCACAAAAAATTTTAAGAATTTCTTGAAAATGTGAAAAATGTAAAAATTTTATTAAAGGTATAAACTCACAGTTTCTCCAAAACCTCACTACATTCTAAAATCGCCAAAGGAAAGTTAGCATTTTGCTAAAACATTAGCTTAACTCCAAAAAGCCTCCAAATCCTTAGTAGGTACCGTATTAGCCAAAAAAAAAAAAAAAAAAAGCTAGCAGGTCGATCTTAACTCCTAATTAACTTAAAAATCATCAGTAGATGCCAAATTGCCCAATAAAGCTAGCACATGGCTGATATATTAGCTTAACTCAAAAATAACCCCAAAAAACCTCAGGAGTTGAAAAATTAGCCTAAAATTTAACATCCTGCTTAAATACCAACTTAACTTAGAATAAGCCCAAAAAAACCTCATTCTGTGCCAAAGTACCTATAAAAAAAGCAAACACATTGCTAAAATACTAGCTTAACTTAGAGTTAGCCCACCAAAAAACCTCAGTAGATGCCAAATTAGCTAAAATAAAAGTTAGCATGTTTCTAAACTACTATCTTATCTTATCATTTCCCCCAAAAAACCTCAGTAGATGCCAAATTACCCAAAGGAAAGTTAGCATTTTGCTAAAACGTTAGCTTAACTCCAAAAAAGCCTCCAAATTATTAGTAGGTACCATATTAGCAAAAACAAAAAAGTTAGCTTAGAAATCATCAGTAGATGCCGAATTGGCCAATAAAGCTAGCACATGGCTGAAATATTAGCTTAACTCAAAAATAACCCAGAAAAAACCTCAGGAGTTGAAAAATTACTTAGAATTAGCCCAAAAAACATCAGTCTGTGCCAAATTACCTCCAAAAAAAAAGAACACATTGCTAAAATACTAGCTTAACTTAGAATTTGTCACCATAAATTAACCAAATTAGCTAAAAACATAAGCATTTGGTAAAATGTTATCTTAACTCTAAAAAAAAGGCCCAAAGTCCTCTATAGGTGCCACATTAGCTCCCCAAAAAGC
>NC_050531.1:2948355-2949753 GCF_002922805.2 Oryzias melastigma | reverse complement strand
AGAACAGAACCAGGCCAGAACCAAGACAAGAAACAGAACACAACCAGGACAGCACTAGAGCAGAACCAGGACAGATCCAAGACAAAAAACATTACAGAACCAGGACAGCACTAGAACAGAACCAGGACAGAACCACCACAGAATAAGTACAGAACAAATTTAAAACCTGGACAGAATCAGTGCAGATCCAGAACAGAACCAGGAAAGAATCAGGACAGAACCAATACAGAACAAGGATGGATGCAGGACAGAACTAGGACAAAATCAGGACAGAAACAGAATAGAACCAAAACAGAACCAAGACAGAACCACCACATAACGAGAAAGAATCAGTATAGAACCAGAAAAGAACAAGGACGCAACCAGGACAGAACCATGAAAGAGCAAGGACAGAACAAATACAGAACCAGGACTGTCTCAGGATAGAACCAAAACAGAACCAGGACAGATCTAGGACAGAATTAAGGAAAATAAACAAGAATTAAAACCAGGACAGAACTATAAATGAGCAAGGACCAAACCAGTACAGAACCAGAAAAAAACAGGAAAGGATCAGGACAGAACCAATACTGAACCAGAACAGAATTAGGACAGAACCAGTACAGAACCAATACTCAATGTCCTGGAAAAAGGACTGAACAAAACCAGGACAGAACCAAGTCAGTATCAGGACAGAACCAATACAGAACCAGGAAAAAACCAGCAAAGGATCAGCACAGAACCACCACAGAACCAGAAAAGAACCAGCCTTCAATCATTCTGCTGTTCAGTGTTTAACTCTGTAAACAACAGAGGTCATATCTGTTATCTTTGGGGTCAAATCAGGACCAGCGTAAAAAGAAAAGAATAAAAAAACAAAACGTAAATTTGAAAAGTAAACATTGTAAATTTTAAAGAATGTTGGCTCCGCCTCCCTCTGATGTGTTGCAAACTCCCATAAAGCATTTATTCCTGTATCAACGAGGAGCAGGTGCTGCATTAGGCCCCTCCCTCACCACGGCCGCGAGTCGTCATGACCAGTGGTCCCCAACCTTTTTGGGGCAGTGGACCGGTCAGCCAGTGTGGAGCTACTCCGCGGCCCGGTAGGGTGTTATCATGTACAACTTTATTAGCTGGGTCCTCATGACGTCACAACAACAGCTGAACATAACATGACCAACTTCGTTTCTACCCCAGCGCAATGCAAACTTTCTAAAGAAGTTTGTTTTTTGCTCCTTTTGCTATCTTGAGATTAAATTTAATGGGATGTATCATGTGACGTGTTGCGGCCTTGACGTGCGTCAAGTGAGGATGTAAATTAGAAAATCCGTTAACTTTTCAAAATAAAACATTTTCAAAAAAATAAGATGATGGAGATTAATTGTTCTTTCTGTGCGCCCCGGTAACAAATGACCCCGG
>NC_050531.1:2931942-2947335 GCF_002922805.2 Oryzias melastigma | reverse complement strand
TCATGACTACCAGGAGAACTCAAAGACCTACATGGATGGGGTCGAGGATCTTCACCGCCGCTTTACTGCCGTCTTTTTTGTTGAGAACTTTGTAGACTTTGCCGTAGGTTCCCTTCCCGATGGTCTCAATGATCTCCCAGGTGCTGGTCGGATCTGGAAAGTTGTCGAAGACGATTGATTTCCCGGATCGTGGAAACATCTTCAGGAGATTTCTCCTGTGAAAACAAACGTTCTTGAGGAAAGAAAGAACAAAACTTTGACATCTTCACTTTGTTTGGGAATTAAACAGCAGGATCAAGTCGTTAGCTTCAGGATTATCCCTTTTATTTTGACAGATGAGGGTTTTATTTCAAATATATGAGAACTAATTCTTCTGCCAATCAAAGAGGAGATCAATCACAAATATCTACCAAGTGTTGCTTTCTAGTGGGGGAAAGTAGCAACGGGGAGAAGAAGTGTCAATAAAACACAATTTATTAAAACATTTGATACCAAACTACTTCCTGTTTCTTTGACATAAATAAATTTGTTCAAACACAAAACTTTATTGATCCTAAACAGAAATCAAAACCACAAATAATATCTGCTGTAAATGTTGCAACTTAATTAATCAACCAATCGCCCTAAAACAGCCCAAACTGACCCCCACGTTCACGTCTTCTAAACTCAAACAAGGAAAACCCAACTTACATTTTTCTCCAAATAAAAAGCGTGACATTTTGGGAAACCCGTTAATCCATCAGTGTGTAAAAGGTGAGCGCGCAGCAGCGGGAGGCAGACAGGCCCGGCCGTGGGGCTAAAGCGCAGAGGAGGAGCTAACACGGGCTAATCTCTGCGGCAGTTGCCCCGCTCCAGGGCTGCCATTGGAAACCGTCCCTCGGCGGTTGGGGCTGCGCTGGGATTAGGGGGAATTAGCCCGAGTTGCAGCATGAGCCTTTCCCCATATAGACGGCCATTCATATGAAAAGGAAAGCTGTTTAAGGCTGCAGGGGGCACAAAAGGCCATTTCCACTTTCATTATCAGAGTGAAAACTGCTCAGATGTTTCCTCTGGAGCATGTGTCAAAGTCTAGGCCCGGGGGCCGAATCCGGCCCTCAGAGGAATTATACCCGGCCCTCCAGATCATTTTATTGTTATTAATGATCTGACGTTATCTTGCATTTATTTCTAACATGTTTCATTTTGACAAAATATACTTTTACGGAGAGTAAAATAATGAAAGTTATTTAAGGTTTAAATTGATTTATTCTGATAATATTCCTGCCTTTTTATTATTCATAATTATGTTAAATAGTTACAGTTTTAAAGTTTTAAAAATTGGCATTCTGCAGCTTTTTAGGACTATTTTGGCATTTACTGAGATTTTTAGGCTATTTTGGAGTTTGGCTAATATTTCAGCTACATGCTAGCGGTTTTGGCTAACTTTTTTTTTTTTCAGTTTTTAGGGTAATTTGGCAATAAACTTATATTATTTCTGGCTGTCAGCTTCAGGCTAATTCAGGCTTTTTTATTTTTTTTAGGTTGTTTGGGAGTTTAGTTAATATTTTAGCTAGATGCTAGCTGTTTTAGTGAATATAGGATTCTTTTCTACCTTTTTAGGTTTTTTTTTTAGTTAGGCTAATATTTATATAATAGCTGTTTTGAGTAATTTAGGCTCTTTTTAAGTTTTTTAGGCTGTTTTGGAGTCAGGCTAATATTTACAAGCTAAGCGTTTTGGTTAATTTAGGCCTTTTGTTGTTTTTTATGAAGTCTTCAAGTTTAGCTAATATTTCAGCTGCATGCTAACTGTTTTGGCTAATTTAGGCTTTTTAAAAAAAAATTTTAGGCTGTTTTGGAGTCAGGTTAATATTTACACCCTAGCCGCTTTGGCTAATTTAGGCTTTTTTTGTTTTTTAAGATGTCTTAGAGTTAAGCTAATCTAAGCTAAGCTACATGCTAGCTGTTTTGGCTAATTTCGTTTTTTGTTGTTCTTGTTTTTTAGTTTTTTTTTATTATTATTTTTATAGTTTTTTAGGTTGTTTTTTAGTTAGGCTTTTATTTACATGGCTAACCTAAGTTTTATTTTTTATTTTTAGGCTAGTTTGGCATTTAGCTAACATTTTAGCTGGCTATCAACTTCAGCATTTTCAGCAATTAGCTTCAGCATTTAAGCTATCAATTTTGGCATCTTCAGCGGCCACATTCAGCTTACATTCACACTTCCATTATTCCTATATATATCTAGTTCATAATTATGTTAAAAAGTTACGGTTTTAAATGCATTTTTAGAGTGTTCAATAAATGTTTATCCTGTTCGACCTCAGGTGTGTTTTGGATTTTGGCCTCTTGTGCGATTGAGTTTGACATCCCTGACCCAGACGGTTCCTGCTCCACGCCTCATCATCTGCAGACTCCTTCAATAATACATCACTGCTGCTGTACGTGTCAACACTCTGCGACACATGAGACAGGAAGGAGAAACCTAAGGACTCGCACTGGACACCTCCGACAGGAGCACAAGCTGCAAGGAAATAACCCCTGAGAGGAGACGGTCATGTATGTTGGTGTGTCTGCGTGCGTGGGGTTATCTAAGCGTGTGTGCCCTGCAGCTCCGGCTGGCTGTCACTTTACATTAGCGGCGTGGAGACGTGGCATTAACCACAGCCTGTGTGCGTATAATGAGCCACACTGGAGGACGCTTCACAACAAAAACACTCTGATTTCAATCATTTTACCTTCAACTGATGATGCACAAGTCAGACAGAACACCAATCAGTGCTGAAGATGTTTTAAGCTATAAAACTACTACCGCTATAATCCTTAAAAACAGATATTTTCTGTGTTCATCTTTACTGACCTGTGCTCCTTTTCAGCTGTCTTCATTAAACACAAAGCAACAATAGAATAAAGACCAGATTCACACCAACACACCGTTTCCACGCTGAGCCACTCCCAACGCTTGCAAATAAGACATCCAAATGAACAGCTAAAAAAAAGCTTCATCCACACACGCCAAAGTCATACTTACTCCTTCTTAACTGATTCAACATGATACCAAGTGTAGCTTTGCAAAGCCCGAGCGCAGCGGAGTTCCTCTGTGGCCCAGACACCTCTCTTATCGAGGTGTATCAAAAATAAGGAGAGCGCAGCAAAGTTATTAAGCCAAAGTAATTAATTTAAGTAATTGGTTTGAGCACGTCCGGCTGCCGGCGGTCTGATGGGGTCATGAATTAGTCCGAGGAAGACAAGCTAACAACAGGCGGCGGCAGGGAGCGAGTCAGGTGTAACCGGCCATGACTGCAGCCTCTCAGCATCATTTAGCAGTGTCCCATTACACAGACAGCACCGGGAAAGAGCTGCTGAGAGGCCGGGCCAGAACCAGAGCGCTGCTGTTTAACCCGGGACACCCGCAGACCGCGGACATAAAACCAATCAGTGAGGAGGTATTACAGCCCAGAGTTGACACAGCTCAGAAACTCAAACCTGGAGATTATGTCAATGATCAGCTTTAGTCGTGTTAAGGAACACAGATTACAGCTAGAAGTGGTCGTCTTGTTTACGGGAGGTTGACCCATAGGGTGGTGCGAGTTTCATGGATGGTTGTAGAGTGGAGCGGTTGTTTCTTACAGTTCCCTTGAGGCTCACACCTCAAGCGTCATGGAAATGGAACGTACCATTGTCATGCAGGTGGTGAGCGTATCGTAAGTGTTCGTAAGGCTAACAGACGTCGATGATGTCGTATGGCGTCCTTACACCACGCTCTAGTCCAGGGGGCTCCAACCCTGACCCTCGAGGCCTGGAGTAGCCTATACCTGATGGTACCTCAGGTGTGTCCAAATTCTTTCAGCTCGACTTCTACTGAATGGCCCCAGGTGATCTTCGGCCGTCCTGTTTTTCTATCTGGGGTCCAGGACAGTGATGTCTTCAAGATGCCAGCCAGCAAAGCCAAGTGGCCCCTTATGGTTTAAATGTGGGCACAAAATGTGGCGCCGATTGGGTTTGTCCGCAGTTTCCGTGGTACTCCATCTGTGTTCGCCCACTTTGTTTTAAATGCGAACTCAGTGGGTTAGCTCGCTACGCTAGCCAGCTGCCTGGTAGACAGAGTAGCGTGCTATTGAGCTCCACTGTAGCATACAAGCTAGCTCCACTGTAATAAGATAGCAAGCTCCACTGTAGCATGCTAGCAAATTCCTCTACAGTGGGCTAGCGAGCGCTGCAGAAGCAAGCTAGCGAGGTCTACAGTGGCATACGAGCGAGCTTCTCTGCAGAGAGCTAGTAAGCTCCACTGTTTCATACTAGCAAGCATAGTAGCAAGCTAGTAAACTTGTCTACAGTGAGCTAGCAAGCACTGCAGTAGCGAGCTAGCGTGCACTACTATAGCATGATAGTAAGCTCCTCTCTAGTAAGCTCCAATGTCGCATGCTAGCCAACTCTACAGTGAGCTAGCATAGAAAGCGCTGCAGTAGCGAGCTAGCAAACACTACTATAGCACGATAGTAAGCTCCTCTCTAGTGAGCTCGAATGTCGCATGCTAGCCAACTCCTCTACAGTGAGCTAGCGAGCTCTACTGTAGCATGCTAGCATGCTCCTCTGTAGTGAGCAAGCGAGCTCTGCCGTAGCAAGCTAGCCAGCTCTGCTGTAGCATACTAGCGAACTCCTCTGTAACGAGCTAGCAAAATCCACTGTAGCATGCTAGCAAACTCCTCTAAGGTGAGCAAGCGAGCTCTTCTGTAGCAAGCTATTGAGTGCTGATATAGCGAGCTAGCGATCTCTGCTGTAGCATGCTAGCGTGCCCTTTTGTAGTGGGCTGGTGAGCTCTGCCGTAGAGAGCTATCGAGCTACCCTGCAGCATACTAGCCAACCTCTCTACAGTGGGCAAGCAAGTGTTGCTGTAGCGAGCTCTACTGTAGCATGCTAGTGAGCTTCTCTGTAGTGGGCTAGCGAGCGCTGCAGTAGCAAACTAGCGAGGTCTACAGTGGCATACGAGCAAGCTTCTCTGTAGAGAGCTAGCAAGCTCCACTGTTTCATACTGGCAAGCATAGTAGCGAGCTAGTAAACTTGTCTACAGTGAGCTAGCAAGCGCTGAAGTAGCGAGCTAGCGAGCACTACTATAGCATGATAGTAAGCTCCTCTCTAGTGAGCTCCAATGTCGCATGCTAGCCAACTCCTCTACAGTGAGCAAGCGAGCTATGCCGTAGCAAACTATCGAGGGGTGATATAGCGAGCTAGCGATCTCTGCTGTAGCATACTAGCGAGCTCTACTGTAGCATGCTAGCGAGCTCTACTGTAGCATGCTAGCGAGGTTCTCTGTAGTGAGCTAGCGAGGTCTGCAGCAGAGAGCCAGCCAGCTCCGCTGTAGCATACTAGCCAGTTCCTCTGTAGCATGCTAGCGAACTCATCTACAGTGAGCTAGTGAACATCTCTGTAGCAAGCTAGCGAGCTCCTCTGTAGTGAGCTATCCAGCTACGCTGTAGCATACTAGCGAGCTCTACTGTAGCATGCTAGCGAGCTTCTCTGTAGTGAGCTAGCGAGCTCTGCAGCAGAGAGCTAGCCAGTTCCGCTGTAGCATGCTAGCAAGCTCGTCTCTAGTGACACCTGCCTCCCACCTACTTCACCCCCACATGTTGTATAAGTGTTCAGCCTGTCGCCCGCAGCATACCCGTAGAAAAAAGGCACATGAAGATTGTCTTTCACAGGAGTCCACGACCTCAATATTTCATGTGGACCGCTAGGTGCTCCGTACAGTTTTGACCATTTTTTGCCCGCAGACTCTACTCGTGAGGATGGTTAGGACTTAAGATCCAGCACCAGAATTTCCCCAAAGTTAGAGCTAAAAAACTTAAATCCTGTTACTTTAGATCTACATGACAGATCACTGTGACTCATTTCTTTTGAGGATTAAACAGTAAATCTCTTTTCTGGCCTCAATATGTCTAAAACGCCGACGTCAGACTGACATTAAACCGTCAGCAGGAGAAGCTCTTTGCTACGACTTCCAGATAACTGGGAAAAATGGAAAAAAACAGCTTTATTTTTAAAAAACATAAAAGCTCGGGTTACATATTCATCAGCTGTATGGTTGCCATGGAAACGTCAACGTCAACCATTAAACATGTGGTCTCTACAGTGATGAAGGGCTGTTTTTGACTTTCCTCATAAATAAATTACTTCAGTTAAAGAACAATAAAAAAAACATTTTCTTAATTAATTTTGTTGTTAAATGAAGGTTTTAAAGTTTTTAAATGCATCTTCTGATGAATCCACCAGAACGTTGAAGTCCTCATCCCCCTAACCAATCACGCGGTGAGTTATCGTTTGTCTTTCAGTTGTCTCATTTGTTTACAATAATTACACCTTTGATTCGACAAAACTTCGGCCAATTATCCGTCTGCGAGCGCGTACAGGAGGATTCATGCGGCTCCGCTTCAGTCTCTGCAGATTATTGATTCTGCTCAAACTGTCAAAAACTAATTGCTGATGCAGCCGAGCTGATCGTTTGTGGAAAAGACTCACAGATGGTGCAGCGATCAATAAAAACTGAACACTCTTGTCTGCATCGTGCGGCTCCTGAAGTGACGGTTTAACTTAACACATCGAGCTGAAACATATCTTAAGCACAAACACAACTTTTATTTTAAGATTGTGATCTTTTCATTCGGGTTGAGCCGTTTTTAGACAAAATAGAAAAACATTTTTCCCTGTTAAAACTTATTTTCTGCAGGAGTTCATTAGAAATCACCCTCTTGCGTTGAGGGCGGGACTATTGTGGCAGAAGCTAGCTCCGCTAATATCCCAACAGCACTTTGTTTACACTCCGTCCAGCTAGCTTATCACCTCACAACCCCAAGCTAATGTGGCCGGGGGAGAGCCACTTCATTGATTCCACCTGTGTGGAGTTCAGTGTCAGTCGGCTCAGGTTGGACCGGCTTTTGAAGTTAAGATAATATTTCAGCTACATGCTAGCTGTGTTAGCTAATTTAAGCTTTTTCAGTTTTTTAGGCTATTTTGGCATTTAGGTAATATTTCAGCTACATGCTAGTTGTTGACTAACTGTACCACCTCTGAGGTATAGCTACAGTAAATCTGGACCAGTAGGTTCAACTATTAGAATGTTAAACTTGTAACTTGAAAAACCAAAGGAAAAAGAGCACAGACCACAATATGGTTAAGATTAGCCGGCTTATTTAATTGGGCATACATAAACAATACAAATACACATAACAATAAACATAGAAATCCCAGGTTTTTTTTTAATCTTATGATTTAAATTAAAATTATATTTTTCTTTAACCTAGGTTAGCTCTTAAGTTCAATTTTGTTCAACCTTTAAGTTTGTTGTTTTTTCTTTTAGTTTCAGGTCTAGTTGTTCAAAGTTTAGTTCTAGTTGATTCAAGTTCACATATCAAGTTCTAGTTTTGTTCTAATTCTAAGTTGTTTATTTTATCCCATTCTAAATTAAATTAAGTTTCCTTAATTTCAGGGTTTTTTCCCCATTGCTTTAACCAACAAAACAGCTCAAATTGTACAAAAATACAGTATTTCTGTGAATGGAAATAAAAAAAAAACGAAATACATATAACTCAAAGTGATTCAGCAATAGACTGAATAAAACCCAAAGACAAACTTGTATCTCTTTCCTCGCAACTTCGGCTCAGGAGTGTTCGTGAGTTCGAGTTCGATTGTCCAGAATGCTCTGCGGTTTGCAGGGGAATGAGGAAAGTTCCTACCAGTTCCAAAGGATGAAAAGAGTTGTCAAGTGTCCAGCAGAGGGCGCTTGGTCCTTTGCTACTTCAAGAGGTTCAGGGTTGGCTCGCCATCTTGTTTTCTTCACGCTCATGGATCCCGGATTGGGCAGTCAGTTTTTTCGGCCCAATCTTAATGGCCTATCATTCCAACATAAAATGAGCTCAAATAAGTAAATTAAAATACAAAAGCAGTCCGTAGGAATACATAAAAAACATGGCAGTTTCGTGTTAACCTAACTCTTAAGTTACGCAGCATGTAATGGCGGATGGAATGTATGGGGCGAAGCTTTCACTTTAACGCGCCAAAACTTCTACAACTTGACAAAACAACATAAATTCACTGCCATAGTCTGCCATTTCACAAAATTTACAAAAAATAAATATATTAAATATCATATTAATTCAACAAATATTATTTTAACACTCACCAAGTCCCGCTCGGTAAAGCAAAACAATGTTTTTCAGGCTACACAGGTGGAAAAACAAAAAATAACTTCACCACGAGGTAAAAATGAAATAAATAGGTTTCAAACTTTGATAAATTGCGCTCATCGTCTTCTCCCTCGGGCTGCTAAGCTTACAATGAAGGCTACGCTAGAGAACCGGAGCTCTCAGCTAAACAACAACCGGATTGGCGGTTGCCAGTCACATGGACAGCGTGAGCAGGAAAAGACCTCTTTCAAAATAAAAGTCCATGAAATGGAAAATAAAATCCACAGTTCACAATTTCCCTTTTTTCTCATAGAACTTCAAACAAAACAGAACAAAGTGAATCTTTAAACCTTTAAACAGTTTTAACCCTTTTTTTAAAAGTATATATTTGTATTCTTTTTTTATTTATATTTATCTATTTTATTCTAATTTTATACTTTCATAAAGATCTTTTTTTAAGGGCTTTTCTCTACTGGGTTACATAACCTAAGTTTTTTTTTGTTTGTTTTTAGACTAATTTGGCATTTAAGTAACATTTTAGGTAACAATCAGCATCAGTGTTATCAATTATCAGCTTCAGTGTTTTTAGCTATCAATTTCAGCATCTTCAGCTGCCAAATTCAGCCTACAGCATTTACACTAGCATTATCGTAGGTAATGCTAAATATCTAGTTCACAATTATGCTAAAGAGTTACAACTTTAAAGTTTTAAAAATGTAGTTTTATTGTGTTCAATAAATGTTTATCATGTTCGACCCATCATTTAAGGTATATTTTGGATTCAGTTTGACACTCCAGGTCTACAGGCTCCGATGTTGTCCATCCATTATTCATGGTGTTTTAAGGTGTCTCTAGTATTTCTATTTTAATTACCGTTTGTATTACTAAAGATGGATATATTATTGTTAAATTATTTGTCTCGGTTTCCTCTTTGGAGATTCCTGTGCTCATTTGGTTTTAGATTTTTGGTGGCTTTGCTCTTCAATTGAAGGGAAAACCATAATGCTATGCTAACATTAGCGTAGCAAGAAAAAAAAAAAGAAAAGGCGAGCAATGTCGGGGTTATGCGACGGCTCTTTGAGCCGGATGGTAAATCTATGAGTCAGAACAGTAGCAGAGAAAGGAGACTTTGGCGTCACAAACCCTCACTCTCTCAAAGTGTTCCTGATCCAACACAGTTTGAATAAAGAAATATTAAGTTTTAATCTTAAATGTTTCTTGGAGGTCCTCCATCATGAGAAAAATGCAAAAAGAACATGTTAAAAATGTAATTTTCATTGGAGTAGGTCTTTAAAAAAATCTTAAAATAACCTTAAATTACAACAAAACTGAGATATTTTATTGTACTTAAAGAGAATGAAATAAAAGCAGCTTGAAAGTGTCATTTACCCTCTAAGAAACGCATCATTAGACCTGTGTCCAAACCCAGCCCCTATGATGAGCCCTCCACCGCCCGCCTCTGGTCATCACTCGATCTGGTTCCCCCATCCTACAGTCTTTTGGCACCTGCACATCTCATTTCCTGCTCCGCTGCTTTACAAATAGCTCCCGGACCTGAACCAGGACTGCAGGCGGGACGCTCTGATGGCTGTAATAGCCGTATGATTAGAGCAGACAAAGGTCCGCCTCGGTCTGCGCTCTCCGCGCCTCGCTATACAGCCAATTTCTATCCCAGCGGTGTCAAATAAATCTTTACTTTGAAAGGCCGAGTCGCTGTTGTGGCCACGCCTCCTGCAGCCTCCGAGGGAGAGGTTCCACTACACCTCATTGACGAGAGAAACCGACAAATCTGTTCTAAGGTCAACACCTTCGTTGTTTGTCAAGATTTGAATTGGATGAACAGCTTTGGGAAAGTTAGAAGATTTTTTCCTGCAAAAGACCGACAGCTTGTCAGTCAAAACCGGGTCTGGATTTAAGGATCAGATAAATAGATTGACCATCTGTCATCTGAATGGAAGGTTCATTTAAACATCAGAAATCACTAAATAAAAACAAATGATATAAATGTATTTCCATGTCATTGAGGGAAAAAGTCTTTGAAACCCTTTTAATAGTTTGTGCCGTTGATGGTCAGGTTTCTGCTCATACAGGAGGACTTCTGGTCCACTCTTCTTTACTAGTGATTCCTAAATCCTTCAGATTTGGTGGCCGTTGCTTAGCAACCCCGAGTTTGGCAGGTTTTCTCTGGGATTGAGGTCTAGAGTCCGGCTGGACCGCTCCACGACTCTGATATGCTTCATCATCCTGCTGAATTAAGTCTCCTGGTGGAGCGAAGGAGGTTCTCACTCAGGATTTGACGGTGCTTGGCTCCGCCCATCTTACCGGTGAAGTAGCAGAAAAGCATAATGCTTCCACCTCCGTGTTTGACAGTGGAGACAGATGGTGTTCTTGGGATCATCTACAGCAGGAGTGTCAAACTCAACCACAAAAGGGGCCAAAATCTAAAACACATCTTTGTCGCGGCCCATCAGGTCCGATCTGGTTTGGAGCCCCAGACCAACCGGTGGATTGATGGTCGTGTTCTTGGATTCTGGCACCAACAGTTGTGACCTTTAACCTCCAGCTTGTGGGACAGGTTTTTTTTTAGTCCGCTCTGGTCTACAATCTTCTCCCTTAAATCCACTGAAAGCTCTTTAGTCTTTCCATGTTGGAGAGTTTAGAGTCGGATTCTGTAGAAACAGTTTAGAGGTTAGCAGGAAACAGTTTTAAATATGTTTTTAAAGCTTTTCTGACAGTAAAAACTGCCGTCCATGTCAGCGTGTTGCTGCGACCTGGTTTCTCCATCTTTGGAAGGACCTGGTAGATGAAAGTCTGCATGAAGCAAAGATGACGTGCTGCATAAGCAGCTAAAAAGATTAATTTTCTGACAGCTATAACCTGCATTCTGCTCTGCTGGAGTCGAGGTTCCACTCGGTGAAGACTCGTCGATTTAGACTCCTGCAGAACTCAAATCTCTCACCTCGTGACAAGATGGTTCCACGATCCCATAATCCTCCTCGCCTTCCTCACGCTCGCCGCTGAGCTGCTCCAAGTTGCTGTGTTTGGGGTTCATGTTCTGACAGACGGTAAATGATGGTTTAGTGCACGTGTCAAAGTCAAGGCCCGGGGACCGGATCCGGCCCTCCGGGTAATTCTATTTCATTGTTATTAATGACCCGATGTTATCTTACTCTCATTTCTAACTTGTATAATTTTGACAAAATATATTTTTATGGAGAGTAAAATATTGAAAGTTATTTAAGGTTTAAGTTGATTTATTCTGGAATAATATTCCTGACTTTTTATTATTCATAATTAAATTAAAACGTTACAGTTTTAAAGTTTCAAAATTGTAATTCTGATAGCTTTTTGGACTATTTTAGGCTATTTTGGACTAATGTTTCAGCTACATGCTAGCTCTTTTGGCTAATATCAGCTATTATTCAGTTTGTTAGGCTATTGTGGACTAAGGCTAATGTTTCAGTTACATGCTAGCTATTTTGGCTAATTTATACTTTTTTATGAGTTTTTTGGCTGTTTTAAAGTTTAGCTATTTTTTCACCTATATGCTAGCTGTTTTTGCTAATTTAGGCTATTTTTCTTTTTTTTTAGACTATTTCGGAGTTTAGCTAATATTTCAGCAACACGATAGCTCTTTTAGCTAATTTAGGCCCTTTTCAGTTTTTTTTTTTTTTATGTTCAGCTATTTTATTCAGCTACATGCTGCTCTTTTGGCTAATATCAGCTATTATTCAGTTTGTTAGGCTATTTTGGACTTAGGCTAATGTTTCAGTTACATACTAGCTCTTTTGGCTAATTTATACTTTTTTATGAGTTTTTTTTTGGCTATTTTGAAGTTTTGCTATTTTTTTCAGCTACATGCTAGCTGTTTTGGCTAATTTCAGCTATTTCTCAGTTGTGTAGGCTATTTTAGACTTAAGCTAATGTTTCAGTTACATGCTAGCTCTTTGGCTAATTTATACTTTTTTATGAGTTTTTTGGCTGTTTTAAAGTTTAGCTATTTTTTTCAGCTATATGCTAGCTGTTTTTGCTAATTTAGGCTATTTTTCATTTTTTTTAGACTATTTCGGAGTTTAGCTAATATTTCAGCAACACGATAGCTCTTTTAGCTAATTTAGGCACTTTTCAGTTTTTTTATGTTCAGCTATTTTATTCAGCTACATGCTGCTGTTTTGGCTAACCTATGCTTTTTGTTTTAGCTTTTTAGGCTAATTTGACATTTAGCTAATTAGCTTTTAGCTTTCAGCTTAAGCATCTACAGCGACCAGATTGAATTTACAGTATTCACACTAATGTTTTCAGAGGTGATGCTATATATCTAGTTCATAGTAAAGTTAAAAATTTACCTTTTTAAAGTTTTATTAAGTGTAGTTTTAGTGTGTTAAATAAATGTTTCTCCTGTTCGACCTAAACTGTGTTTTGGATTTTGGCCTCTGTGTGATTGAGTTTGACACCTCTTCTTTAGTCATCCAGATTACTTTAAGATTGTCTTAAATCCCCTTTTATTCTACATTTTTGTGGATTACTTTGTGTTTTTCCGCTCTTCAGGACCAAAGCTGTGATTTATGAGTTCAGTGATCCTCCTGTGGGATCAATATCATCCTCCCCGTCAGCCAGGATAAGGAGGAATCAAAGATCACCTCAAGGAGATTTCAGGAGGCACGCTCTGATTGTTGCTGCACATCAGCGAGTCCCTCCGTCTGCGAGGACTGATTGAATAAGGCCGCTGATGAGGCTTTTGTGCCGGAGGCGCGTGGCGTGAATGCCTGACAGGCCGGCGACTTGCGTCAATGACTGGCTGCCATTGTGGCGGCGCGCTGGGCCGTGACCGTCCCAGCTGTGTGGTGTAGGCGATCATGAGCCGATGAAACGGCCTGAGAGGTTGATAGAAAGATCATTAGGCTATTATTTCCACGTCTGCTGCAAGCATTCACGCCGCTCCGTCACGCCGGCCCGCCCCTCGTCTGCAGAGCATCGCTCTTTCTGCTGTTATTATCCATTCATTTCGATGGTTTCTTTAACCTGCAAAAGCAAACATGCTTTCAGCTAAAAACTCCTCCCATAACATCTGATAAAATGAGGGGATTCCATGGATTAACTGGGTGACATTCAGCAGATTTTTACCATCTTTGAGGCCCAAAGATGGTAAAAAAGCTCAATTTTTATGAGTGTAAAATCATAATTTTAATCCTAATCTTCCACAAAATTTAATCTATAGAAATGAAACATTAAAAAAAGTTTGCGTTTAACCCTTAATAATCATTTTTGTTCATTTTTGACATTTATAATAATTTATCTTTTAGTTTAACCCCATTTTATTCTTTAATATTTTTTCAACTCATTATATGATTTTTATAATTAAACTAAAACTGTATAAAAAAATAATTTTTTAGAGCAAAAACCACAAAAACCTCAAATAAAACTGTGTTTTATGTTTTATAACAAAGATCAAACATCCATCCATCCATCCATCTTCCTGGCCGCTTCTTCCCTTTCGGGGTCGCGGGGGTGCCGGAGCCTATCCCGGCTGCTGAAGGGCGAAGGCGGGGTACACCCTGGACAGGTCGCCAGTCTGTCGCAGGGCCTCACACACACATTCACTCTCACATTCACACCTAGGGGCAATTTAGAGTCACCAATGAACCTATGAAGCATGTTTTTGGACGGTGGGAGGAAGCCGGAGTCCCCGGTGAAAACCCACGCATGCACGGGGAGAACATGCAAACTCCACACAGAAAGGTCCCAGCCGGGATTCGAACCGGGGAAAGATCAAACATGTTAAGATGTAATAAAAAATTATAAATAAAATAAAAACGCAAAATCAAGATCCAGACAGTGTAAAAAATGACTTAAAAAAAACAAGTGAAACCCCAAACTTCTATGGGTTTATTCCAAGGTGCATCACAAATGTGTCAGAAATGTTTTTTTACTTTGACTTAGTGCTGTCAATTGATTAATCGCGATTAATCATACTTTTGATTGCGATTAATCGCAATCAAGTTCTCTCTGTCTTCATACACAAATGGGAGCTGCGCGGTGGTGTAGCGGTCAGCACTCTCACCTCACAGGAAGAAGGTTCAAATCCCATCTGGGTCCTTTGGTTGCAGGTTCTCCTCCGGCTTCCTCCCACAGTCTCAACAACATCCTTCGTGGGTCTGAACGGCCTGAACGTGAATGTTTACCTGTTCAGGGTAAACCCCACCTTCACCCAACAATAGCTGGGATAGGCTCCAGCAGCATTATCATAGTTTAAAAAAACACAATGAAAATAGATAAAAACAAGAAATAAATGCATTTTTTATTTAAGAAAATGAAGGAAAAGAGAAAAGGGAACAGTGTTGTGTGAACAAAGCAGTAGTTAAACTAGAAAAATGGATTACCTTCGATAATGCTAGTGTGAATGCTTTTAGCTGAAAGTAGTCTCTGAAGATGCTGAACCTTTTGCTGAAAATGGTGACGTGATTTACTTTAATTGCTGCAGGGATTTAGTGAAAATTCAAAAGCTTTTTGCAAAATGTTAAATTTTCTAAAAGCCTGAAATTTTCCTTAAAGAATTATGAAAGAGCGCTGAAGTTGACCTAAATTTCAAAAAAATTATTGTATAATTGATGAAAGAATCCCTAATACATGCCAATTTTGCAAAAACGTAAGCCCGTTGCTAAAATAGAGGCTAAATTCCAAATTAGCATAAAAAAACCTCAGTCGATGCCAAATTAGCCAAAAAAGTTAGCTTGTTACTTAAATACTAGCTAGACTCCAAAAATAGCTTTAAATTCCTCAGTAAACTAAACTAGTCAAAAACGTTAGCATGTTGCTAAAATAGAAGCTAAACTTGAAATCAGCCTATAAAAACCTCAGTAGATAACAAATTAGCCAGAAATGTTAGCATGTTCCTAATATATTAGCTAAACTCCAAATTAGCATTAAAAACCTCAGTAGATGCAAAATTAGCCAAAAAAGTTAGCTTGTTACTTAAATACTAGCTAGACTCCAAAAATAGCTTTAAATTCCTCAGTAAACTAAACTAGTCAAAAACGTTAGCATGTTGCTAAAATAGAAGCTAAACTTGAAATCAGCCTATAAAAACCTCAGTAGATAACAAATTAGCCAAAAACGTTAGCATGATGCTAAATATTAGCTAAACTCCAAATTGCTGAAAGTGTGATTGAGCTTTAACCACAAGCTGTAAAACATACAGAAAAGAGCAGGAGAATCACTTTAGTGTGAATATTTACAA
>NC_050531.1:2928454-2931901 GCF_002922805.2 Oryzias melastigma | reverse complement strand
GCCAGCAGATGATTTATGGCAGCCGCTGAGGAAACCATGAAAGCAGCTTTGAGTCTCATCATTGCTCTGAAACAGGAATGAATGTTGTCCTAACAGAAACACAATGTTCTGAGTAATGAATACAATATAAGTGACAACAAAACACAACAAAACACAGTCGGAGCCTTGAGGATAAAACACCTGATTCAACAGGAATGATAATGAATCATAAAAGGATAAAACATTTGAATCATTAACGAGGTCAGACCCCATCTGAAACAAGGAAATACTGCACAGAATTCTGGGTACGTGTAACGTGAACAAGTTTGATTATGAATTTCTTCACTACATAGTCCACCATTTAGTAGTTCACCTTTTTTTTTACAATCCCAACATCAAGAGCCCTAAAATTACCCAGAAGTCCCTGCAAAAACCCAACGTGGATCAATGTTCACAGGTTCTGCAAATATAGACCACAATGCATTGGTTTGAGTATTTTAATTTATTTTTATAAATCATCCGAGTGGAACACAGAGGATTCAAATTTATTAAATGTTTTTATTTTTATAATCTATGGGTTTATGAATCTGTAACTTAATATTTGCAGTTTGATAAATAAATAAATAAAAGTGATAAACTGATAGAAATGGTTGAAAGCCTTTTATTGTGAAAGGTTAAAAAGGGAAGCACTTTGTCTCTTCTTTACTAATCGTAGATGAACTTGAATGTTAATTAAAAAAATTATAAATACAATTATCAGTGGAATTGAGCCCTCTGTGAAACATTCATGGACTAAAATACGTGTGAGAAATCCTAAATGTTATTTTTATTTAGTGTTACTTTGAGGTAAATTCAGGAGCTGCTCCTCCCATGAGCCTCTAGTGGTCGATTTGTGAACTGCGCTTTTGTTTACAAACGAGCTTCACTCCAGAAGTCCAATTTTAAAATAAATTGAATTAAAAAATTGTTAATAAAGAAATAACTAAAAAAAATGATAAAAACGATAAATATAAAATATTTCCTGACCCACCAGATGATATTTTAATTTGAAAATCCTATTTTTTTCAAAAATAAAACACAGATTTTTTTTTTATTTTTTCTGAAACCACCTCCAGATTGAATCTTTCACACCCTCTTCCAAAGGTTAACACATTTTCTGGTTCAAATCTTCTGACTTCCTGTAAACAGGTGGAGCAGCATCACCTGGTTTTGACATGCGGTGACCTTCGTGGTTAAAGGTTCGCCGCTGTCGACGGGCCGAGTTTAAGACGGTGAGAGAGTCACGCTGAAGCTACAATCACTCCTCCAGAGTTTAGATCCCTGAGAAAAGCGCTGAGTCATCAGCAAACATTTCCTCCCACGCGAGGACGAGCAGAGATGACTCTAAACGGCTCTGACAGCGAGTCACGAGGACGCTCTTCATCGCCGAAGAGGAGCCGTGGACCGCCATGACGGCGTCAGCAGATCTGCAGCCTCGCGTCTAAAAAGGCAGATCTTTAGATTTCAGAGGAGAACCAGATTAAATGTGAGCGGAGAGGATTTATTTATCCATTCTTCCTCACAGTTTGATGAATATTTCGCTTAAAGAATGATCAATTGAGGGTTAAAACGGTGCAAAGCATGCTGGGTAAAACAACAGAGCAGAAATGTTTCTGCTTTTTCGTCTGTCAGTGAAGCTGCAGTCCAGATTTAAGATAAAAATTGTTTTTTCAAACATCTTTTTGTGACATTTTTCTGAAGCTGGAGAAAAAATGTAAATTATTTTAAGCTTAAAACTGAATTTCTGAGAATCAATTAACTAAAAATATCGTGAATCGGGAGCTGATGATACAATATCACATGAAAAAGATCTAATCTGTGACGTCAATGGTGCAGCACGACCTCCTCTAAGGAACGGTGAGGGGAAGTGGGGGCGGAGTTGCCCCCGCTCCAACTCAGAAGTGAAATTCCACTCTGCAGAAACTATGTCCTAGAAAAAGACATTTTTTTTGGATAAAAACGACTACACTTTAATTAAAAGACCACTGGGGACACTTTGAAAATAGATGATTGTAGTGGGACTTTAGATTTAAAGAAAACTAATTTTAAACAAATTTGATCTTTTTTATAGGCCTGTGAACAATAACACATTAACGCACGTGATTATTCAAAAAGAATGAACACGTTTATTATTTCTTAACGCAAATTAATCAAAGAAACAGTCCTTGACTTTAACGGTTCAAACATTTCATCGAGTAGTATCCCGCTTATCCAGAAATAAATATACAATCGGTTATTAGTACTTTATTCTTCTTATTTTAGTGGTTTAGATCACCTTTTTACACAAAGCAGATTATTTTATCCATGGTTTTATCCATTAATCGTGATTAATCGCAACACAAAAGTGCGATTAATCAGATTTTTTTTTTTGTAATTGATTGACAGCAGTAATTAAAAATAAATGCTCTAAATCATTTTTTTTTTGTGATTTCATATTGTGATTATTTGCAGATAATAAGTGGTCGGCAAATACTGAGACTAAAATAAAAAAAATTATAGCGATTAATCCAGTTTGCGATTAATTAGTTAATTTTTTTATCGATTCCCGGCCCTATTTTTTTAGTTTAACACATAAAATCAAACACAAATGATCACAAAAAGATTAAAGGAATTAAAATTTAGCAGGAAAAGACAAAAACACCCTGAAAACTTTCTTAAAAAAAGTAAAAGAATTGCATCCGTTTTTGGACAAATCAGAGACAAAAAAGACTTTTGCATAAAGACACGTAAAGATGAATTATAAAATAATCAAAAAACTGTCTGCTAAAACAGATCAGGGACAAAAGGTGATCCAGAAATCCACATCAGAACCAGAACACTGTCAGCTCAGAGATCCGCAGACGATGAGAAACAACTGAAGGAATAGAACAATAAATGCTTGAAATCTAGAAACCTTTAGATTAAAAACTGTTAGAATCAAGATTAATCATAGAAACGATATAATTTTAGAATATTCTACTTTTAAAAATCATCTTACAAACACATTTTTATGGACTCTCATAGCTGGTAAACTCGTTTCTTCACGTGGAGCTGCAGTTTGAAGCTGCTAAAATGAAATATTTGGATGAATTCCAGCAGAAACGACCACGGACACGTCTCCGCCCCCATGTTTGTAGTTTTGGGGGATTTGGGGAGGAAGGGTGGAGGGGTTTGAATCCTCCACAGCGTGTCTAAAGCGGCGAGGGCGTCAGAGCTGCATGCTGACGTAAAGACCTCCCGGTTTGTTGGTGCCTATCAGCAGAAGATGGGAAGATGGCGTGCGTCAGCGGCGAGGAGCGCTGGAGGGCGGGGTTCCTTTGTTTGTCCCCAGACTCGTTCCAGCTGCCGACGCGCCGTGACTCACATGTGCTGACCGGCTGCAGCCATCTTGTTTCTGCGGGGATGGAGTGACAGCGGCGGCGAGTCACGTCTGCGGCGTCTTCACGCCCT
>NC_050531.1:2919389-2928351 GCF_002922805.2 Oryzias melastigma | reverse complement strand
TAAGCTTGTGGGACTATTACCCAGCAGCCCCAATAAATTCTTATCAGCAGCAGCCAGACGGAGCGCCGCGGCTCCTCAGACTTGTTGATGCGGCGGCAGAGGAGCCGTGTGGTTTCAGATTAGCATCTCTGCCGGTTCTGTTAGCCGACTCGTAATGAGGAGCAGAACTCACGGACGACACGTCTGCGGATGAACGCAACCGTCAGCTTCAAGAGTTTCTCCAACTTTTCCTCAAAGATCAGACTTTTACTGGAGCCACAAAACGACGACAAAAGTCGAAAAACGATGACAAAACCTGAAGTAGGATGACAAAAGTGGAAGCAGGACAACAAAAGCTGAATAACGACGACAAAAGTTGAAGCACGACGACAAAAGTCAAAGCAGGACGACAAAAACTGAAGCACGACGACAAAAGTCGAAGCATGACGACAAAAGCTAAGGCATGACGACAAAAGTCAAAGCACGACAACAAAAGCCGAAGCACGGCGACAAAAGCTGAAGCACGACGACAAAAGCCGAAGCACGACGACAAAAGCTGAAGCACGACGACAAAAGCCGAAGCACGACGACAAAAGCCGAAGGACGACGACAAAAGCGGAAGCACGACGACAAAAGCTGAAGCACGACGACAAAAGCTGAAGCATGACAATAGGCTACAACATAAGGATAAAAGTCGAAGCATGACGACAAAAGCCACAACACAGCAGAAGTGTCTTTTCTTGTCGTGTCTTTTGCATTTATGTGAGCCTCGTCGGCCAAAGCAGAACAGAACTGTGAACCAAAGAACCTGGAGCGAGATTCCCCAGATTTACACCACTTCAACATTTCCCACCAAACCTCGTCTGGTCGCAGACATGCACTAGTGAGCAGTAGAAGTGTGAACCCAACGGGCTAAACGTGTATAGCGCGTTCTAGGACTCACATTGTATCTTATCTCGTATCTACATTTCAGAGTGACGCCGGTTTACTGTATAGGGCGTCGCCATGTTGGAACCAGACGTTGTCAGGAAGCAGTGATTGGTCCAAGTCGGTCTGAGTTTCTATGGCAACCACTCTCACCAATCAGGAGGGAGCTTTTTGGAAGGACACACCCCTAACACTACTAAGTGGACTACAGGAAACCTGTCAAACTCTTAGAATAATGGAGGTGGGAGCCAGCAGGCTCCACCTACTTTTTTTGAGGCGCCTGATTGGTCAGTTTATAACTTAAACTCCTGAAAAATATGAACAAATTTGGATTATCAAGATGTTAAATCAGAACAAGTGTATTCATATTTGTTTCTCTATAGAAGTTTAAGCGATTTTGACTTCCTGTTTGGAATGCCAGAGGGGAGGAGTCACTCAGTTCAGTTCTCTGTATACAGTCAATGGTGACTACAGGTCTCTGAGGGCGTTGCTGTTTTAATACACAAACTTCTGCCCACTGTAGAGTTTTCTTCATTAAACTTCCATCTTCATTCATTTCAATCTTGAACTCAAATAAACTTAAAGACGATAAAAAACTGTTTCCCTCGTTAGAACGTCTTGGCAGAGGTTCCCACGATGTCATCTTTACCGAACGGTAGAACGACCGTACGGCTCGGCCGTCCACTCATTTATCCTGAATTCACAAGCGGCAAATTGAATCAAAGAAACAAAACATTTACTGTCTCTAAATGGAAGTTATTGACTTCAAAATAAAAGCATAAATAGTTCTAAAAAAAAAATCGATGGCAGCAAACTAAAAATGTCTACATCTAGGATGAGTTTCTTCAGCGTCTTATTTGTCCACAGACCTACAAACCGCATTTTAACCAGAACTGGAGTCATGAACCAAAACGAAAATTCTGATTCTTATGACCCAAACAGGGTGATTTATAGAAGTTAAATATAGGGAATTCTGAGAAATTAAAAAACAATATTTTAAAAACAATTATATTCTAATTAATATTTTCAAAGTAAATGAAACAAATTGCAATTTCTTGGTCTACAGCACATGTGTGAAAGTCAAGATCATTTTATTTTATCGTTATTAATGACCTGATGTTATCTTATGCTCGTTTCTAACTTGTATAATTTTGACTAAATATATATTTTATGGAGAGTAAAATATTGAAAGTTATTTAAGGTTAAAATTGATTTATTCTGACAATATTCCCGACTTTTTAATATTCATAATTAGCTTTTTAGAATATTTTTGGCATTTACTAAGATTTTTTAGGCTATTTTGGAGTTTACTTAATATTTCAGCTCCATGCTAGCTGCTTTCTAGCTAATTTAAGCTTTTTTTCACTTTCTAGGCTATTTTGAAGTTTAGCTATTTTTGCAGCTACATGTTAGCTATTCTGACTAACCTAAGCTTAGTTTTCTTTTTTAGTTTTTTAGGCTAATTTGGCATTTAGCTAGCTATCAGCTTCAAGGTTTTTTAGGATTAGCTGTAATGTTTTCAGCTAATCCTTTTCAGGATATTTTGAAGTTTAGGGATTTTTTTCAGCAACATGCTAGCTTTTTTTTTTTGAATAACTTAATTTTTTTTTTTAGCTTTTAAGCTAATTTTACATTTATTTAACATTTTAGCTGGCTATCAGCCTCAGCGTTTTCAGCTATCAATTTCAGCCTCTTCAGCGGCCAAATTCAGCTTACAGCATTCACACTAGCATCAGGTTTATTCTGTTCGGCCCGTGATCTGAGGTATATTTTGGGTTTTGGGTCCTTGTGCGATTGAGTTTGACACTCCTGGTCTTCAGATTTCATCGCTATGGTCCTCAATCAAGACTAATTAAGATGCAGGAAACCATAGACTTTGTTTCATCAGGATTTCCACTATTTTCAAGCCGTTTCTCCATGAATTTACACTTTCCTATTTTCCTGCACCGATGAGCTAATTAACTAGCGGAGTTTAAATGATTTACGACCTTTTGACCTTCCAGCACATCCTGGAAATGCTTTTATTTTGACAGGAAGTCACATCCCGTTGATGAGAAAGAAAATGTAAGTCTCATTCATCAAAATTTAAGACACCTTCATTAAATTTAAGACGTTTGAACTGAAAATGACAAGATGCTAAAGATTCGGAGTCAAATCCATTTCCTCTTGTGTTCGGCTGAAGTTCTGGGTTCCATTTTAAACCAGTTGGTCACATGACCACAAAACACGTTTCTTCGTTTTCCTGAAGCAAAGTCGTTTCTTCATCTGAAATCTGAACCAAAGGGTTAAAAATAACTCATTTCTCTGGCAGCTGTTTCCTCCCTCACAAAACTCGGCTCACTTCGGCCACATCTCCTCGCTTCATTAAGGCTGGGATTGGTGGTTATTACGGGCCGCTCGGCGCCAGAACGTCCAGCTGCTCTTTTCGTCAAGGTCAGGAAAAACAAAGGTGGGCCGCGAGGGGGCGGAGGGAGTTCTGCCGGTGACGCGGCACCTGCAGCCGGGAAAAAAGGCACAAAATGGAGTCCCAGCTGGCCTCACACCGCAGCCAAGAGAGCGGCGGGAGGAGGGGGCGGAGCTTCAGGCTCCATTAGGCCCACTTCGCTCATTAACACCAAATTCTGCTGCCGCCCCTGAGGGTTTGCAGCTGCAGCGACGGACGGCGCCGGTGCGAACGTGTACCTCACGATGAGCGCCTCCATCTCAGGAAGTGGATGTGGGGGGGGCAGAATGACATGCAGACGCCTCAGGGGATGGAAAACGGAATGGCGAGCAGATCCGGCGGAGGAGGAACTTCTCCCACCGCCGCTCTTCCCTCTCAGCCTGAGCTGAAAATATGCAACAAATACAAGAAAACATGATGAGAAATGACGGAATGGGTTCATAAGAGACTTCTTCAAAGGTTTCCAGACAGAAAACTCCTCATTTCTTTGTTTTAGCGGTTTATAGATCCTCAGATCACCTCACAGGACAGAAAAATCACACAATAAGAAGCAGATTTTACAACCAGTTTGAAATCAGAAAAGGTTTTGCTGCCATCTAGTGGCCGTTCTTAGTCCTACACCGATTCAAATTTTTAAAAAAGTTTTTCAGATAAAAAACATTTTAATAATAATAATAATAATAATAATGGATTAGATTTATCTAATCCTTACATTGTGTATCCATTATTCATTCACACCTCATTCATAAACTACCACTGCAGCCACAGCTGAAGGCTCCATCAACCTATCAAAATGCTGTCTGCACCGCCCCCTAGTGACTGCAGGTGAGAATGCAGCGCCCTGGACCGCTTCCCGGAGATGGGCAGCAGCTCGCCGTTGGCTTTCATCTGCTCGATCTTCCTGGAGAGTTCGGCGTCGCTGTCGATGACCAGCGTGCACCTCTGGGCGTAGCTGACCAGAGTCTCCTCCCCCTGGCGGAACATCCCCACCAGGGGGACCATGTCTTTGCCGGCCAGGTGGAGCTCGGCGATGGAGGCCGTGTTGGCGATGGTGTTGCGGTCGATTCCCAGATGGCGGAAGGCTTCGCTCATGCTCTTCTTCTTGACGAAGGCGGAGAGGACCTGTTTGTAGCGGTGGATGACGTACTGCACGCCGGTGGCTGGAAAACGACAAAAAAAGTGATTTTATTCTTTAAAAAACGAGTTTTTCTTGTTAGTAAACAGTTAAAAGGTTAAGATATTTTCTTCTTTTGACTCCATTATTTCAGAAAGTTCTAATTCTCTCCATTTATAAACATCAATATCTTTGAAATATATTTTTTTATGGATCATTTCTTGGTAATTCTCAGTTACATCCTCATTCCGCTCTTCATCTTCCTCAGTTTCTCACTTGTTGAGGTCAATATTCAGTCAAATTTAGGGCAGCAAAACTGTGGAAAGACTTTCTCCAAGTAACAAATGGTTATATTTATTCAAAATGTTTCAAATGAAACCTGAAAAAATCATTTAACTTGTATAAATAATAAAAATTAACCTTATCTACTGTAATGGAAATGGAACTATACTTATTTTATACATTTCCTACTCGGCAGTTTTTGTTTTCCTCTCTTTGATCCTTCAAAAATAAAAAATATATACACGTCAGCATAAAAATACTAATCCTAATACTTTCTGTCTGACGACCCGGTTAAATTTAGACGACGGTCATTGAATGCTACTTGTTTAAATATGAAGGTAATAAAGGTTTTGTTTTTCTATTTGAGACTAACGATAACTTTGGGTTTGAGATGTGAAGCTGCAAAAGATCTTTTTCTCCCAAATTAAAAGTTGATTAAATTTCTGTATTCACAAAATCGCTGTGAACGGAACAAAGAGAATTTGAACGTCTCACATTAAAGTTAAACTAACTAGGAAAGTCGTATTACCTGCGATAATTCAAGTTTGAATGATTTTTGCTGAAGCTATTTACTTTATTTTCTAAATAATGTCCTGAACGAGACGAATGTTTTAATACCAAACCTAAATAATTTGAAGAAAGTACACGAAGAATGAGAAGAATGTCTTGGAAAAAAAGCATAAAAATTGAAAAACTGTAAAGTTTATGAATATCAAACGATACAAGCTGCAACTTCCTGAATGTTTTGATACCAAACTTATAAAAGTTTCTAAGAATTTCTCTTTAAAAGAGTTAAATAAATAGTGACAAATTGAAAAAAATTGCTAAATATTTGAATGCCAAGAGTACAAGCAAGAATTTCCTGAATGTTTTGATACAAAAACTGCATGTTGGAAAAGTTAAGAAAGATTTGAAGAATTTTCCGCTGAAGTTAATAGCAAAAAACACTGAAGCTGATAGTTAAAATATTAGTTAAATGCAAAATTAGCCGAAAAAAACCCTGAAAAAAATCCTAAATGACCTAAAATAGCTAGCATTCAGCTGAAATATTAGCTAAACTTGAAATTAGCCTAAAAATTTAAAAATAGCCTAAATTAGCTCAAATAGCTGTCATAATGCTATCATAACGTTCAACTTTACTACACTCTGATTCCATATAATATAAAATAGCGACTATTCGACTATTAAATTAGTTTTTGAGTATTTCAATAGTCGATTGGTCGACTGATCGTGGCCACTCTAGTCCTAAAGTTGTTCTCTCTTTTTTTTTAATCATAACTTTGACCGATATGTGGAAAAAAAAAAAAAAAGTATCAAATTAATTGGAAACTGTTGCCAAAAATATGGTTTTCTAAACAGTTTTCTATTTTAACTTTAACTTTTTATGTCCTGTCTTTTAATTGTAATCATTAACTTGGCGCCTCCTGTGAATATTTAAATGTGATAAAATGTCCCGTTTGTGACGTCTGTGTGTATTAATCTGCTTCAGTGATGCTGATGTGACTCAGGTTCTCATTATAAATCTGAAATTCTCCTCAATCGATCGGCCTGTAAAAATAAGGTTTAACAAAATACTAGTGCTGAACTTTCTTTACTTTTTGGCCGCTTTTATTTTGGAATCTATATGTGGCGTAATAGCTGCACATAAAATGGTTAATCATTCCCGTTTTTACGATTATCTGCTAAAATATCCTGTAAACAACGACTACATTCAGCTTTGGACACGATTTAAATGTGTGCGTGCAGCTGATGGTTTCATGTAGTTCAGATTAATTCAGTTTTTATGCTGGATTACACTTAAATACGTGAAAATAACATCAGCCAGAATAGAAACAGAATAATTTCTGCTCAAATAAAAGGTCGACTTTTTCAGTAAAACCTCAAATATTGGAGGATTTCATAAATTTGACTTGTGAACAACCTAAAGAAAACAAAGACAGCTAGGTAGGATATTAGTAGAATAAATATAAATCTATAAAAGTTTTTACGTGGTTTATTGAGGTAATGACTGTTTTCATGCGGCGTTCACCTCTCTTCCGGCTGTAGTCTTTGCTCCTCTTCTTCTTCTTGTCCTTGTGGTGTTTCTTCCTCCGGTGGTCGCTGGACGCCGCAGACACTTGGGAAGACTCGGACTCCTCCGAGCTGCTGCCGCCGCCGCTGGAGGAGCCGGACGAGGCTTTTTCTCTCTTCCGGGACTTGTCCGGATGCGGCGCCCTGCTGGGTCTGGGAGCTGCATGGAGAACACAGAGGTCATCAGCATCAGGCGTATCGGCGCCGGCGTGACCTCAGCGGCTGACCTTCGATGGCCGGAGCGGGCGAGGTGAAGGCGGGCGACGTGAAGGCGGGGGCGCCGCGGTTGCTGGTGAGGTTCTCGATTTGGCTGCGCAGGAACTTGCGGTCCTGCATCAGGTCCTCCACCTGGCGCTCCAGCGCGGCGATGCGCTCCTGCTTGCTCTCCAGCATGCACTGCAGCTTGGTGATGGTCAGCAGCACCCTCGGGGGGAGGCCTTCGCCATGCGAGGCTGCGGGGCACAAACACGTCACAACGGGGCCGCTTCAACGGCGCGCCGGGCCTCGGCGGCTCTCACCGGACGCGGCGCTGCTGGGGGTGGCGTCCTGCACGGCGTCGGAGTGGAAGTTCTCCCACTTGATGATGCGCAGCTCGTCCTGCTCCTGCTTCAGCCACGACGGCGAGCACAGACGCTCTTTGGTCCTCACCGAGCTGGAGTCGATCTCCACGCACGGCGAGTACGCCGACGGCTCCTGCTGCCACACGGACATCGTACACCTGGAGGAGAGCGGCGGGAGCGTCAGCTCAGAAACTTCTGTGAACTCCTACAGGACGGAGATCGAATGTGAACGAAAACATCCGTGAAATAAAGAAGATCGACCCGAAAGATCCTGAAATGTCTTTAAAGTCTCACTCTGATCTTCTGATCCATTTTAAAGCTTTTCCACATGTTTTTAAAAAAGTCATTTTTTTGTCTGCTCCTAATTCACAAAGATTTGATACAGAAATGTCATTTTAAACTTAATTTTCTTTATGTACGATCCCCAAAATCAAGAAGATTCCACAAGAACACAATCTATATCACAGAAACAGAGTTTGGATCGCAGCAGAAGATGCTCAGAAACGAAAGAGTTTCAAATTTCAAAATAAAAGTAAAATCTCCAACAATATAATTTAGCAGTATGAGAGTTTTATCCATTTATTTTGGCCTAAATTGATGGAAAATTGTGTACATAAAATGTTTATTAGGATGTTTAGTTCCTAAAAATGTATTTTTAGAGAAAACGTTTTATTTTGAAGGAGCTCCCTGGTCTCCAGGAAATTCCTAAAAAATTCCTAAATATAATATTTTTTACGCGTTTGAATGATCCAGTTAGAACCTGATATCTGATCAGGTGATCAGTGATAGTTATTCTCAATAATTAATAAACATGCACTTTATATGTTATTTCTAGACGAGTTTCCACACATAACACCTACATTAAACTGTTAAACTCTGGATTTTGTTGATCAAAAATCTTAATTTTTCATCTTTTTAAGTTGTTTTTTGGATGTGAATGCAACAACTAGATTAAAATAAAAGTAAAAAAACTCCAGATCTGATAACATTCCAGCAGTTTATGTTCATTATTGAATAAATAAACACAAGCGTTCACCAAACTGATGATGAACTAAACATTTTATCTCATTACTGTGACTTTTTATCAAGAACAGTGACTTCATCATCAGATATGACTGAACGTCGTGTTTGGTGAAGCTGCTCTTAAACCGTCTCATGAACCTTCAGAAACTCTCACACATTTATGTTTCTGAGTCTTACATCATGTCTAAACTAAAGGAAGACGAGACGTCGAGATCCGAGACACGGGATGACGTGCCGTTTCCAAGGCGACCACTGTTTCCACTAGACAGAGTACGGCGGAGAGCAGCAGTAAAGTTACAAACATGGACGGCGGGACAAGCAGCTGGTTATGTCTATGTGCCAAGAAAATCAAAAGTTTGGAAAGAAACAGATCTGTTTGTCTCCAGAAGACACGAGGTGTAGACCAGGACTTTCTACTGTTTCCAGAAGTTACGAATACTTGAATACTTGAGGGTCTGTTACTCAAACAGAACCCAGGTTAGTCCTGATGAATATCAACTAGTCACTGAGACACAAAACCGAGTCAAACAATCATCCTCAAGTACGAAAACCTTTACTTTATGA
>NC_050531.1:2908937-2918123 GCF_002922805.2 Oryzias melastigma | reverse complement strand
ATATTTTCCTGTCGGTTTGTTTTAGGGTAAAGTCACCAAACCAGCAGCTGCTCAGACCTGAAGCTCTTTCTACAGTCCAGGTGTTTCCGCCCTGAAACAGCAGCTCCTGCCCTGAGGGGCAGATTTAACGACTGGTTTAAGCTTTAGCTCTGAGCACCTGTTCAGGTGAGCGTTTTTTGATGTGGATAATTAATGATTAATGAGATAATTGGTAAAAATGCTTCATTTTCTGACCACAGCAGAGCAATGATTCAACCTTTGGACTCAATAACCCAAAGATCATAAAGAGCAAAGTATTCATTAAGCCGCTCGGGCCTGAAGGTCAGAGGACGGTGTCCAACCATCAGGATCCACGCCGTCCAGCATCAGCAGAAAATGATGAGTCATGGTAATAATCAGAGCCAATTAGGAGATTGTTTTACAGATTTTCATCTGTTATTCAGGTTATTCCAGTAAATATTTTCATGTTTGGCTTTAGTTCCACAGACATGAACATGTGATGTGATTTTAGGTAAAAAGTTAAAGTTGGAAAAAGTGTCTAGGAGGACAGACGCTGTCTGGATTGACTCAACTCTACATCTAATGCATATGTGTCAAAGTCAAAGCCCGGGGGCCGGGTCCGACCCTCGGTGTCATTCTATCCGGCCCTCCAGGTAATTTTATTTTATTGTTATTAATGACCCGATGTTATCCTGAGCTTAATTTTAACTTGTATAATTTTGACTAAATATATTTTTATGGAGAGTAAAATGTTGAAATTTATTCTAATAATATTCCTGCATCTTTATTATTCATAATTATGTTAAAAAGTTACAGATTTAAAGTTTTAAAAATTGGCATTCTGCTAGTTTTTTTGGAATATTTTGGCATTTTCTTAAATTTTTAGGCTATTTTAGAGTTCAGCAAATATTTCAGCTACATGCTAGCTGTTTTGGCTAATTTAGACTTTTAAAAAAACAACTTTTTTAAGCTGCTTTAGATTAAGGCTAATATTTACAAGCTAGCTGTTTTTGGCTAATTGAGGCTTTTTTTGTTTTTTAGGATATTTTGGAGGAAGTTTCGCTAATATTTCAGCTACATGCTAGCTGTAGCTGAAGTTTTAAAGTTTCAAAAATTAGCATTATGCTAGCTTTTTGGACTATTTTGGCTTTAACTAAGATTTTTTAAGCTATTTCGAAACAGAGTTAATTTTTTAGCAACATGCTAGCTGTTTTGGCTAATTCTGGCTTTTTTTTAACGCTATTTTGAAGTTAAGCTAATATTTCAGCTCCATGCTAGCTGTTTTAGCTAATTTAATTTTCTTTTCATTTTTTAAGGCTATTTTGAAGTTTAACTATGTTTTAGCTACCTGCTAGCTGTGTTGACTAACCTAAGCTTTTTTCTGTTTTTTAGGCTAATTTGGCATTTAGCTAACATTTTAGCTAGCTATCATCTTTAATGTTTTCAGCTTCAGCAATTTCAGCCATTAGCTTTAGCATTTTCAGCTACCAGTTTAGGCATTTTTAGCTATCAATTTCAGCATCTTCAGCTACTAGCTTCAGTGTTTTCAGTTATCAGCTTCAGCGTTTTTAGCCATCACTCTTAGTATCATCAGCTATCAGCACTAGCATCTTTAGCGAACTAATTCAGCTTACAGCATTCACACTAGCATTATTGCAGGTAATGTTATATATCTAGTTCATTATTATGTTAAAAAGTTATGGTTTTAAAGTTTTAAAAATGTAGTTTTAGTGTTCAATAAATGTTTATCCTGTTCGGCCTGCGACCTAAAGTGTGTTTTGGGTGATTGAGTTTGACACCTCTGATCTAAAAGATGTGAGGAGAAGGTCTGGAAAACCTGTTGGACAATCTGTGAACTCGACAGGTGAGTCCAGAATTGTGTGATGCAAACAAACCAAATAAACAGCATAAATAATAACAATAATTCAAAAGTTCTGTTGTTTTTGTTAGTGCTGTGCTCCAAAAACTCTACAAGATCTTAAGTATTTGCTGCACACCTTTGTTTACCTTTTTCCTGCCTTGAACCTGAACCGTTTCTGACCAATCTGAATAGAATCCGGTTCAGTTTAAAGTTAAGTGCAGCTTCAGGAGCAGAATACGAGTTTCCATAACAGACCAGCCTCCAGAGCTCGTGTCTGAGCAGAAACTGCTGACTCATCAAAGGACCAGCTATCATTAAAACAACTGCTGGACTAGTTACTGCTGTGCAGACTCGAACCCTGATCCCAGACCCGACCCAGCCCGCGAACCTGCTCCTGTCTGCCACAGCGTCACAGGTTCGAACCCCCCTGGGAAATGGGATCTACAAAGGCAGCCGCTCTCCTTCCTTTCTGCGGTTTAATGAGCTCCAGCCAAGATGGATGCTAATGAGCAGCGGTTTACCAGCGGAACCGGAGCGGAAGACCGGGCGGAGAGCGGAACCAGAACCTCCAGGGGAGTCCGGCGGCGGCCCGCGGCTCTGCTTCCTTCAGCCGGACTCTCCGTTGGACAGAAACGCCGCGTTTATCAGCTGAGACGAAGGAAAAAATAAACTACCATGTTTGTGTGGGGAGAGGGGCGGAGCCAAGGATCACTGCGGCGCTGCCTTCACGTACTGCACGGAAATTCTAAACCCCATTAAATAACCAATTATTAACGATTTTCCTAGTTGGAAATTCCGCATTAGTAAGAAACCACAATTCATTTTGCAAGTAATTTAATCAATTCAATTTATTTAAATAAGAAAATGATTTAAACATGATAATTAAAAAACATTTATCCGACCTAAACAAATTTCTCTAGAAAACATAAATTGTTCAAAAGGATGAGAGATTATCTAATCCTAAATGAATAATAGTGTCAGAGATAATCTATTCTTGAATTTCCGAGTTGCATAGAAGGCAACATGGGAGAGATTATTAAGGGGCGTGTCCATCTAACATTTCCCCTCCCCCCAGAAAAAAAGACACCAAAACATAAACTAAATGAATGGCCTACATGTTTTAATCTTGACAGTATTAAAGATAAAAATGAGAGTATTAAAATACTACAACTACAGAGTAATTGCCTTAATGCTGAGATAAAAATTACATTTTAATGGTCATAAATTTAAATGTTGGTTGAACTTGAAACACTAATAAAATGAACAGGAACCCAGGAAAGGATTATGTGCAATTGGAGTTTAAATAACTTTATTTTTAAGCAATAAAAACAAATTTAAAAAAAGGCAAAAATATATTTATGTACATAGATTTATCAAACCTATTTAAAGACTCACTGCAATGAAATTTGTGTTTTTGATGTTCGTGGGGCATTTTTCTGATGACAGATGACAAATATAAAGAAATTTAATATCAAAATTCAAATTCTGAGATAAACTTTTTCAAATCATTGTGAATCAGGAGCAGATGAAAAATGCTGTATCGTTTTTGTGATGTAGAAAATACACTGGATGGGCTACAAGCTCTCACAGCAAAGGGGGACAGGAAGAGGGGGCGGAGTTTCTTTAATAGGACGTGTCTATTCGCAGGTAATTTTAATGCTGAACTTTTCCCCAAAGAAAGTTTTAAGGTTAGTTTTACGTTTACGGTTAAACCAGCAAATGGATGTGTCTGCAGCTCACCGCACCTCCAGGGGAGGTTCAAATGCAGAGAAGCGTGACAGATAAAGAGACTCTGTCTAGTGGCAGGCAGGTGGGACACTAGTAGAAGTCTAGTGGCAGTCTAGTTTCAGTCTAGTGGCAGGAAGGCAGTAGTCCGATAATTGACTGAGAGGAGGGTCCCGAGGTGCCCAGAATCATCAGTTGGTTTGTTCCACAAACAAGTTGGCACTGAATTAATTTAAGGTAAATTGTTTTCATAAAAACATAAGTATAGTCTGGTTTCAACCCTAATTAAAATGTAAAAATCATGTATTTTTACTCCAGATTTCAATTTGTGATTCTTCTATGGTCAGTTGTTGTTTGGTAAGAAACATTTAGAAAAAAAATACAAACTTTTTCAGGTTTAATTCAATTTAATATTAAAAGCACTTCATGATGAAACACAGAACTTTACTAGAATTCTGGTTAGAAATATCTTTGGCTACAGACAGTAAAGTATTTGCTGCTACGTTGAAAAATAACATTAAACGTGGCAAAAATACAGTGTTATTTTCACATATTATAGACGAGCTGCTTAAGACAGCCGGTTCCATCCTCTGATATATATTAGTTCACTCTCTGTTAGTCTTTAAATACATGTGATTAATAAAACGTGAAGGGTACTTTTCACTATTTCATAGTAGTACAGAGCAAATATACTACGAATTAGAATATTCTTTCATTTATAGGAAGCAGAAGAATCCTGTGGATAAACTTCATGAACCTTAAACATCCTTCAATACAAACTTCTCATCCCTTTAGAGCAGAAACTTCATGGGGTGATTGCATATTTCATGACCACAGTGAAGAAGAGCAGCAGCGAAGAATACATGACATCACAGGAAGCAGCGTGACCTTCTTTAGGACCTGGGGGAGCGAAAGCATCATCGGACGGATGATCGATGAGGTGCATAAGTTCACCTGGTGGAACTGCTGGTTCCGACAGTCCTGAAGGCAGCGGCATGCTGGGACAGTTTGGGAGTGGGAGGGGCTTAGCACGCCTGAATAATAACTATGATCATGCGTCTTTATAGGAATAAGCGTTGGACCGTTTTGGTGGAGCATCTTGAAACAGTTTCAGTATAAACTGGAGTGAAATGGAATCAATAAAATTTTGATTTGTTTTCTATTTTAGCTAAAAAATTACAGAAGTTCTAAAAATATTAAAGTTAAAAAGTCTGGCTTAAAACATCCCGTGTTTAAAATCAACAAACTTTAGTTCTTGTGGTGATCTAAAAGGTGAAAAGACTGAATATGTTTCAGGAGAGAAAACGTCTTCATTCCTGAATCCAAACTGTCTCGTTGAGGGATAACGGACTGAACCAATCACAAATCATGTGGGGGGAGTTTCTCCAGGAGTGTTAGTAAAACTTGAGGGGTGATTAAGCCCCGCCTCTACTCGCCTCTGCCTACAGGAAAACCCTACATTAAAAGGTCACTTATGTTTCAGGATCTTCAGTGCTATCAGCCCCCTGAATCTTCCTACATGTCTTCCTCTCAGTGGCAGATGGCCAGCAGGAGGCGCTTGAAGTCGCCGCTGCACTCGTCCCGCAGCGCGTCCTTCAGCGACACGTCGTACTTTTCCAGATACATGTCCTTGATGGTCTCCAGGTCAAACTGTGGGGAAACATCAGAAACAAACTGGAACTTCAGGATCTCATTTAACATGTTTAATTCTCAAAAATATAGTCAAAAACTGTCTGTCTGCTGTCCCCTACAGGCTGGGTCGAGGTATTGCAGTTGAATTTCATGATTGGTCAAACCATTCAAGTCTCACATCATTTCAGAAGTCAGTAGCACCACTAGAACTGTTTTAGGAATGAGTAGAAGCTTTTACTCTGAAAATGAAAGGATGTTAGTTCCTCCGTGAGCGTTAGGCCACACCCCTTTTTCTGAGTCGGTTACCTCGGAACGACAGACGATGATACGGATCAAGGTGTCCTCGTCGGTGCCCGCTCCTTTCATGGCTTTGTGCAGCCGCCTGGCGAAGTACAGCTGCGGGTTTTTAGCGACCCTCACTGCAGAAGAAGAAGAAAAGCTTTCTTCACGCTCCACAAACACGTCACACGTCTGCATCACGACTCTGAAGGCGTTCTTATCGTCAGATCGTCTTTACCCAGAGCGGTGTAGCATCTTTTCAGGGTTCCAGAGGTCTCGTTGTCAATGGCGTCCAGGATCTCAGTTCCAGAGAGCTGCAGAAGAAGACATCAGCATCTGATTTCAGACGACTCTGAGACCGTCGGATACCAGCCAGAAGGAGGCGTGGTCTCATGTTCAGACAGCTGCATAGACACACCTGCTCGTAGACCTTGAACGTGGCCTGAAGCTGCAGGTAGTTCCTGGTGGCCAGAATGTAGCTGAAGGTGGATTCATCCGTCCCAAAGCGACCTTCTCCAGCCTGCATGTTTCCATGTTTGCACATTAAGACTACGGTCACATTTCCCAAAATGCCACAGTGCAGCGACCTAAATGTAAATCTTTCAGCTAACTAGGCAGCATTTGTAGTTGAGAAGTAATCATGTGTCCTGCTGCTGTACGGCGATTCAGCTGCCACGCGATTCCGTAATGATGTCATGCCGACGTGCGGCGAACCAAATCCCAGGTTTTCAGCAAATTCAGCAGATGGCCGTATGGTGGCACTTGTAATCAGACAGCAGAAGTCGCATATTTACACGCCATGCTGCGATTGTGGCGGTTTTAAGAAAAAGTTCAAATTCAACAGCGAACGGACAACTTTGTTGACATGTTTTGACATTCGCCACCTGGTACATTTAGAGTTCACACAGCGTCAGTCTAGTAGCAGGAATTCTCACTCAAATATTTGCATCTGAAGTACAAGAAGGATGAGTTGAGCGTTTATGTGAACGTGTGAAACATCTCTAATAAATTTGAGTTTGTAACTTTGTTTTTGATGTAAATAGTATAACTGTATATGTAAGGAGTGTGTAGTTTTGCTTTGTGCCCAAAATGCCAGCATCTGCATTCATGACCACGCCACGGTGGTAACAGCAAACTGTGAAGGTTCTGCTGGGTCCTCCCCATCATCATTTCTGCATCATCGGGAGGTTTCTCAAACGGTACCTCAAACAGAGACGTAGCATCTTGTTCGGCCAGATCCTCGTCCACCAGGTAGCTTTCATCCCTGTTGCCCTGCAGGAAGAGGAGTCGTCAGTTCTGCTGCAGAAACACCATCCGGCCTTCAATGTGGACGGAGGCCAGAGCGTGTGTGAAAGTGCACGAGCGAGCCGAGTGAAAGTGAGCTCCGTTTCAGCGCAGGGACACGTGGGAGGAGCTCAAGTTACTCCAGTCGAGTCCACTGACCTGCAGGAGGAGAGTGAGGAGGTTTCGAACGTCGCCGCTGGTGTCTCCCTCGATGTCTGCCTCCAGATCACGTTCATGCACTGCAAGAAAAGAAGAGATTATGAGGCTGCAGCGTTCCTTTCATCTGCATTATCTGCTGAACTTATCAGGAACCTTCCTGGAAAGTTATCTCTCCTAGAATGATTAAATGACGTTTCCTCATCTGACCTTCTCGCCTCATGACCCGACGTAACCCTGACCTCTCCAACTCAAATATAAGTTTGTTACTTTAAAGTTTTAAATCACAAAAACTAAATACATGACAACAATCAACCACTAGGGGTCAGGTTAAACAAAGTCCTTTATTCAAACTCCCTTTGAAGAAATGAATCAAATTTTATTGGACAAACACATAATGGACTCAGTGTGTTAAATGTGTGTATTGTGTGTATACGTGCAAATATTTATATTTACAGCTAAGAGTAATTATGTCAAGAAAGTCATTTTCTTTAGTTTTATTTATTTTTTTAAAAAAATGTTCCCACAGATTTGATATATTCGTGTTTTGTTTTTGTTTTGTCTTTTTTTAGGTTTTATTACTGAAATCACTTTAAATAAAACAAAAGAACTCAATGAAGCAACTAAAAAAAAACAGGAAATGTTTTGAAATTCTGTCAAAAACGTTGATTTAAAAGAGAAAAACAAACATTTGTGGAGCAGAATGATCTTTCCTTAAGGTTAATGTTTGTTTTAAAGGTCATTTAAGGGCTTCTGTAACCATAAAACTTCTTCACATTTTAGTGCTAAATGAAAGACACATTTTTGCATATTTATGAACATTTTTACAAATATGTAGTTTTTTTTGCATTTACGGTTTTTCATTTGTAATTTACTTTTTTTAGTCTTTATATTTTATTATTTTTGTAAAATTTCTGTAACCAAAACATTACAATTTATGTTAAAGTTGCTTCTTTTATTAAAAGTCATAGTAATTAAAGTTATAAAATGTTCAGTCTATGATTTCAAAATAAAAGCTGAAAAAACTCAAATTAATTTTATTTATATAACACCTTTCATGTTTAAAAAAGACAGCTCAAGATGCTGCACATAAAAACATAAAACATCATTCCCCACACATGCGTAAAATAATGAGATAAACCCCTCATAATAACAAACAATTAACTTTTCTTATAAAAGTTTTACTAACTTGTATATTTTAACTATTTAAAAATACTATTAAAATAAGAACTCAGAGGAACAATTAGTATATCTTTTATTAGTCTGATGGTCGCCCCTGACCCCTCTGCTGAAGCACTCATGGGTCTATCTATGCTAACATTTTTAGATTTTCTATCATCGTTATTATCCACATCAGCTCTGGGGATCTGGTCTCTACTCTCATTTATTCACCTCTTCTCTATTCTTTGGTTCTCTTTGCTTCTTTTTGGTGCAGTGTGATTCGGGTGTTGTTCTTCCTTCTCACTCCCCTTTGGGGGTGTGGGAGAGATTTCAGATTCCTGGTGGATCGTCTGTTCTTGGCCGTGGACCTCGCCTCTGGCTCATTTTGGCCGTGGACCTCGCCTCTGGCTCGTCTTGGCTGTTGACCACGCCTCTGGTTGCTCTAGAACGTGGACCTCGCCTCTGACTCGTCTTGGCCGTGGGCCTCACCACTGGCTCGTCTCGGCCGTAGACCTCGTCTCTGGCTTGTCTTGGCTGTTGACCACGCCTCTGGTTGCTCTAGAACGTGGACCTCGCCTCTGACTCGTCTTGGCCGTGGACCTCGCCTCTGGCTCATTTTGGCCGTGGACCTCGCCTCTGGCTCGTCTTGGCTGTTGACCACGCCTCTGGTTGCTCTAGAACGTGGACCTCGCCTCTGACTCGTCTTGGCCGTGGGCCCCACCACTGGCTCGTCTTGGCCGTGGACCTCGCCTCTGGCCCGTCTCGGCCGTAGACCTCGCCTCTGGGTCGTCTTGGCTGTGGACCTCGCCTCTGACTCATCTTGGCTGTGGACCTCACCTCTGGCTCGTCTAAGCTCTGGACTCCGCCCCCACTTGTCCCCCTGTCCTATCTGACTGAACTCTTTTCAAATACGTAGCTGTAGAGTTAGATAAGCTAATTCCTCTTTAATAGTCCTGGTAAATCGTCTGTCCGTCCTGGGAGAGGATCTATTCCTCATGTGAACATCCCTGACGTTTCTTCTTTTTTCCTGAATCGGTTTTTCAGGAGTTTTTCCTTACCGGGAAGGAGGGTCTTAGGACAGGGATAAC
>NC_050531.1:2877403-2908041 GCF_002922805.2 Oryzias melastigma | reverse complement strand
TCACCTCTTCTCTATTCTTTAGTTCTCTTTGCTTCTTTTTGGTGCAGTGTGATTCGGGTGTTGTTCCTCTTTCTCACTCCCCTTTGGGGGTGTGGGACCTTGTGGACCTTGCCTCTGGCTCATCTTGGCTGTTGACCACGCCTCTGGTTGCTCTAGAACGTGGACCTGGCCTCTGGCTTATCTTGGCTGTGGACCTCGTCTCTGGCTCGTCTCGGCCGTGGACTTTGCCTCTGACTTGTCTTGGCTGTTGACCTTACCTCTGGCTTGTCTAAGCTCTGGACCCCGCCCCCACTTGTCCCCCTGTCCTATCTGACTGAACTCTTTTCAAATACGTAGCTGTAGAGTTAGATAAGCTAATTCCTCTTTAATAGTTCTGGTAAATCGTCTGTCCGTCCTGGGAGAGGATCTATTCCTCATGTGGACATCCCTGACGTTTCTTCTTTTTTCCTGAATCGGTTTTTCAGGAGTTTTTCCTTACCGGGAAGGAGGGTCTTAGGACAGGGATAACCTGTTTTAATTATTCTGTTTAGTTTAGCAATTAGCTATTGTTTGTATTTTATGACCGACCTTCTGCTTCTGTACAATTACCAGCATGAAGCCCAATAAGGCTATTTTTTTGGGTGATTTTGGGCTATATAAATAAAATTTTAATTGAAAATTGAATTAAATAACGAAGGCATAAGATGATAATTAAACCAATTAAGCCCCGTAAACACTTATTATTCATTATTTTTTTTTGTTTAAGTGAAAACTTTTGATCATTTGTATCATAATAATAATTAGTTTATGTGTTTTCAGAAGCTTTACTCCAGAAGTCGGATCAGCATCTCCTGTGGGGTTCAGAGGAAGTGAGGCCGGACGGCCGTGAATAAACAAAGTGTGACTGTAGGTGGAGCTGCAGAGGAAGCATGAGTCATTTCTGCTCCACGATTAAGTCATCCAGTTAATGAATGATGAGTTTCCCAACATCCTGATGAATAAAGTTTCAAACTTACCCTGGAAGTAGGTTTCCTTAAACATGGCGATGTCCTGTTGGGGAGAAAGAAGAAGAAGGTCAGGCTTGTGGAGCGAGCAGATGTGGAATGGCGTCTTTGGCGGCATACAGCGTTGGTGGCTGTGCAGAGGATCTCCACCAGGACGTCCTCGTCGGTGCCCGGGCCTTTCATGGCCTTCCTCAGCTCCTTCACGGCGTAAACCACGGGCGGGTCCAGCATAGCGAGGATGGCCTTCTCAAAGTTTCCAGACAGTTCTTTCTTCAGGACGTCCACCAGCTCCTGCAGTCAAACACAAAAACACTTCACGATGGGCTCACGAAGCGGCGCGGTGTTTTTAAAATAAAGAGCTACACTTACGTCATCATACTTTTCAAAATAAGCATTTTTTATATCCTGACGCTGAACCCAGCTGCGGTTCGCCAGAACATCGATGATTGCCTGCTCGTCGGTTCCTGAGGAGTAAAGACGTAAAGATGGAGGAACTCTGTAAGGACATTACAAACCCCGTCCTCTAGTTTTAGACTCACCGAGGCCTTTGCAGGCCTTTCGGATGGCCTTGATGTCCGCCACCACGTCAAAGTCCTCGGCGGGAAAAACTGTAGGCTGAAGAGACAAGCAGCTGACGGTCTGTAGCTCACATGGCTTTCATTAGACTCATTACTCCTGAGAGGGACCAAAAGTCCCAATCAGGGAAACAAAGATGAGATCAATAAAGAAACCGGATCGCTGATTGATTTTACAGGAAATAACTAAAAGAAGAAATACAGTTTGACTTACATTAAAACTTATTCTTTCTATGCTATTATATTTTTATATTTATTTTCCTTTAACAATTATTACAAATCTATTAAGATTTTATTTTGAAAGACTAAAGGGGAATAGGCCCCTCCCCCCGAGCCCATAAACCCGTCAGTCGGGGTAACGGAGTTGGGATGAATTCCGCTGGATATGCTTTATAACACTTAAAACTAAACGCCTCTCTTTTAGTTTTTATCCTAATTTATTTAGCTTCCTTTAAAAAATTATACCGATGAATTGGTTTAAAAAATAGGAAAAATGAGCAACCATCGACGTCTCACGATGACTGACCACCGGGGGGAAAATGGTCAGAGTGAGACGTCTCGCTTCTCATTTCGGGAACTCAAACTGAGAAAAAACGAAGATTTCGGGTTTAAAAGAGGACTCTTACTTGGCAGTTTCCCATCTTCAGGCGTGTTCTCAGCGGCGGCGGCGGAGCGGATGAATGGAGGGGCCGGATTTGAGGGAAAATGGCTCTTCTGCGGGGTAAAGTGCGGAGGCCGGGGGAGGACGAGACTACGGGCCGTGACGTCACGGGGGACCGTTAACTATTTCAACTCGTCCGAGACATTTTTAAAACTTTATTTAAAATAGAAAAGTTATTAAGCTAAATGTTATCAACGATATTTTGTACGTCTATAATCTAGTAAATAAACAAAAAGCTGATATAATAAATAAATCCCCCCCAGCGGCGGGGCCTCCTGTGGTATTTCCGGTCTCTGCGTGGCAGATTACTTTCTTCCTCTCCGGGGGGCTTTGAGGGGACACTGTGGGCTCTGTGTGGTAGGCGGGAATTCTGTAGCCCCCTAAACACCTGAGCACACCTGTTAGTCCACTTCTACACAAGCAGGGATCATTTTAAGTGTTTAAAGAGTTTTTCAGTCACTGATTCTGTAAATCAGGGATGTCCAATTTTATGCAAAGAAATCCAGATTTGGTGAAGTGAAAATGTGTGAAGGGCAACCTTTTGATCTGCATGCTTTAAACCTATATAACAACATTAAATGTGAATAATCTACTTAAAATTTTAGTTAATTCATTGTTTGTTTGTTTTATCTAAAAAAATCTTGTCGTTTTCTATGACATAGTTTCTGCAGAGTGGCAATAGTCCTTTAGAAATTCTTTTCTGAATTGTGAGTGAGACTTTTGGCAATGAGGTAACTCTCTGCTGATATCCCAATAATCCCTTCGTTTACGCTCTCTCCCACTAGCTTACAGCCCCTCACAACCTAACATTAGCAGTGCAACAAAAATGGTGAGCAATATCAGATCCATCCAGCCGTACAGTTCTGATCCAGATTCCAGCTCAGATGAGGATAACAAAGAAGTTCATGGATCGATTTGTCTGTTAGTGGATCAGAATAGATCAGAAAAGGGAGCTTGAGACTCGCTGATTGTAGTTTGCACATAACAATTACGAGCTTTTTCAAACATATTTTCCGTCTGCTCCTGATACACCTCAATTTGAACTGGATAGATTATTACCTGCGATAAGGGAAGTGTGAAAGCTGTAGGCTGAATGTGGCAGCTAAATTTGTTAATGCAGTTAGCTGAAAAGGCTGAAGCTTGCTAAATGTTAGCTGAATGCCAAATTAGCAAAAAAAAAAAAAAAAACTGGAAACACATCTAAATCAGCCAAAAACAGCTAGCATAATGCTAAAATGTTAGCTAAATTTCAAATTTAGCCAAACATTTGGAGACATATTGAAATTAGCCAGAAACAGCTAGCATAATGCTAAAATTTTAGCTAAACTACAAATTGGCCAAACATTTGGAGATATTTTTAAATTAAAAAAGAAACAGCTAGCATAATGATAAACTGTTAGCAAAACTGTAAAATTGGCAAAAAACTGGAGACATGTCTAAATTAGCCAAAAACAGATTGCATAATTCCAAAATGTTAGCTAAATTCCAATTTTCACTAAAAACTGGAAATATGGCTATATTAGCCAAAACAGCTGGCATATTGCTAAAATGTTAGCTGAGCTTCAAATTTGCCAAATATTTGGACACATGTTGAAATTAGCCAAACACAGCTAGCATAATTTCAAAATGTTAGCTAACTCAAAATTAGCCCCATAATTGGAAACTTGTTTAAATTTGCCAAAAGCAGCTGGCATAATGCTAAAATGTTAGGTAAACTCAAAATTAGCCTAAAAAAAAAAAAAAACTGTAGACATGTTGACATTAGCCAAACCAGCTGGTATAATTTCAAAATGTTAGCTAAACTCCAATTTTGCATAGAAATTGGGAACATGTCTAAATTAGCCAAAAACTGCTAGCATAATGCTAAAATGTTAGCTAACTCCAAATTAGCCTAAAACTGGAAACATGTCTATATGAGTCAAAAACAACTAGCATAATGCTAACAAATAATGCTAAAATGTCAGCTAAATTCCAAATTAGCCAAAAAATTGGGAGACATTTTGAAATTAGCCAAAGACAGATACTGTAATGCTAAAATGTTAGCTAACTCAAAATTAGCCCAAAAAATAATTGGAAACATGTCTAAGCTAGCCAAAAACAACTAGCATAATGCTAAAATGTTAGCTAAACTCCAAAATTTCCAAAAAACTGTAAACATGTCTAAATTAGTCAAAAACAGCTAGCAAAATGCTAATAAATAATGCTAAAATGTTAGCTAAATGTTTGGAGACATATTGAAATTAGCCAAAAGCAGCAAGCATGATGCTAAAATGTTAGCTAAACTCCAAATTATCCAATGAAAACTGGAAAATTTTCAAAATGAGCTAAAATTGTCCATGTAGCTCAAATAAAAGCTACCTGTCCTCTATCAGGAGAAGAAGTTAAAACACCTTTTTCATTGGAGTAGGTCTTCAAGGCTTTGAAGGTCACAGGTTGTTACAATGCCTTATAACCTAATTTAATCAATCAATTGTATTGTACCCTTTGTTGCCATGGTGACGTGTTTGCGTTCTTTGTGCTGCCTCAGGTTGGGGGGGCGTTTCCTCACACTACAGGAGGGGGAACAAAGGCGGCCTTTGCAGCCTCTGTTGCAGCGTCATGCTGGCGTTGGATCCAGACTCCAGTTTGGACCTCAGACAGTTTTTGTTTTCAGTCGGATCAGCTTCTGCTGCTGATCACCACAGACACACGATTGTTCTGCAGAATGTGTGAGAGGAGGAAACGCGTTGAAAGAAGGAACAATTATAAACACACAATATGTTAATTAATGTATATTTGATCAATTAAACTGTTTAAATTCTGTGTTTTTGTGTAAAAACAATTAAAGTAAATGGTTTATTTTGATATTTGGAATATTCTACTTTTAAAATGTAAAAATAAATTGAGTCAAGAACAAATTAATTAAGAATAAATTGAGTCAAGTCAGTTCTACCTTCACCTCGGGTAGCAGAATTTTGCTGAAAAATTGTTCATCTTTCTATTTTTTTCTCTTTGAATAAATTGAATTATTAAATAATATCAAGATCAACCATAATCTGACAAGTATCAGCTTAAAATCTGTTGGTAAACCACCTTTTTAAAACTGTATTACATCATAATAACAATTCTCCCGGTTTTTTTATTTTGTTGAAATTTTGTAGACAAAAATGTATATATTTTTAGGTTACATTAAACCACAAAGATAAAACGATTCAAATAGTTTTAACACAAAAACATAACACTTTACTTAACAAAAAATCTGAAGAGAAAAAGAAAAAAACAAATTATTTTCTTCTTAAACATAAAATGTCTGTTTTGTGCTGCCATAAGCCTCTTCTTTATATACATTAAAATTACATTTTCTTTTTTTTTTTAATTAAAATGAACATTTTATAGTTTATGCTGATTTAGAACAAACAACAATGTGATCAGTTTTTCTGTTTAACTAACTAAAATCTTAATTTTCTTGTTCAAAAACTCATCATCACTTTGAAGATCGGATTAACAAATCAGAATAAAAAAAAAGACTAAAGAAAACAGGTGAGAGGAGCTGTATGACTTAATACTACCATCTAGTGGTCAGACAACATCATTACGGCTACTTTAAAATATGTATTAAACTGAAACCACTATTTAGTTTTTTTTTTCAATTTAACAAATAACTAGTATCTGCAGCATATTTTGAATTTATTACAATGAATCTATCTTGGTCTGAATTGAATCTAAGAGCAGAGAAAACATTTAAATGCCAGAAAATGATCAGGAAAGGAAAACATGGAACCAGTTGTTGGTTTCAGCACTAAAAACTAATTTATACATGTTTAAGTTTCTATAAAAACATAAAGCAGTGCATAAATAATCAGCAGATTAAAGGAACCTGTGCTCAGACTGATGATAAATATATGGATTATTTTCAACCTCAACAGAAACATTTTTATCCCACAAAATAAATGATAGGGCTTAATCTGTAACAAAACATCAACAAAAAAGTTAAATAAAGATTGATTTATTAAAAATGCATTCATGTATTACCTTTTTAAAATGTCTTTATTTTATTTTTTAATTTTGCTTTTATATTGATAATTATTTGTATTCTTAATTTAAAAAAAGATCATTTTTCAAAAGGAAATTGGACCGAAATTATAAGAATATGTGATTCTTTTTGGGAGATAAATAAAAACTCAAAATTGAACATTTTTTAATGTTCCTTTTGAATAGAGACTGCAACTTTAAAAATCAGTTTCTTCAAAATCATATTTGAATTTATTATTTTTTGTCTTTTTTTACACAAATCTACATAAACTACAGTATCAATCGTCATCTCCCTGATCAGTTCAAAAACAGCTGATTCCAATCAGCTGTTGACCTCCCATTTACACAATACTGACCTCTAGTGGAAGGTTTTGGAAATTACATCACTTCCGCTTCAGAACTGATTCTGAAGCAGAAGCTCAAAAACATTCATCAGTTTACTAAAACAAAAACAGAAATGAAACAATTCTGATATTTAGAAATGAAGAACTTTAAACGCATTAAGCATAATATCCTTTATATTTATGACGTATTTTCTATAAACACATCCTTCTTTTATCTCTTTAATGGCATTTGTCTGTTTTAATTCTTCTGTTAAGTTTGAATCTCAATTCCTCTTCATCATTTCTTGGCCTTTTGTGAGAGTCGGAGCTTAACTTGCTGAGCAGAAATCAATACGACTGTTTTGTGATGCAGACGATTTCATCTGCTGCTCAAAAACAAGAAAACGGCTAAAAGAGATGCTCTCTATCTACTGCTGCTGATCTGTTTCGGGGCAGTGAACGCACCATATTCTGGTGCTTTTCCCCCAGAGGTCTTCAGTGAACGGAGAACATCCAGAAAACACTGATCTAAAACTTTACAAAGTATGATGCATGATCAGGAACACAAAGTTTCACAAAGTTTTAGAATCAATGTGGAGTAAAGTGTGTTAAAAGCCTCTAGTGGTTATTTAATGAACTGCGCTTAAAGATCGGTTCTTTTGTTTTCAGGTGTGTTTTAATCCAGAAGTTACGCTACTTTGACTGACATAAATATGAAATCTGCCGTGACTACAGACATCCAAAATCAGGTAATATGACACGCCCCCTTCTGCCCTCTGATTGGTTACTTCTAATCCAGGGGTGTGAAACTCAATCTTACAGGGGTCAAAATCCAAAACACACCTTAGATCGCAGGCCGAACAAGAAAAACATTTATTGAACACTCTAAAACTACATTTTAAAAACTTTAAAACCATAACTTTTTAACATAATTATGAACTAGATATATAACATTACCTGTGATAATGTGAATGCTGCTGAATTTGGCTGCCAAAATGCTAAAGCTGATAGCTAAAAACACTGAAGCTGATAGCCAGCTAAAATATTAGCGAAATGACAAATTAGCCTAAAAAACTAAAACAAAAAAACAAGGTTAGCCAAAACAGCTAGCGTTTAGCTGAAAAATTTGCTAAACTTTAAAGCAGCCTTAAAAAAATGAAAAAAGCCTAAATTAGCCAAAACAGCAAGCATGTAAATATTAGCCTAACTCCAAACAGCCTGAAAAAAGTTTAAATTAGGCAAAACAGCTAGCTTGTAGCTGAAATATTAGATAAATGCCAAAATAGTAAAAAAAGCTAGCAGAATTACAATTTTTTAACTTTAAAACTGTAACTTTTTAACATAATTATGAATAATAAAAAGGCAGGAATATTATTCCAGAATAAATCAACTTAAACCTTAAATAACTTTCAATATTTTACTTTCTATAAAAATATATTTTGTCAAAATTATACAATTAGAAATGAGCTCAAGATAACATCGGGTCATTAATAACAATAAAATAAAATGATCTGGAGGGCCGGACAGAATTACCCGGAGGGCCGGATTCGGCCCCCGGGCCTTGACTTTGACGCACGTGCAGTTTGTTCTGCTCAAGACTCCTCAGCCTGTGATGCCTTCAGGGCTGCGAACGCGGCGCCGAGACCTCAGCTCCGTTTACGCACAGAGGGAGAACAGGTCCACTTGTGTAATTATTACCCAGAGTGCTTCACAAGCCTCGCCGTCACAACCGTCTGTCATCAGGGACCGCTGCAGCACAGATGCCAAACACAAAGCCCAAGGCCGCACGCCGGTGAGTCAAGCACGCCGACGTGTGGAAGGAGTTCTTTCAGTTAAAAAAAGCCCCGTGTTGACGTCATCGTCTTCATCACTCAATTACAGCAATTTCCAGAAGGTGAGCGCTTCACCCTCACTGCTTCTGCCTCCAGGTAGCGCTCAGGCTGCTGAAAGACGGCGAGGGGGCGGTTCCTCTGGAGACCGCGGTGAGATCATTCACACGCTGTTAGACAATCACTCACACCTACAGGATGAAGAAATCTGAATCAGTCCAACACAGTTCTGTCAGGACGAACGAGTGTAAAAAGAATTTCACAGCAGGAGGATTTAAACGGACATAGACGTGTAAATATAATCCTGATTTAGGAAACATCAGAATTTGATCAGGATCTACACAATAGTCACTGTAATAAATGGATGAAAAGGTGTAAAGAAATGTAAAAAAAAAAACAAGGTTTTGCTTACGCAGTCAACACTACTCAGCTGATCCTGTCAGAGGAAAGGAGCTGATAACTGCTAGCAGAGTGACGGAACCAGCAAATGAGCGGCAAAGTTAGCAGCTGATCACGGCTAGCTGAACAGCGAAGCTAGCAGCTGAGCAGCTAAGTTAGCAATTGATAACTGCCAGCAGAGTGACGAAACCAGCAAATGAGCGGCTAAGTTAGCGACTGATAAGTACTAGACGAGCAGACGAAGCTAGCTGCTAATAACTGCATGCTAAGCATCAAAGCTAAGGGGTGACAACTGCTAGCTGCGCAGCAAAGCTAGCAGCTTAGCGGCTAAGTTAGCGACTGCTAACTGAGTGACAAAGCTAGCGACTGCTAACTGCTAACTGAGTGACAAAGCTAGGGGCTGATAACTGCTAGCTGAGTGGCGAAGTTAGCAGCTAAGTGGCTAAATTAGCGACTGATAACTGCTATCGGAGTGATGAAGCTAATGACTGATAACTGCTAGCTGAGCAGACGAAGCTAACTACTGATAAATGCTTGCTAAGCATCAAAGTTAGGGGCTGATAACTGCTAGCTTAATAGCGAAGCTAGCAGCTGAGTGGCTAATTTAGAGATTGATAACCAAGTGACAAAGCTAGCGACTGATAACTAATAACCGCTAACCGAGTGAGGAAGCTAGCGACTGATAACTCCTAGCAGAGCAGACGAAGCTAGCGACTGATAACTGCTAGCAGAGCAGACAAAGCTAGCGACTGATAACTGCTAGCCGAGCAGATGAAGCTAGCTGCTAATAACTGTTTGCTAAGCATCAAAGCTGGGGGTGATAACTGCTAGCTGAGCAGCAAAGCTAGCAGCTAAGCGGCTAAGTTTTCGACTGACGACTGCTACCTGAGTGACAAAGCTAGTGATTGATAACTGCTAGCTGAGTGGTGAAGCTAGCTGCTAATAACTGCTTGCTAAGCATCAAAGCTAAGGGGTGACAACTGCTAGCTGAGCAGCAGAGCTAGCAGCTGAGCGGCTAAGCTAAGGACCGATAACTGCTAGCCGAGCAGACGAAGCTGGCTGCTAATAACTGTTTGCTAAGCATCAAAGCTAGGGGCTGATAACTGCTAGCTGAATGGCGAAGCTAGCAGCTAAGTGGCTAAATTAGCGACTGATAACTGCTAACCAAGTGACGAAGCTAGCTGCTGATAACTGTTAGCTGAGTGAAGGAGCTAGCGGATGAGCATCGCTCACTGAGCGGAGAAATTGGGTGTCTGCGTTGAGGCGATTGATGCTGACAGTGCAGACTTTCACTTTGTGACATCAGATCGTGAGGAGGTTTTCGTGGGTATGGGAGGGGCTGGTGGTCAGAGCGCAGGTTTTTAGAGGAATATATTTGGAGAAAATGCATGAATGGATTAAAATATCACTCTGGGGATGTTTATAGTGAGGAATGAACAGAATGATTCACTTAAAAGCTCAAAAAGTTGATTTTAAAAACGTCCTTTTAAACGTTTTAGTAATTTGTTGATGCGATATGAACTTCAGGGCCACCGTAGAAAACTGCTGCTAGTCAAACTTTAGAGATTATATGAAGATATTTAGCACCCCCCCCTCAGGTTCCACAGTTTTATTTATTGCTCAGCTCGGCTGATGCTTTAACTCTAACATCGTTTTAGAAACTTGAATTGGTTTATTTCCCAGAGCAACTGTTGCTGCGTGGACAAATGAAAACGACTTTTATCAGAGGAAAAAGAGCGCTAATGAAGGCGGGCCTGAGCCGGGCCTGGAGGACCCGACTGTGCTGCCTTCCCAATGTTGTCTGACAGGAACAAGAAGGGAATTTCTTAGAAAAGTGGCTTCCTGTCTGCGCGCACAGCTGAAGGCCTCCGTAATTGGGAGCGAGGTGTCACGGAGCCCCAGCAGTTAATCACAACAGTGTGAGGACGCCGCCGCAGCCAGCCGGCGCTCATCACTTCACAAAGCAACACAAAGCTTCTGCACATTGTGGCGAGGAAACATCCTGTCAGGCTGCCACAGCTGCTTCTCTCACAAACTTGCAGCGCCGGGTAATTACGGTGGAAGCGTTTTCTGCCGGACCGTTCCTCCGGAGCCGTTGAACTCGGATGAGCGGCGCCGATGTAATTATGCTCCGAAGTCTGCAGTGAACCCCGGCGGTGGAATTCAGTGATTAATGGTATCAGTACCAGCAATATCAGCTGTGATTGCTAACGTTTGGAGAGTTCATCTTCAGAAATTATTTTGGGCCAAAGCCATTATCTTAAGTTGGTAAGTCAACATCAATAAGAGCTGGTAACGGCCTCATCCTGTCAAGCAGCATGATGGATTGCACATTAGCCCTTTGGGTTTATGATAATTTGGTGCAATCCATCATGGAGTATGAATAAATGCCAAAACCAGAATGAAGGCATCGCGGAGCGTGTTGTTTCTTCTGTGTGAAATCTACGCGGAAAATGTCCGCCACGTCTCCATGGAAACACTGAGTTACACCTGCTAACCAACAAATACAAAAAGAGGGAAACATGACTCATAATTGCTGCTCTGCTGACAAAGACAACAGAATACAGTTTAATAGATCTGAGTGAGGCGATGGAGCGCTCCTGACGAGGAGCCAGAAGGACCAGATCGGTCAGAGCTCCACCGCGCTGAAGATACAGCCGTTTATCATATTCTTGTTTGTTCTAAGACTAAATTCTAAGACACCTTTATGGTTCGGGTCCCTTTTTGACGTTTTAGGTGTCCGCAACTCGTCCATTTTTTGATGTGTTGGCTGTTGCTGTTAAAGTAGGGGTCCCCAACCAGTACCAGTCTGAGGGTCGCTTGGTACTGGGCCGCAGAAAGGGTATGGATACATACCCCATACAGGGGTCCCCAACCCGTCTCAGGGTCGCTTGGTACCAGGCCTCAGACAGGAAAAAAATGCACACACTAATCAGGGGTCCCTAACAAATACCAGTGCAAGGGCCCCTTGGTACCCGGCCACAAAAAGGGTATACATACATACGCCATTTAGGGGCCCCCAAACAGTACCGGTCCGAGGCCCGTTTGGTACCATGCCACAGACAGGATATAAATGTATACGCTAATCAGGCGTCCCCAACCAGTACCAGTCCTAGGGCTGCTTGGTACTGGGCCACAGAAAGGTATTAATACATACCCCATACAGGGGTCCCCAACCAGTCCAAGGGCCGCTTGGTACCGGGCCACAGAAAGGGCATAAGTACACACCCTAGTCAGTTGTCCCCAACCAGTACCAGTCTGAGGGCCACTTGGTACTGGGCCACAGACAGGGAAAAAACGATAATCAGGTGCCCCCAACCCCAGACTGGTATCAGTACACTAACCCAGTACTGGGACTGGCACCCTAACCTGTTACCGGTTCCACGTCCGGTATCGTGTCCTGAGGGTTGGGGACCCATGAATTAATGGGAACAGCCAATATGTCAAGAAACAACAAGTAGGGGACACATGAAATATCAGAAAGTGATGCTTCCATCCATCCATCATCCATCCAATAAATCACTATTGGGCTCACGGGGTAGTTCTTGGAACTGGTCCCGGCTTTGGGTGATAACTTAGCTTTGGGTACAGAACAATCTCACATGCACGTGCACACATAGGGATACTTCAGAGTAATGAGCCAACCTATGACTATTGGAATAGGAAGACCTACAAATGCTCGGGAAGAACATGCAAACTTCACAGAGAAAGGTCCCAGAAGGGATTTGAACCTGTTCCACTGTGCATCCCACAAAAACACACATTTATTCTAATTTTTTATTGAACAGCAGTTTGTTCTTGTGGACCTTACAGCACCAATAAACTGTCGACTGGCCTGTTTTTCTGCTGTCTGCCCTCAGTTCTTGACTGTCTCTGCACAGTGGTTATTAAAATCTAATACCACCAAACGCCCACTGGAACTCCGGCAAATGACAGTTCAGCTTTTTCCAATATTTTCCTAAATCCTAACAATGTTTTGGTCCTGCTCTCCTCACAGCCTGCCTACTCGTGTTTAGGCTGACGGCATCAAACCTGCTGTTTTATTTCTGCTAAGTTAACAGTCAGTGATCAGCCCACCGTCTGTCACATCACACCTTCCTCGCTCCGCGTGTGTGTGCGTGGTTAGTTTCCGTCCTGCTGCCGCAGATAAGACGTGGAAACAAAAAAAAGAAAACCGTGACGCCAACAGACAAACACCAGATTACAGCAGAGCATCTGAGGCAGAGAACATAAAAGCTGACAATGGATTTAAAAATAAATCTAGGAGATGAATGAATGAATGGACTGATGGTTAAGAGGCAACGGGACACAAATGAGAAGCGAAGGACAAGCTTTTCAAAATAAAACAGGAAGTTAAGACTTTGCTGGTCTTTAGCGATGATGCAAAAGTAAAATGATATGAAAACTTACGGGTGGATACAGGCTGTTTGTGACCAACAGGAAGCATCAAGCTCAGTTGGGGTGTAAAAAAAAAAAAAAAAAAAATCGATTCAGGGAAATATCGCAATACTTTATTTAGCGATACTTCAATTTAAAATACTGCCAATATTTAATTAGTTATTTAAAAAGCAAAAGTAGTTCAGTTCAGCACTATGAATAACTTGTGATTAATGTTCTGATCATTAGCTAACATGTATTTTACTTTTGCAAAAAAATTATTAATATTCAAATAATTATTAAGTCATGATTTAAGAAATATAGTGAAATACTGTCTGGTACTATCTTGGGATATATCAGAATTTGTATTGTATCATGACACGTCTGTCACGATTCGTGCCAATACACACCCCTTTTATCTATGGGCGTGCTGCGGGTGACAGGTCTCAGTGAACACAAAGGGGGAAAGTAGGTGAGATTCAGGCGTGTCGTACACAGTGGCAAACTTACCATTAGGCAAAGGTGGGCGATCGCCTGGGTCCCCCCAACACCTATAAAGATATCTAAAGTAATTTCCACACCCATTATTATTTAACTCTGTCATGACTAAAATGGTTTGCTAAAGTTTTCCAACTTCTCCCTATCTGTTTGCAGCAATGGAATATTCCGTCAACAGTAACTCTTTGAAGAGAAAAAAAATGCGGGAAAGATGAAGCGTAGATATCCCAGTGGTGGTAAATTATTACAATAATACTGTTGAGACAGTTAAAAAAATGTTTCACAAAATTTTAACATACACAAGCCGAAAATGGCTTGCCGTACTCTTTTTATTCATTTTCTTGTGATAAAGAGATCCAATATCTCATTATCACAAAAAGCAATTTCAATTTTATTGTGATAACGAGATGATGATGAGTATAAGAATATAAAAACTGACAACAGGTTGAATGACAGAACCGTGTCGAAAACATTCTGTCATTCGATCGGTTTTCGGGGGTTAATGCCTTAATTCAGTCTCATTTACGGCATTTGAAGAGCGTAGATCCATTAATAAATTAAAAAAAAAGACTGAAAAATGTCTTGTGGGCGTTTTCTTCTGCCGTTTTTGTTGTTAACCACAAACTAAAGAGTGACTAAAGTCTCACCGTCTCAATACAGGAAAGGGAGAGATTTATTCTTCATTACGTTGTATTATAAAAAAATGAAATTTGTTTTCTTGTGATAATGAGATCCACTATCTCATTATCATGAGAAAACTGTCAAAAAAATTAAAAAATAGGGCAAGATTTTTTGGGATTCTGTGCTAAAAATGTAAGATAAACAACAACAAAATGAATGTGCAGGAAGACAAAAGAAGAACAGAATCAAAGGAAGTCAACAAGAATATAAATGAAATTAAGAACGAGAAAAGGAAAGGAAAAGCGGAGCAAAGGCCATGCTTGCCATCCCTGGCGGTGTGATACAGGCTGAGCTAACGGTCTAGCGGTTTACACCACACATGCGCCGATATGGCTGAACATTACCCATATTGATAGACATTTTTATGTAGCAGCAGTGAAGATTTATGCTAGCAAGACACAGAGCTATCACAATCAGACAGGAGGGGGATCAAGGGCGGGGCTCCAAAGCCACGCCCCCTCAGAGGAGATTTTAGAAACAGAGGCTTCAGATCAACAGGAAAATTGTTTTTTTAAGACATTTAAATTGTGGGATTTTGGTTAAAAACGTCATAATCATAATTAAAACACTACTGCACATGGTTCAAAGACAAGGCCCGGGGGCCGGATCCGGCCCTCCAAATTATTTTGTTTCATTGTTATTAATGACCCGATGTTATCTTGCGCTTACTTCTAACTTGTTTAATTTAGAATAAATATGTATTTTTTGGAGAGTAAAACATTGAAAGTTATTTAAGGTTTAAGTTGTTTTATTTTGGAATAATATTCCTGCCTTTTTATTATTCATAAATACATTAAAACGTTACAATTTTAAAATTTTAAAAGTTGTCATCCTGCTAGCTTTTAGGACTATTTTGGCATTTACTAAGATTTTTTTAGGAGTTAAGCTAATATTTCAGCTACATGCTAGCTATCAACTTCAGCTTACAGCATTCAAACTAGTATTATCACAGGTAATGCTATATATCTAGTTCATAATCATGTTAAAAGTTATGGTTTTAAAGTTTTAAAAATGTATTTTTAGAGTGTTCAATAAATGTTTATCCTGTTTTGCCCGCGCATGTTTTGGACACCACTGCACTACTGAGAACGTTTTTATTTTTAATTTAAATAAATAGTCATAGGAGGACTTTAAGTGGAAACGTTTGGCAGGATTAACGGTAACATATCACTCCTTACCAGACCAAACTGTCCACTGGAAGTGAGGTTTTATGCATCGCCCCGTGCCGTTAGTAAGAATCCAGTCAACCAGACGTTGTCTAGTTATCTAGGATGTCTTTCTGATATGAAGATGCTAAAAAACTCTTTAACCAACGAGACGAATGGAGACCGTCTGACATAACTGCAGAGAAAAGCTGAGAAGTCAGACTGGCGGATCTCCACCTTCTGCTAGTGGAGGCCGTCACGGTGGAGGTGCATGAGGAGAGTGTGAGTCACGGTGGCTCCCACCATCAGGGCCTCCTCCAGTCATGCTGGGGAAGCTGTGTGGGAGAGCAGCACCTCCGGAGTTTGAGACTCCTGCAGACGAGTGAAGCTTTAGGCGAAAGTTTGATTATCCAGACGATAAAACACAAACCGTCTCGTCTCAATCACAGAATCTTTTGTTCTCTTCATCACTTTCCCAGCTTCACCTGTGACTCAGGAGTCCAGACTCTGCATGTCCTCAACACCCCCCCTCCATCATCCATACATCTGAGGGACAAATGAGTCAGTGGAGGACCACGCCGGCTTGATACAAGCGATCATCTTCCTCTCATCTCCCGTCCCTCCTCTCCGCCGCCGCTGTCCATCACTGCCCACATGGCTCTGCCACAAAAGGCAGTGATTCACGCAGCGTCTGAGGTTAAAAATAAGCCCTGCCATGATGGATCCTGTCTCCCACTTCGCTGCGGAGACAACAAAGAGGCAGAACAGCGTCCAACTGTGATTCTCTCTCGCACAATGGGAGATGCAGAGGGCTGCGCTCGCTGTGGAGCTGTCTTCAGCAATTTTCTCTCAGGCAAAATCATCTTCATGGATCACGATAAATCAATCATTTGATCAAATAATAATGAAAAAAAAGGAAAACACAACAAAATAGAGTCTAAATCAAATCCATATTCATTTAATACCTGAAGCTCAGGTATGATATAACGTCTTAGAATTAAAGTGTCTTCTTTTAACTTATTAGTAACATTTTTCTTTATAAAAAACAAAAAATTTAAGATGCATTAAATCTGCACCCATCAGTAAAAGAATGAAGCTTCAATAATAACAGATGATACTTCTGACATCATTGAAGTACAAACACCTCCCATCTCTGAGCTCAAACATCAGCAGCCGTTGTGTGTAGTAAAATAAAATACTACTTTAAAACTCAAGTATTCTTTTTTTAATATATACATTTGTTTCTGATTCATTTTTTAACAAGTTAAATCAAAGTTTGTGTATAAATTCCTTCACTTCTCACTACTTAGTCCACTATATAGAACTATCCTCCAGAATCCAGAGCTCTGGAAATTTCCCAGAAGTCTCTACGACAAACCAGTGTGCATCAATGCTCACCATATTGGCGATTATAGACCACAATGCATTGCGTTTTAATGTTTTACTATGTGAAAAAAAGTATTTTAATTATTTTTTTTAAATAAATCATCCAAGTTTTCATCTTTAGAACACAATGGATTCATAAACAATCTTTATTCGATTTTTACTTGGTGAATCGGTGACGTTATATTTGCAGTTTAAATGAAAAGTTTGCTGTCCAAACGGGCAGACAGCTGGTTCCACGTGCAGCAGGTTTATTAGTTCAGACAGGAGCTACGATCAGCTAAAAGTCCACAAACCTAGATCAGGGTCAGACAGGAAGAGGTCAATCATGAGCATGGCTGCATCAAAGAAGAGAGTAGAGTTGCCTGGCGAGGGTCAGGGCAGGCGGCAAGCAGTCAGCGAAGAAGCAGGGTCAAAAAAACAGAAACGCTCAGTGTGGCACAAACAATACTTCGCACAGAGTGAGGCTTGTCAGTGAGAGTCAGCTGAGTGTGCGCTGGGGTTGCTGGGAGATGTAGTCAGGTGATGACTCCCACTGGTGACCAGAGGGGGAGCCAAAGGTCCGATTCCTAACAGTAGTGATGATGATGTCGGAGTTTCTTTTAAAATCCAGAGCACCGACAGTCCCACTCTATGGTTTTTAGTCGTTAAGAGAGTCTTTTCAACCTTTTTTGAGCCACGGTACACTTCTTCCTTGAAAAAAATCCTGCAGCACACTAGCATCCAAAGCAGTAAAGAATTTAGTCTGTATTGATGTACAGTCCCTCCACGATCAGCATTTTTTTAAATAATTGAAGCAGAAAAAGCAGGAAGCGTCATTGCAGCGCAGAGGCGCCGTCACTTTAACCCAATGCATCATGGGGGATGTAGTGCAAAAATTGACGCAGATGCCGGGCAGACTCACGTCTCTGAGCTTCATTATTTTGTTCACGTTTTAAACGGATTCCGTAGGAAGCTACACCGCTAAACACGAGCTTTAGCGGTTATTTTTGTTGGAATTGAGAGACTTTATGAGCCGAATCAGAACATGGTTAGTTTCTGTCACCGACGCCAAATGTGCGCCGTCACGAAGTATCGCGATAAAAGGGCGGGTTCAAGGCGCCATCCCAAGCGAGCGCAACCTGAAAATAGGTACTGCGCTGGCTGAAAGCGGCCTTGAGGACTATAAAACAATGCATTGTGGGAAACGGTGTCCTAAAAGCTCTTTCAGTTCGACGTGTTGCTGATCAGGAATAACTGGAGGAAATCTGTGTGTTTTTTACTCTTTTTGGAAGGTAGTGAACGACTGATGAAAAAATAAACAAGATTTCAAATAATCTGTTGTTATGTGTGTTACTGTTGACTTTAAAATGAACTTTAATTTCTATTTTATTTGTTTCTTTGGGACAGTGCACAAGAAATTATTCCAGTGGCTATTTTTTTAAATCTGTTTCACTATGTTAAAAATAAGATAAAAGTCATAACAACTCAGATCATACTAAGGGGAAGAGGAATATTTATTTTCAACCAAAAGTTAATTACAACCCCCAACTTCTCGTACAGTCTCGTCGTTCGCCTTCATCTCAGGCGCCTCTCTCCGCCCCCACCTGCAGGAGCTTGGTCTCGCCGACAATGCAGGCGAGGCGCCTAAGGATCGCAAGCCCACCTAATGTTGAAGGGGGCGGGACTTTTCTAAAAGCAGAGCTAGCGGGTTGTTTTGCGGCCAGATTGCGGTTATGTCATTCTAATTAAAGAGTCATTTATAGAATCAAAGAAAATGTATTTTATGATCTTGCATGTTCCAAACTATCTAGTGGATGAACACAGAACTAAAATCAACAAACTCAAGATGCTCTGGACGACCGTGGAATGAATGACAAGTAGGGAATGGACACAAAAATCCTTTTAGGAGGAGCATTGGCCCTGATAAATGTTTCCATGAGCATGTCTACATAACTGACTGTATAAGAGAACTGGACCGAGTGGTATTCAAAACAGGAAGTGGCTCCAATAAGCCAAATTCCCATAGACTTCTATTGAGAAATAAACAGCTCATTCTATTGGTCAGAATAACCATTTTCTAAATTATACTCATTTTTATTTCATGATATTTGTTTAATTTAAGTTATTTGCATTATATAAATCAGACTCAATAAAAGTAGGTGGAGGCTGCTGACCTCCACGTCCAACATTTAAAGCAGGTTTTTTGTAGTGGAAGGGGTGTGGCCTTCCAACAAGCTCTCTTCTGATTGGAAGACAACTCATCTTATCTGCACAGATCTAAAATATATTAGAAAAGTTACTGAAAAATCCAACATTTGGAGGACCACCTAAACAACAAGTTAAATGGGACTAAAATCAGAATTTATTTCCATAAAAATTTACTCTTAATTTGAATTTTACTGTAAAAATCAAACACTTTTTAAGACCCACATGAAGGTCTAAAGACTTCCTCTTCATTATAAATAATCTCCAACAAAAGAACTTACTTTTTTTTAGTTCCATGTGATTTATCCTGGTTTTCTGCTCTAATGTTTCTTCATTTCTGCTCTCCACTGCAGCCGGTATTGATCTTCTATTCATCAGAAAGCATCAGAAAGTGCTCTGCACACAGAGATCAATGCTAACATGTTTACCTCAGCTGGCTGTCTCTATATTTAGGGAGGTAGAAGCAGTCCTGACAGCACAGACGCTGCCTTTTCTGATGAAACACGTCGACTTAACAAGACTTAAACGTGTTTATATGACGGGGAAAGATTTGGTTATTCAGCTCAAATCAACCTGGACAGCAGCATCTTTCTCTCTTTGAATTTCGTCCAAAACGCCACAAAAGCCTTTCAGGATAACAGGATGCTCCGGAGCGGCTCGCTGGGAAAGTTTTCCGACTGCATGTCTACATGAACGGAAAGCCAAGTTGAAGCTGGAAGAAAGGCATCATGGGAGCGTCTTGCATTAGGGAGTGAAGGAAATGGAGCAGAAAATACTGCAGGATCGTCGTTTTGAGAGACTCTTGATGGGAAAACGTCCAGAGATGCAAATCCGCTGATTAAAAGCAGCACATCCGCTTTCATATAAATATTTATTGCAGAGGAGGTATCTTTATGTACATGCTATCACAATGTAACACAATAAAAATCTACCAAATATTCCCATATATCGATGCTATAAGCTTGTCATAGAGCAATAGTCATAACAAGCACAGAATACAGTGGGTTAGGTACAAGATCACTCACTATACAACTGGTAACAGTCCAAAAAAGATCACTTTTTTATTTTTTATTCTATCAAGGGCAGTGAAACATTGGTCCTACTAATTTCTTGATTCATGCAGAAGCCACAAGAGCAAGAATTACGACGTTACAGCATTGAGTAGTAGTAGTAGTAGTAGCAGTAGTAGTAGTAGACCGGGGTGGGCCACAAAAATAAAAGAAGTAAAAAAAAATGTAGCTAGCCAAGACAATGGAAAGAAGGAACCAAAGCTGAGGTTCAAACCTGCATGGAGTCATGGATGCTGAGGATAAATTACAGAGATGATACCCAGAGAAACAGTAACAGGTGATGTGGTACACGGCTCAGTACAGAGACGACTATGGAAACAGAGAAACGCTGTTGGTGCAAAGGAAACAAGGAATTCTTCAACTGGGAGAACAAAGAGTCAAACTTTAAAGACTTTTTGGGGAATTTATCGCTTTAAATTGGGAGTAAAAGAAAAAAAACACCTTGCTAGATCTGAGAATCATGAAGGAACTCGGATGCAGAACTACAGCATCAGCTAGCAAACACCTTTTACATGAGATCTACCCCACATTACCTCATACGTTTTGATGCCTTGTTGCACGAGTGACAATAGAGTCCCTGAAGGAGAGGAAGGAGGTACAACACATGTACTGTGTACTACAAATAGTACATGTGTTGAACCAACTAAATCAACTGAAAGGGAATTCCTAATCTGCTAAAATTCCAAATTGTGTTCAAAAATCCAAACGTTTGTTCTGGAGTTCAAGGGAGGCTAAAATCATTTGACAAACGTTTGTGCAAACCCAGCCAGCAAGTAGGCTTCATGGTTTAAAAGTGGGCAGAAAATGTGGTCTTGTCTGCAGTTTCCATGGTGGCCCCATCTGTGCTTGCCCACATTGGCTTAAGGGGGTCACTATGCTAGCCAGTCGCAGGGTGGATAGCATAGCAAGTTCAACTGCCTAGAGTCTGGCAAAGAAGGTGAGGCCACCGCCCAGGGACCGACAGAGCAAGCTAGTGCCGCCATCCAGGGGGGGCCAGACCAAGCAAGTACCGCCACCAAGGGTCTGGCAGAGCAAGCTAGCGCTGCCACCCAGGGGCCGCCAGAACAAGCGAGGGCCACCGGCAAGGGGATGGCGGAATAAGCAAGGGCCACCGCCCAGGGGCTGGCAGAACAAGCGAGGGCCACTGCCCACTGGCCGCCAGAACAAGCAAGGGCTACCGCCCAGGGGCTGGCAGAACAAGCGAGGGCCACTGCCCACTGGCCGCCAGAACAAGCAAGGGCCACCGCCCAGGGGCTGGCAGAACAAGGAGGGCCACCGCCAAGGGGCTGGCAAAAGAAGCAAGGGCCACCGCCAAGGGGCTGGCAGAACAAGCGAGGGCCACCGCCAAGGGGCTGGCAGAACAAGCAAGGGCCACCGCCCAGGGGCTGGTAGAACAAGCGAGGGCCACCGCCAAGGGGCTGGCAAAAGAAGCAAGGGCCACCGCCCAGGGCCGCCAGAACAATCGAGGGCCACCGCCAAGGGGCCACCAGAACAGGCGAGGGCCACCGCCAAGGGGCTGGCAGAGCAAGTGAAGGCCACCGCCCAGGGGCTGGTAGAACAAACAAGCAAGCGCCAAAGCCAAGGGGCCAGCAGAAAAAGCGAGTGCCACCATCCAGGGGCGGCCGAACAAGCTAGAGCCACCATCCAGTATCGGCAGAGAAAGCTAGAACCGCTGCCCAGGAGCCGGCAGAGCAAACTAGTGCCACGATCCAGGGGCCAGCAGAGCAAGCAAGCGGCGCTGACCAGGGGCCGGCAGAGCAAGTGGGGTCTTCACCCAGGCTGTTGGTCTCAAGGCAGAGGAGCTAATGTGGGCAAACACAGGTGGGAGTACCACTGAAACTGCGGACAAACCCAATTGGGGCCCACATTTTCTGCCCACTTTTAAACCATTTGGATCCCACTTGACTGGGAAGCTTCATTAAGACTATACAAATTGACAGAGGACGCTCTTAAGTTTAAATATTTGATCAAACTTGCTGTGTGTACAGCCAGTGACTTCTCACTAAATGACACCATTTCCACAAATCAGGAGGAATAAAGACCGTTAATGTCCAGTTTTCTACTCAGAACAAATGTATCTGGAAACAAGGCCTGACGGTTCCTAATCCAGAAGGAGCTCAAACATCACTTCATCTTCACAAACTATAAATATATCACACTTTTTATGTGCTAAACATTTGTTACCTGATTATCTCTTTTTTGAACAAATATTTATACAGATTTGCACAGATTTCCACACAACTTGAAAAATGTGAATTTCCTGGGGATTTACAGACGATCAGCAGCAACATTCACTCATTTCCACCAGACTCCAAACAGGACCGCAAACTGTTCAGAGAAGGTTCAAATATTTGTCATTTACTCCAATCATTTTTAGCTGAATGAACCACTGAATCTGAATACATTCCAATAGACTTAATATCAGATATTTATTGTAAAACATAAAAGAACCCAAACATGTTCCACCGACTCATCAGGTGTCTATTTATAGATTATATTTTTTGTTTTTTCACGAGGAGCTGCTTTAAAGTGTTTTTGTTGTTACAATTATGTTCTTCGTCACATGACGCTAAACCAGCCATGGATTGATTTAATGCTAAGTCAGTATATTTGTCTCAGTTAGGGTTCCCACGGGAGGAAGCAGAAAGGAAACGCTCGCTTGATGACGGGTCACATTTTTTAAAAAATAATTAAAGGAGGGGTTTGAAAGAGGCAAAAGTCTCCAATGGGACAATTTTGTTAACCCTAGAGCACCCAAGCAAAAGTATTTACGTGGTTTTCAATATGTAGGATTTTTTTAATTGTCATGGTCCCTGGATTGAGGCCCACGTGTCCCAGGAATGGGTGGACCAAAGACCAAGTCTCTAGTATCATTAATATTTTTTTTAGGAATTTTTTCTTCTCAAATTCCTAATTTTTCAGTCATTTTCAAGCATATTTTCAGGATCTTCCTATGTTTTTTTTCCATTTTTCTACATAAACCACTAATTTATCATGTATTGTCATATTTTGATCTATTTTTAATGAGAAATACTTATTATTGGATATGTTATATTGGGTAAAAATGACCTGGCAAAAGTGTAACTTTTTATAGTGAAAGTGTTCTAGGGTTAAGAAACTGTCAGCTAATAGAAACAGGACGAGAAATAAACGTGGAACTCCTCAAATACTCATCGTGTTTAAAAACCTACGCCAATAAAAATGTTGTTTTTAACCTGTTCTAGTGGTAATTTAGTCATGATGGAGGACATATTGCTGTGAATCTGGAGCAGACGAAAAAATGTTGTTTGAAAAAGGTCGTATTTGTGAAGTAGAAAATACAGTGGGCGGAGCCACAAGCTCCTTGCTATGAGCTCTCAGATATGGAGAGGGGAAGAGGGGGCTGGGTTGCCCTACGAGCCTTGTCCAATCAAATCTGAGTGTTAGCGAAAGAGAATTTCGTTAATATCCAAAAGGATATCAGGTTTGTTTCTTTTTTGTTTCTTTTTTTTGTACATTTTTCTTTAATAATCGGAAAGCAAACATTTATTTAACATTGATTTCTCCATTTACACTAAACTTTGTATATATTTTCCACAGCCTGCTGCAACACAAAATCTAAATTGGAATCATGAACAAAGCTGGTGCCGATTCTTTTCTCGAACATTTTTTCAACCTGGGTTTTGTTACACACGTGAAGAAACAACATACAAACAACACACAATCACATCTGCTCTAGTTTTCTCTTTGTTTCGTAAATATCCTCAAACGTAAGACGGGCTGACGGCGCTAAAGACGCGTCAGCTGCTTGAGAGGACGTAGGTGTGGGTCCAGCTACATGGTACCTGGATGCTCATGCGGTTTTACAGAATCTGCTGCCGGAGAAGCTGCTTGCTTCCCTTCAAACTAATACAAGACAATGCTAGTTATTTAGGCACATACAGTACATCTCTGCAGACTGGGAAGCATTGAAACCTGTAGAGAGTTACAATTAAAGAGATTCAAAGACCAGAAATAAAGTTTGACGTTGGAAATCCTTTGGGATTTTTGCAGTGATGATAGAAGGACAAAAAAATAAACATTAGGATGGAATCTGCGCTAAAGTTTTGGAGTTTGCTAAAGTGCTATCGGACAGTTCTGTTCCTTCTGTGTTCACTCCTGAGCCTTCCTTGAAGTTCTCTTTTATTCTTTGGCTTTCTTAGACTATCTCCATCGTTTTTTCACCATCATCTGCCTGACAACACGCGTGACGAAAACAACACAAGAACTGTTGCGATGACAGCAGTGTTGCTCGTGACGTTAAAACGGTTGAATTCAAAGTTGCATAATCGGTTTACAGTTGAATGTTCAGGATTATCTGGAATGCTCATGGAGGTTTTTTTTATCTTCAGACGTTTTGCTTTTTTCTAAAATGTGTAAAACCAGAACTAAACCTCGGAAAGGAAGGCAACTTGTGGAACTCCATCAACTCAGCCTCCAAGTCACCGTACAAAGAGGAAAAGGTACATTTTTAACAATTCTCCAGTGAAAAACCAAGCGTACACCGACAGCTATCGCGGTAGTGGTCCGTCATGGTGAGTGTCACGCCTTCTTGCTGGATGTGCTCTCCTCAAAGTCCCAGGGACAAACGTCGGCTTTGTTGGTCGCTGCTTCACCTTTAGCACCCTGTTTCACTGCAGGTGCTTTTTGGTCGGCACCTTTTCTGTCTTCAAAATCCCACGGACAGACGTCCGCCGGCTTCGCTTTGGCTGCTCCCACGTTGGCGCTTCTCCGTTTTTCTACCAACGGCACATCCGGTGGAGCCTCTACCTCCCACGGGCAGACCTCGGCCAGCTTTTGCTGGCTGACTTGTTTCTCTGACGATTTACTCTTGTCTTTTGCTTTTGTTTTACTTTTCTCATCTCCAGCGTCTTTAGGTTTTTCTTTTTCCACTGTCCTTGTGGATAGGACGCCTTTCTTTTTGGAAGGGAGGTCCTTGGTCTTTGACGGTTGCGCAGGTGTCCGCTCTGGACTTAAAGAAGCTGCAGGGCTGTCGTAGTCCCACGGACACACGTCGACTTTAGATGTTGGTGGCTGCAGGGACGCTCCTACTTTTGGGGCATCTATGGTCTTCCCTCTCCCGTCCACAGGAGAAGGACTCTTTTTCTGCTTTGTCGATTCTGCAGCTTTTTGTTGCTCTTCCAAGTCCCACGGACAAACATCTGCCCGGCTAGTTTTAGAGGTTTCTACTGAGGAGTGAGGCTGCTTAGTCTTAGATTGCCTTGACCCCTCTCCTGGACTGACTTGGCTTTCGCCTCCCTCTTCCCACGGACATATCTCAGCTCGAACAGCTGATGTCCTCTGAGCCTCTTTCTGGTGCTTTCCGCTATGCGGAGACTGATCAGAACCTTTTTGTTTCTGGGGTTTGCTCCCTTTGGTGCTGCCTCCATGAATCGTTGTGGTTTCTTCTGGTGCGATCGACACATGCTTCTGGACCTTGTTCTCAGATGGCGTTGGCAGGTCCTCCACCTCCCAGGGACAAACTTCTGAGAGGTCGTAGGTGTCCTTTCCCTTGCCTGGGTCAGAGGAGATGGTTGGCTGGCTGCCGCTAACAGGCTGCTTCATCACTCGGCCTTTAGCGGTAGTTTGCTTGTATTCCACGGACTGGCTGATGATCATCTTGGGCTGGCATTCGTTTTCTGCTTCCGCATTGGTATTTGTGTCTTTGCTCTTTGGCTGACTCTTCTTGCTGTTCTCCTCTGTGTTCTGGGTCTTTCCAGCCAAGCCCAGTGTCTTTTCTTTAGCACTCGCGATGACACTCAAGGACTTCTGCAGCATGGAGGCCCTGGGGTGGATAGGTTTCTTGTCCGCATTGAGATTATGGGCACTGGCCGACTTGCAGACCAAGGGAACGGACTCGGTGGATTCACTGGGGGCGTTCATGGTCTCATTGGACTTCTTCTTGACCAGCTTCTTCCCCATAAGTGTTTCCAGCAAGGACCCCTCAGCCGTGGTCACATCCGTCTTGTCTGTCGCCGGTTGCTCCTCACTTTGGTCGCGGACGTGGTCGTAGCTGCTGTGCGACTTCTTCAGGGAAAAAACCTTGTTTTTCAGAGTGTCTTCTTTTGCAGTCTTTCCTGCATCGATTGGGTTTTTCTTCAGCACGCAGATGCTGTTGCGGTTGCTCCCGTGTTCCCCGCCGTCCTTGTCTTCCCGGCTGCACTGCCGATGCACCGACTCAGGAATCTCTGTGATGCGCCGCATCAGCGAGCGACCAAGCCCCTTTTTGGAACTTCTCTTCTTCTGCAGATGAGGATTATTCGCCAGCATCTTTTTCCTTTTGTAAATCTCCAACTGGGAGTACAGCTTCTTCAGCTCTTCCTGTAGATCAATAAACACACAAGAAGTGGTTGTATTTAAATGCCTGAAAGATGTCATGGAAATGTTTCAAGACACCGCCATGAAGAAAAGCAGACGATCTACTACACAAACAACATGCTCTACAAGTTCATGACCAACAGCTGTTAAATGACAAACTACTGGATGTCGCATGCGTTCTGCGAGGACAAAGCAGACAGGACGGTCTGGAACAGCATCAAAAAAGGAGGTGACGTGTTCTGTGTTAGGTCTGAAACAGCCTCAAAGCTCAGGTCGTCAATAATCCCGTCTGCCTTTTCATCCGGGTAAATAAATACTTTCAGGCAACTGGATGCCGGGTGATCAACTTCCTCCGGATAATTGGTTTGAGGTAGCCAAATCTTTTGGTTGAGAGACTTCTTCAGCTCTAACAGACAAACAAACATCTCTGCTCACGTTGGTACGTTTTTCCCAAAGACTGTCACAAGATCTTACGCCACAGCCATTAATAGAACTGAGATGGCCCATTTCGTCGGGTGTCTGCAATAAAAAACTGCCATGGCTCAGTTTTTGTGTGGGATTCAAAAGCATCACCAGGTTATGCAAATGACAGAGAGGCGTGAAAGCGCTGCTCACCCGGATGTCCTCGGGATCCAGGCTGTGCTCGCTCCACGCGGACGTGATGCTGCTGTTCAGGTAGGACCCCGAACGGCCCATGTCCAGCTCGTCCTCGTAGGCCTCCGAGGCGATGTCGTCTCTCATGTGGGTGCCGGCGAACAGGAACTGATGAAAGCATTTAGAACCAGTAAAACTACAGGACAGTCCTGATGCTAACAAATGCTGAGCTGCAATTTATCACAACCAGTTGGAAAAACAAAGTAATCAGAAAATACAAAAACATCTTTACCAAGAGTTTGATAGTCTATTGCAAAATTAGGGGACATGTGTGGGTGGGGTCCCCTTTAAAACATGATAGTCCCAATCGCTTTAAACATGACCAAGAAGGAGACAAATAATGATTGAGGATTAATATGACTCCAAGACGGACTTTTAAAAAAACAGGACTATGAAAACGGAAAGCATGGAACAAGATTTGCACCAATTTAACTTTACGCACCAAGCCTCCACATATTGTAGGTGGTGGACGAGTGCTAATAAACAGTTAAAACACGAAAGAAGGAGAGTCCACCTCCCTGCTGCTACCTGCTTATACCACAGGCATGTTCATGTGTGTTAATGTTGAAGGACACCTGTAGGATGTCTACATGTTACAGAAATACTGACTATGACCCGTCACCCGCAGCATACCCATAGATAAAAGTGTGCATGAACATTTTCTCTCTATGGGACCACACGGCCCACACATTCTCATTCCCAAGACGTCACATTTTGATGCATGGACAACAACCTTCCGCTTTTTGACGTACTGGCTGTTCCAATTAAATCAGGGCCCCCCCGACCTCCGGGCAGCAAGACGGTACCGATCCGGTGTCGGGATATAGACCACACCCATATCCTAACCCGGTACCGAACCCGGATGCAGAACCACTTCCAGACGCATTAACACTTTCAGACACAGTACCAGACGCGGTTCAGGCTAAGGTTTGGCTATCGGGTTAGGGTACGGGCACATGGTGCGTCCTGAGCTTTGGTCCACATCCACTGATTGAATTGGAACATCAAAAACTTCAACAATAATTTGGGGAAACCCAATATGTCAAAAAGTGAGGTGGAGGGCTCGTTGACTCTGTCTCAAAATGTGACGACTTGGGAGTTAGAATATGTTGACAGAGCAGTCTTTGATATTTCATGTGAGTCAGTTGAATTACCTGTACAGGTTTGACCATATTCAGATGTTTGACTGTCATTAACTACAACGTCTTTTTCATTTTAGATTCTAACTCAAGGAACTCAAATGAAGAACTCAAGATGCTAAAAAAATAACCTGGAACCAAGAACATCAGGAAACATGAGGTCAAATTTAAAACCTCCGAGTGTGACAGCTCTGCAACAAGCAGATTTAGTGACAGACGAAATTTGGACGAACAGCGGAAAATGGGAAGTTTACCTTTGGAATAAGAAGCAAACCCAAAGTAACCGTGACGGTGAGGTGGGTGTGGGTGAAGAACAGCAGCAGCATCCAGTCCGGATTAAGCTCAAGCAAGAGAGTGAATCTGTCAAAGACAGAAAACAGAGTGAGCAAAGAAGTTTCCCAACAGATGAAACACGACTGTGAACTTTATCCAGTTTACTGGTGATCTAGAACCATTTTTACTCAGGTAAACTTTTACAAATTCCAGATGTTCATCAATTTCCTTCAGGGATGCTTTTACTCTTCACAAAATGGATGATATAAAAACACACTCCAATAGTCCAACTTCAATAGTTCGACTTGTCCAAATCTGGTTAGAAACTGGTGCTCACCAGATAGTAATTGAAAAAAAAAGTATTTTCTAAAAATTGAAGTAAAAAAAAATTCAGGTTACCAACTGATGGACACTACTTAGCAACTAGAAAAATATATATTTTTACTTCAGATTTTGGGGGAAAAAATGTTTTTTTACTTCACTTTTTTTTCAATGTCCCTTTACCCCCCCACCTCGGAGAGTAATACATACAAGCTGTATTTTTAAAACCATTTAAATGTGCCCCACCATTTGGTTGAGCAGCTAGTTAAATTGTTAAAAATAAATAAGGACGTCCTTCATGCGAACACGAGACTTCAGTCTATTTATACATCAAACCATAATGAGATAGCCTGTATAAATATTGGTAGAAACAACAGAAGTGAAGATACGTTATTTCCTTTTATGGATTATAGACTGTAGTGCTGCCACAAACGGTTGTTTCAATAATAAATAATCACTGATTATTTTTCCCAATTAGTCGACTAATCGGGTTAGGAACAAATTGGATGTAAAGCTCACATCTTAACCATCATTAGCTCTAAACTAACTAAAAACTAGATATATAGTGTTAACTGCAATGATGCTGGTGTGAATGCTGTAAGCCGAAATTGATAGCTGAAGATGCTACTGCTAGTAGCTAAATACGCTGAAATTGATAGCTAAAATCGCTAAAGCTGAAAGCCAGTTATAAGATTAGTGAAACGCTAAATTAGCCTAAAAAACTGGAAAAAAAACATAGACTGTATATAAGAATTTTTAAAGTCAATGGAAAAAACCCAAGTTAGCCAAAACAGCTAGCATGTAGCTGGCATATTAGCTAAACTTTAAATTAGCTTAAAAAAGCTTAAATTAACCAAAATAACTAGTATGCAGCTGAAATATTAGCTAAACTCCAAATTAGCCCAAAAAATAAAAAAAGCCTATTAGCCAAAACAGCTAGCATGTAGCTGACATATTAGCTAAACTTTAAATTAGCATAAAAAACTGAAAATAATCCTAAATTTGCCAAAACAGCTAGCATGTAGCTGAAATATTAGCTGAACTCCAAATTAGATAAAAAACAGAAAGAAAATCCTAAATTTGCCAAAATAGCTGTCATGTAGCTGAAACATTAGCTAAACTTCAAAGTAGCCTAAAAAACTTAAATTACCCAAAACAGCTAGCATGCTGCTGGAATGTTAGCTAAACCTTAAATTAGTCTAAAAAATCAAAAAAGCCTATTAGCCAAAACACCTAGCATGTAGCTGACATATTAGCTAAGCTCCAAAATAGCCTAAAAATGCCTAAATTAGCCAAAATAGCTATCATGTAGCTGAAATATTAGCTAAACTCCAAATAAGACCAAAAAATAAAAAAGCCTATTAGCCAAAACAGCTAGCATGTAGCTGACATATTAGCTAAACTTCAAATAAGCCTAAAAAATTGAAAAAATGTTAAATTAGCAAAAACAGCTAGCATGTAGCTGAAATTTTAGCTGAACTTTAAATTAGCTTAAAAAACTGAAAACAATCCTAAATTTGCCAAAACAGCTAACATGTAGCTGACACATTAGCTAATCTTTAAATTAGCATAAAAAACTGAAAACAATCCTAAATTTGCCAAAATAGCTGTCATGTAGCTGAAATATTAGCTAAACTTCAAAGTAGCCTAAAAAACCTTAAATTACCAAAAACAGCTAGCATGCTGCTGGAATGTTAGCTGAACCTTAAATTACCGTATTTTCCGGACTATAAGTCGCGGTTTTTTTCATAGATTGAATGTCCCTGCGACTTATACTCCAGTGCGACTTATAT
>NC_050531.1:2873862-2877200 GCF_002922805.2 Oryzias melastigma | reverse complement strand
CTATAAAGCAGCAAAATGTCATTATAACTTTCATCTTTTCTACACTCTGACTCCATATAATATAAAGTAACAACTAATCGACCATTAAATTAGTCGTCGACTATTTTAATAGCCGATTGGTCGACTAACCGACCTAAATTAGTGGTCAATTAGTCGACTAACCGTGGCAGCCCTAAAGGACTGAATGAATCACAGAGGCAGAACTAACTCTAGAACTCGACATTTTTCTGTCCTTCAGGTTCGATTGCAGATTCAATAATTGGTCCGTCTCCTCTCAAGAACTTCCACTCGTCGTGTCCCTGTTTTCTCTCCATCACATTTGCACTCGACTAAAACCCGATGACTGTGGCGAAACTGCGCGGAAGTCTGAGCTCTAACTGGTCACTGTGGGATCAAAGCGCCTGTGAATAACTGGTACGGACGCCTCTAACGAGCTCCAGAGTGCAGCCGGATCGACTCGCAGCATAACTGCTCACTTTATCAGCGGGCCTCATCTGAGGGTTTCTGTTCAGGAAAATCTCCTAACACGAAATAAAAAGCCTCCTGAACAACCATCACCGCACAATCTGAGGTTAAAAAACGATCATTTCTGCTTATTAGTTCATATCTGGTCATTTGTAATGAGGCTATGACTGTTGGTAAATCGATCTATTGGTGCTTTCTTGGGAGAAAAAGAAACGATTCAGTTCATTAGTAAATAATATGAGGAGCTGAGCTCTAAATTAGGAGTAAAGCACCTCCTTTAGCCGTGGTCTCCAACCTTTTCAGGCCACGGACCAGTTTAAATAGGACAATAACGCGGCAGAAGTTGGTATTTTTAAGATTCCAGTTTATGAAAACGTATTTTCAAAATAAAAGGCTACCACAAGAAATTTTGTTTAAAAAAATCAAACATTTTCTTTTCAGGGCATAAAAATTGATCACATTTTGTCTTTACATAAATCCTCATTTATTGGGTATTTTTTCAACTCAAAGGAACAGAACGAACGTCTGCCTAATTCAGGAAAATTCACAAATCTCCTTTTTACAAATTTCCACAAATCAGAAACTATTTTTAATATATTCTTAACTATCCAAAGCATAATTTAATCCAGGTTTGAGCAGTCTGGGTGCAGCAGTTTTTGAACAGGACCTGTTTTTAGGTGGTTCAAGTGTGAAAAGTACAGTAGAATGTTCCTTTAGGGCGAATCAGAAGCTAACTTCACCGATAATAAACTGGACACAAACTGCTAAGATTTCTTTAAGATGTATGTTCTGATGTTGGGTTGATTGAAACAATTAGTACTAAACTCTGGCTTTGTGCACAAATGAGGGTTTGATTCTCCAAAACTTAGAATTTATACATTAAACATCCACTGTTTTTACTGAAATAAGGTAAAACTGCTTCACATCTGCAAAACCTTAAACTTTAAAAGCCTTTGCTTCATCCAAGACAGACTATAGTCTTTAATACTCCTTGTGTATGACAGCAGATTCTTCTTCTTTCCATAAATATATAAACCGTACTTCCCCCTCCTGCACTGGAGTGTGGAACACTGAGCCAGTAGGGACACCGTTCAGCTCTGGGAGTTTACCCATCATGCACTCTGTGACCCAGCATGAGGGTTACCTGATGACGTGGAATATCGCCGACAGGATGAGCTCGTTGTGAACGGCGATGGCCATGTAGCGAGGCTCGTGGAAGGCCGACGGCACGGTCCTCACGGCGTAGCAGAGGTACACCGACCACAGCAGGAAGAGGAATTCCGCTGTTAAGAGAAGACAAACACAACCTCAACACAATGTGAAAGCAACAAACTGTAATCAGGAGTAAACCAAATTCATTTGGAGCAGCTGTGACCGTCCTCTCATGGAGGTAAATGATTCCCCGAGCACCTCCACGTCAGCCCTGGAAACCGTTTCCAAGGTATCGAACACAAACAGCCGAGGCCTGGTGGACACACGGGGAGTGTGTGGAGAAAAGATTACCACAGGAACTAAAACTATGAAAGAATAAACTGAGATTTGGTGAAATGCTTTTCTGGAGGATCTGAGGATCATGTGACTTAAGTCTTAGTCACATGATCCCATACAGGGTTGACCCGTATGGGTGCTGCAGGTTCTTGGGTTGTCCGGGTCTGTGGAGGGTCGTGAAGAGGAGCAGCCTCACCTTAAGGGGAGCACAGGTGTGTCTCCACCTTATAGGAAAAGCCATAAAAATGGAGGGTAGAATTGTCGAGCGTGTGGGAGGAGCTTTGTGAAGTATTTGTTAGGATATTGTAAACGACACACATATGTTGTCATACGGTGAGAGTGTTGGCTCCTCACACTGTGTTCACAAACACAACTGGCACAGTGTGAGGGGGAAGACAATGATGCTGCCGCCTGAGTTTTTGTGAAAGTTGTTGGTATGAATGTAGACGTATGAAAACAGATCCGCTCTGCACCACTCACTCCAACTCAGACTTTTAGCACAGATTATAAATTGTTAATTTACACATTTTTTGACAACAGGCCTTCCAAGAAAGCAAAATGTTCTGTCTTCTTCTCATTCTTCTTGACATAAACCACATTTTAACCAACCAATCAACTAACCAAATAAACCAACCAAATTATCCAACAACCCATTAATCACTCAACCAACCGAACAACCAGTCAACCAACCAGCTAAACCAATAAACCAACCTATCAATCTGCCAACCAACCAATCAACTAACCAAACAATCAACCAACCAGTCAACTAACCAATGAACCAACCAACCAAATTATCCAACCAACGCATCAATGAATCAAATAATCCATTAATCAACCAACCAACCTCTCAACCAACCAACCAACCAGATAAACCAAATAATTTTTTTCAACCATCCCATCAATCAATCAACCAACCCATTAAGCAACCAATCAACCAAAGAACCAATCAACCAACCAATCAACCAACCAACCAAATAAACCAACCAAATTATCCAACCAACGCATCAATCAATCAAATAACCCATCAATCAATCAACCAACCAAACAACTAAACAACGCACCAACCAGCCAACCAATCAACCAACCTATCAATCTGCCAACCAACTAACCAATCAACCCATCAATCAATCAACCAACCAGTCTACAAATTAACCAATCAACCAAACAATCAACCAACCAACTAACCAACCAATCAATCAATCAATGAATCAATCAACCCATCAATCAATCAACAAACCAGTCAATTAATCAACCAACCAGTCATCCAATCAATTTTATTTGTCACATACTTGAACTGCATTACAAAGCAGCAGTATAATGTTTTTTGTACCACAACAAGAATTGTTGTAAATATGTTAATAACTAAATAAATAGTGAACTTATAT
>NC_050531.1:2865109-2872922 GCF_002922805.2 Oryzias melastigma | reverse complement strand
AATAATTTTTTTCAACCATCCCATCAATCAATCAACCAACCAATTAAGCAACCAACCAACCAAACAACTAAACAACGCACCAACCAGCCAACCAACCAATCAACCAGTCAACCGATCAACTAACCAACCAACCAACCAATCAACTAACCAAACAACCAACCAACTAAACAATCAACCAACCAGTCAACTAACCAATCAACCCATCAATCAATCAACCAACCAGTCTACAAATTAACCAATTAACCTGAATCTTTCTGAATCTTCAGTAAGTAAAAATGATTCAATCGGATCAAAGACTCTCTCATTTAAGGTGGAATGGTTTTGGGGTGAATCACCCCTCTGAGACCCAGCAGGTGTAGTTTTACCAATCGATCAGATTTATTGTGTTCCTGTGGGTGTATATTATGGTCTGTATTCAGCTGCAAAGCCGAATAACCACAGCGAAAAGGATCCAGTCTATAAAGAGCGGCGAGGAGTCGATGTTTGAAGTCAAAAGTGACTCTTTGGTCTCGTAGAGCTCTGGATTTTTTGATTTCTCATCTGCTGCTGCTGCTGCTGCTGCCCCCCCTCCATGAAAGTAAAAAACAGTTTAAAGGATTAATGTCGTCTCCTGGCAAACATATGAGCCCTGCCAACTGTACACGGATGCAGACCTCGTCATACCCCCCTCACCTCATCGCTCTCTCCGCCCTCATCTGTTCCCACTCCCAACGCTGTGATGCCAAACAAATTACCTCTTGGTTTTATTCCAGGGATCCGTCAAATCCCCCAGATTTCCCCGCACTAGTAAACACGCGCAGACTGAGATGTATCTGAATCGAAGCGGACGGCGCTCACCGACAGCCATCATGTAGTCCCAGCGATCCAGGAGGCACATGCTGAACTGGAGCCCATCGGGCGTGCTGCCCACGTCGATCAGAGCCAACTTCCTGTCTGGGTTCTGACAGACGGCAGATGTCCAAGCCACCAGGAACCACAGGACGATGAGCAGGATGATGCCCAGCAGACGCAGCACCCGCCAGCTGGTCATGTAGGGGATCCTCTGGGCCGTGCGGGACAGGAACACCTTCAGGACTCTAGAGAGGAGAACCAGGGAAGGTTTAATCCGTCACCTGAATCCCCCCTGACTCATCACAAGTCAGCAGATAGATTACACATCAATCCCTGTTAATCCTACTGCATCAGGGGTCCCCAAACTATGGCCCGCGGGCCGGATCAGGCCCCCCTCCAGACACTGATCGAGAACCACATAAAACGTGACTTTTTATACAACTCTTCTGCAGTCTGAACTATGACAGGAGAGAATATTTATTGGTTTGATTTTGATTCACTTTTTCTTTATTTCTTTATTATTATTATTATTTTTCTGTCTGTTTTTTAGATGTCATAAGCTATTTAGCTCAATCAGCTTTTAAAATATTCAGCTCTTTTCATGCTAGTTTTTTTGACTACTTTGGGAGTTAGGATATTTTGAAGTTTAGCTAATATTTTAGCCACAGGCTAACTGTTTTGGTAAATTTAGGCTTTTTCAGTTTTTTTAGGCTAATTTGGCATTTAGCTTAAATCTCGGCTACATGCTAGCTATTTTGACTAATTTAGATTTTTTTTAGGCTAATTTTGCATTTAGCTAATCTTTTAGCCTTATGCTAGCTGTTTTGGATACATCCGACATTTTACCAGGTTTTTTTGTGGCCAATTTAGCATTTAGCTAATATTTCAGCTAAATGCTAGCTGTTTTGGCTAATTTAGTGTTTTTTCAGTTTTTAAGGCTAATTTTGTGTTTAGACAACATATTAGCTTTATGCTAGCTGTTTTAGCTAAATTAGACATTTTAGCATGTTTTTTTCGGCTAATTTAACATTTAACCAGTATTTCAGCTACATGTTAGCTGTTTTGGGAAATTTAGTTTTTTTTCCTTTTTTTTAGGCTAATTTAGCATTTAGATAATCTTTTAGCCTTATGCTAGCTGTTTTGGATACATTAGACATTTTACCAGTTTTCTGTGGCCAATTTAGCATTTAGCTAATATTTCAGCTAAATGCTAGCTGTTTTGGCTTTTGGAGTAGACTATTTCCTAGTTGAGAAAGGGAGCAGACTATCTCTTGGTGGAGAAAGCGAGCGACAAATTGGGAGACAAAAGGCAGAAAGGTTTGGAAAGGAGTTTTCTCATCATTTCATTAAATTCTGAAATGTTCATCTGTTGTCTGCATTTTTTGACAGAATTTCACCGCTAAATGAACCCATGAGCCATCACAATTCTGTCTGTGCCAAATTTTGGGGATAAGCTACTGGGCTGCACTGTATGTACATCAATAATAAAATAATATGGATGTTTTTTTTCGTGGATGACACGCTGATGAGGTCGCCTCTTGGTTGACTTCATGAAATGGGCGGCACCTTCAAGGAGCAAAAGGCGGAGCCTCATATATTGAGTTGGATTACTTCCGGGTATGAAAGAGTTCCTAAAAAGAACTCATATTTTCTAAATAACTTGTTCCAAAGGTAATATATAATCATATAAATGGATATAGTTTACCCAGAAAAACTTAAGGAAAGCATGGTATGGCCCCTCTAATGAAAGAGAGTCCCCTGGTCCGCATCCGTTCTAAGCACCAACATAGGCAGCCCACCTTAAATGGATGATTGTAGATCAAGAGGTCCTAAATTGTCAAAACCGCTGGTTTGGAGCGGTTGTCGTACGAACACTAAAGTTGTGTAACAGGAGCCGGACTCAAACACACGACCAGCTGCTGCTATTCTTAGGCTTTGCCCTTCATGTGCATTGATGTAATGTCCACGGTGCTCCCCACTAATGAGCCCCCATCAAAAATTGATCTTTGTGATATGTTAGTGTGCACTTCTGAGGCTGTACTCTTCATCAGTGCCCTCCCATCAGATGCTAACTTCAGGTTCACCGTTCTTCTTCGTCACTGACTTCTATTTAAGGCATAAGCACACCCCCATGTAGCTTAAATCACACCCCGCTCCCTTCACACGTCCCTCCTTCCCTTTTGCCAATTATCATTCAACTCCCTGAGGTCGGATGGGGTCAGAGTTTCCAGCGTTTCTTAATTACTTGAACTTTGTGAAGCTCTCCTGCGATAAACGAGGTCGTGAATTTAAGACGCTGAGACTCACGGGGAGTTGGGCTGCAGATGTTTACGAGCGCCGTACCTGTACAGCTTCAGGGTGAGCGTCCCGTAGACGGTGGCGAAGCCCAGCAGACGGACCCAACGCAGGAGGATGCAGCGGAAAACGCTGGGCTGGAAATACAGAATCCCCACCTGATGGAGGACAGAGAAAGGGAACGTGAAGATCAACCGAGAACAGAATCACTAAAGTCCCATTCTGATCATCTTTTGAAAAAAGTTTTAGCCAAAATCTACAGCAGTTCATTAAACCATAGCCATACTTCATCTTACTGTCCACAATGACCCCAAGCAGTCTCTTGTTCAATGAGGCTCCCATTCAGACAGATTAAGAACAAGTGAATCTTTCAATAAATAATCTGATCCCAACATCATATGTTTAACTTTTTCTGCATTAATGACCAGTTTATTTTCAAGAAACCAATTCTCTACTGCTCTAAACTCATCATTAAGATCTTGACTCAGATGGTCTGCATTGGCACCAGACATATAGATCATAGAATCATCTGCATAAAGTGCAACAGTGTCTCAAAACAAAAGGTAAATCATTTGTAAAAATTGAAAATATAACAGATAAAATCATGGCTTTTAGACAATCAAATCTGCCACCCCAGTTCTGTATAAATTGTTTTTGTTTTTTATTGTCTATTTGCTTTTTTTTCTGTCAAGTCTGTTTATCTATTTTTTTTGTTTCCTTTTTTCTACTTTTTTTTCTCAATAGTTGCTTCTATGTTTTATGAATTTGCTGTTGTGTTTTTCTTTTGATAACTCCTTCTGTTGTTTCTGTTTCTGCTGTTGTCTGACTTCTTTTATCCCTTCTGTATTAATCTAACTTCTCTAGATGGAAATTCGCATAAAATGCTATAATCTTATATATTTGTATTTTTAAATGTTTTATCAATATATGCTGTCCCTGTCTTAAATAAACAATCAATCAATCAATCAAAAGTGGCCCCAAGCAGCTGCCCTGTGGTACCCCACAACAACAACTGGTGCGAGGAATATTGGAGCTATCCGTCCATACGGCTCTGATCCAGATCCAAATGTTTTCCTGATTCACGACAATTTGAATGAAGAAAATTTTAACTTCCAGTTTAGGTTCTTCATCATGAGAAAAATGCTACAAGAACACGTTGAAAACACAGATTTTATTTGAGCGGGTCTTAGCAGAAAGGAACATTTGTTAAAATTTGACCAAAAAATATGTTGGATGTTTGTTCTTAAACTCTCGACTGTCTAAAATAAAACATCTTTGCAGAGAGGAGGGAACCATCACTCCTCCACGAATTCATAGCTACCAGAAAAATGCTCCTGGCTGCAGCTGAGGCCGGGACCAGTACGCTCTGTTATTTACATAAATTCTAACACATTTTATCAGCTTTAATGATGAAATATTTTAAAAACATATTTGGTTTTGTGTAGCAGAGTACTTGAGCTGCTGATTATAGTAGAATAACAGGGAAATGTTCAAATGTGTCCCTCCTCGACAAAAAGACTCTTCACATTTGAACAGATTTACAAAGTCTTGGTTGGACTGAAAACTTTCCTCCGTCTGCGCCACCTTCAGGGTCATCAAGGAAAATCCAAAATCCGTAAAGTTAAGCGTCAGAGCGTTTTCTTAAGTCACCAGCATCAAAAGCTCCGACTAACTTCTTTCCATGATTTTATCAGAAGATGGAGTTTGCATCTGCTGGAAAGACGTTTCCTCCTTTCAGAACCTCTCATGCATGTTGGAAAACTGACAAGCATGAGCGTCTTTCCTCCTCTGATCAGGTGATGCGGTTGAGAGGTCTGAGCTCGCCCTAAAATGTCGAGGTTGCTGTATGCTGATCAAGACTCACACACCGCCGCTGAAAGCCGCTGAGCTGAAGCGTCAGCCGCATTTCTGACAGGAAAGAAAAAAACATCCGGAACCACGAAGAAGATTTTCATTCCAAATGAATATTTATTTAATTGATTTTCTTTCGTAAACATGAAAAATGAAGACCGAAGATTAAAAAAAATAAATAAAATTGGGATTTGATCTTATTTACTTCAGAATAAATTTAAACAAAAAAAAACTTCAACTCATTTTCAGCTTTTACTGTCATTAAAGTATTTTAATATTACATCCTAACCCTAACAGGGTTTAAAACTATAGAAAACTGAAGCAGGAAAAGGCTAATTTGGTGCAAAAAGTCAAGTAAAGAAGCAACAAATCATAAAAATCCACTAACAGGAGATATGTGAAGATCAGGATTAAACTCAATACAGGTAAAGAGACAGAGACAAGCTTAGATGGCGAATTTTAGACCTCTCTCTACAGGACCAGGAGAGCTGGAAGAGGGAGGACCAGACATCTTAAAGTGATGGAAAACTTGTCCAAAGTATGGCCAAATGTGGCCATACTTTCATATAAGATCAATAACATGAGACGTTCTGAAAATGAACATTTCTTGATTGTGATTGGCTAATTCACGTTAAACATCTTTGAAACCTTTTACGACAACCTGTGAATGCTTGACCTTCAGAGCCTTGAAGGTCAAATGAGAAGATTTATTTTTGGAATAAGATTTGTGTAATTTTCCTGTTCAGATAAATTCAATTTAGAAAATTATAGTGCGGTTTTAATCATGACTAATAAGTGACAGAAGTTTTCCTAATTTATTTTATTTCTTTTAAATGTGACATTTATTTAGATCAAGGATGTAAAAGATATTCGATTAGCATCGGAAAATTGATCGAGCCACTGCAGTATCGTTTGAAAACAACAGATATGAACAAGATTATGTTGGTCTAAAGATATAAAATTAATCAACACAAAAATAATTGATTACTGACAAATTTCAATTTCTCTGTTTTTTTGCCACATTTATCCTTTTATGTAGATGGGATGCAAACAAAAATACATCCAATCATAAACTTGCTTCTTCCAAATCAAATCCTGAATACATTTCTCTGTCAAATGCCATGGAATATTATTTATAGATTAAATGCCATATAAGTAGGAAATATCTAGATTTATCATATCACCAAAAAGTTAGTTAATACTTTCATGTATCAATTTGTGGATCAAGATATCGAATTGTGTGAGAGGGAAAGATACACATCCATAATTTAGATGTAGTTGTCTTTAATATAAACAAATCAAAAGTTTCTCATTACAGTAAGAGGTTCATTAAATAGTTAATTTACATTAAATATTATAAGAATTGAAACTTACCAAATCTGTCCCTCTTTGCATAAAGTTAAGACACCATTTTTCATATTGACCCCAAATAACTTTAAATAATTATTTTGTGGATAAAGAAATGTGTTTTAGCTTTAAATTAGCTGTGTTTTTGTGTCCTGACTTTAATAAAACGGTGAGCCGTTCTCCTCACTTTTCCTCCTTCACGTCCATAAATGTTCCAGACACTAACTGGTGTTTCTGTGCTTCTATCTTCTCCATCGTTTCATCAACTTTAATAGGAATCTTATAAATATAACTGATGGAATTGACTTCCATGATTGTAAAAGTTTGTCGTTTTTGTTCTAAAGTCTGGTTTGTTTGCTTAAAGGAGTTTCCAGGTCAAAACAAATACCGGTATGTGCAAATGGGGCTTTAAAAGTTTGAATCTGAAAATAAAAATGACATTTATTTGATTAAAAAAAAGAAAAATCACTCTGCTGGATTACAGAATCTCCACAGAGGTTTTGCTAGGTCACGCGTGATCCTGCAAACATCAGAGGGTCGTTCCCCCCGGGACCCGGAGGAGGGCATTCGACCCCGTTTGCTGCCAAGACCAGAAAGCCACAGGAACTGCCAAGAACCAGAGATGATCTTAAAAAAATAACCAAAAGATCCCGAACAAATGTGGAAGAGGAGAAGACAAAGACACAAACATCTAAGGCGGCGTAATTATCTGTCCGCTGCAGATGTGGCGGGATTTCCCCTGTGGGACCGTTAGTGTTAATCGGATTAGCGGGGGCATTAATACGTTCCCTCAGGCTGCAGCGAAGACGCCGGCATGTGAGCGCTCGCTGGCTTTGGTTAAGGAACACGAGGAGGAGGAACCTGATCTTCATCTGCTGGTTGAACAGCAGCAGGAACACAAACGTGGAACACAAACGTGGAACACAAACGTGGAACACCAAGTCAGTCCGATCGAGGTGTTTGGGGCTTCTCTTCAAATGGGACACTCATCCTACAGTCATCGTAAGGTGTTAGAATCAGGCCTCTGGGTGTTTTCTGAACAAGAAAAGCAGAGTAAAAGCTGTCAAACAGAAATCAGGCCCAGAGCAACTTGCTGACGCATGTTCAGGTCCGCGGGGACAGAGGGGGGCGCAGGAAGAGGCGTAAAAACGCTCCCGCGGGACAGACGGCTCATGACTCCGCGGATAAACGGACACCTGGAAGCAGAAACACGTGTTCATGGCAGCTCACGGCAGCGTCAGCGAGCGTCCTCCCTTAAGCCCCGCCTCTGAACGAAACGACTAAATTCTTAATGCATTTAGCAGTTTAGGGTTTGGTTCTTGTGGTGTGATTGCACCTAGTTGTTGTTTTTAAAGGTCAGAACAACAAAGAAAAACGTCTAAGTTTTTAATTGAACTGAACTGAAGGTCCAGATTGTTTACACAAGTCTTTTTTCTTAAGGCGCCTTTGAGCAAAAATGGGCAAAAATTAAATTTAAATGAAAAGGCTT
>NC_050531.1:2864478-2865060 GCF_002922805.2 Oryzias melastigma | reverse complement strand
AAAAAAAAAAGAACCAAATACGGGTGTCAGAGATATTCTAAGGAAGTTTAAAATGATTATGGGATGGCCACACGACCCGCAACTTGGTGGCCATTGTGTGGCAAAGTGGGAAATTTGGGTATTTTCACATTTTCGACACCACAAGCTTAAGCTTACACCCACAACCAAAGTTTATATATACATATATATATATAATGTGTATATATACATATATATATAAAATGTGTATATATATATATATATATAAAATGTGTATATATACATATATATATATATATAATGTGTATATATACATATATATGTAAAATGTGTATATATATATATATATATATATATATATATATATATATATATATATATATAAAATGTGTATATATACATATATATAATGTGTATATATACATATATATATAAAATGTGTATATATATATATACACACACACACACACACACACACACATATATTCTTATATATATATACACACACATATATGTATATATCAGTGGCGGGCCGTGCATTTCACACCTAGGCCTTCAGTAGTGCTCCATCTGAATCAACCCAACCCTCATTAACTATTTTAT
>NC_050531.1:2859888-2863715 GCF_002922805.2 Oryzias melastigma | reverse complement strand
GATATCTATACAAATAACGACAGGGCAGTGTCTCAGGAACAAAAGGATGCAAAGTCTTTTAATGGAAATAAAAGTTTTTAGCCTACAGGGGCTCGACTGTGTAGACACCATCAAATCAGAGTGAAATGAAGATGTGGCTTGTATGCATGCTTGACAACGTGGTGGCATGCTCCTAATGAGACGACGGATGGTGTCTTGTGGCATTTCCTCCCAGATCTGTGTGAGGGCATCCCTGAGCTGTTGTACAGTCTGAGGAGCAACCTGGCGGCGCCTAATGGACCCAAACATAATGTCCCAGAGATGTTCTATTGAGTTTAAGTCAGGGGATGGTTCCCAATTCCTTCATCCTCCAGGTACTGCCTGCATACTCTTGTCACGTGAGGCTGGAGACCAGGGCCTACTGCACGAGTGTAGGGTCTGACAATGGGTTCAAGGATTTCATCTGGATATGAGGCAGCCCTCAGATTCTGACTTTTATAGACTTTTACTAAATATCCAACTTAAAAAAATAAATCCTGTGATAAGGTGAGAAAGTTTTAGATCAGATCAGAACATCTTTGATATCTTTTGTCTTTGGTTTGAATGCATGTGACCAAACGCGGTGGAGTCTCTGTCCTCCAGCATGACCCCGACATCCCGGGCCACCGCTCAGGAAGTCATTACACAGGAAAATCCCGCTCTGCACTTTCCATCAGAGCGGCTTCTGGGAAGCGTCTGGCCCTCTTCCTCAGACGGACTCCTCTTAACGCCAGCAAGCAGAACTGAAGAAGAGCTCCTGAAACCTTCCATTAATAATCGATGCTAAGTGCAGGATCCACTGCTGTGGGAAGGCCAAAGGATCAAGTGTTATTTACGTGCATGTGAGAGTGCACGTGAAGAGATCTGAGCTTTTTAATGGAGTTCAATAGCAAAGATTATCAACTAAGCTGCAGTGAGCAACTCCAGCTGAGCGCGGCCGTCAAAGATCCAAACAAGCGTTCACCTGTCGAGGTCTAGAGGGTTTTTCTTCAGGGTGGAGACAAACACAAAATACTGAGATGATGAAGCTTCACCATCTTCTTCAGAAACCGGCCTTAAGAACATGTGAGGACTAGAAGAATTTAAATAAATAAATTAATCAGCTAGTTATTACAACAAATGCAAAGAATGTGGGGATGTTTCAACTGAAGATAAACAGTTTATTCCAAATGATGAGCTGCTATTAGTGATAAGCCAAAATAAAAAATGATTTTTTTTGGTAATTAAAGTAAAAAGATTGCTTTAAAATGTGTAGATCGAACAAATAAGTGACAAAACTCCAACTAACAAGAGTAAAAGTAAAAGAAAAACAATGAAGCAAACTCATAACGTCAGGAGGACAACTAAAATAAAAACTTTTATCATATGTTTTTTGTTGTGAAAACCTTTTAAATGAAGACCTTGTTATATAACCAGCTGATTGTGGGTTTTTTTTGCTGTCAGAGATGCTGATTTGGCAGAAAAATTATAAAGGTGAGCACCAAAGACTATTTTACAACACACAAGTAGATTTTGAAAAACAAACAAAAAAAAAACAAAAACGAGATTATTTCTTAAAGAGTAACCAAACCCTAAATAAACTTGTTTTTTACCTATATAAATGGGGCTGTAAAAGTTCTGTCTGTTGGTCATTGCCACATTTTTGACAAATTAAAATATATAGAAAATAGTCAAAAACTGCCTGTGTGCTGCCCCCTAAAGGTTGAATTGAGGTATTACAGTTGAATTTTGTGATTGGTCTCACCTCACGCTCTGCAACTCCATTAATGATAACAGTCCTGCCCCCAAGCCCCGCCCCTCTGAATGGATTTTCAAATTTAGGCTGTGGGTGGAGTCAACTCCCCTGTTTGGTTACCCTTTAAGGTTGTGTCACATTATTCATGTATGAAGTTGGAATCTTTCGGGATACATTAGTGATATAAGTAATTCATAAGAGTATCTGTGTTCGTCATTCATCGACCGACGGGTCTTTACGTGAATTTGGTTTTGAGTTGTTCAGAATTTTTGGTCTGTTGCCAATTATGCAGTTTATGCATAACTTATGTAGTTTAGACCGGATAGGACTAAAGACTGCAGAAGAGTAAAAAGTCACATTCTATGCGGATCTCGATCACATGGTGAGCAAAAAAAAAAAAAGAAATCACGCATCTCTAATGGTGTTCAAAGGGGCGGGGCCAAATGTGGATGTGGGCCGGCCATAGTTTGGGGACCCCTGGTCTATACCGACCCTCGTCCGGCTCGGGTGGGTCTCTCGGGCGTTGACGCGACTCTGGACATGCGCCAGTGGTCCTCCATTTTTAAATTTTTTAGGGCACAAATAATTATTTTATGGGGACAAATTAAATGTTTTGTATGAATACATTTGTATTTCTGGGCAAAAAATAGCATTTTGTGACACAAATGACTGTTTTGTGGCACAAATTGGTATTTTCATTCCTCAAATTAGTGTCATGTGGACACAAAAAAGTATTTTGTGGGAACAAATTGTTTTTTTCTATCCACAAATGGGTGTTTTTGGATATAAATTAGTATTATGTGGGCATAAATAAGTTTCTTGTGGGCAAAAATTTGTATTTAGTAGAAAAAAAATCAGTGTTTTGTTTGAAAAAAAATCAATATTTTGCGGGAACAAATTAGTGTTTTCTATGTACAAAGTAGTATTTTTTTATGCACAAATGACTGGATTGTACAAAAAAATGTATTTTATGAGGAAAAAATTGGTATTTTGGGGGAAAAAAGCTATTTCGTATTTCTGTAGATCTATACAATAAGCAGAAAAAAAATGTCAAATTGATTTTGTCTTGGTAGTTAAAGGGTTCATTCAAACAAAGCAGCCGGTGCTGTCCATGGAGCTGACACGATGTGATTACTGCCCAGATTTTCAAAGTGAAGAAATTCAATGAAGCAGGAGTTTAAATGTTCTTCGCGTGGTTTATTAATACTTCTTCTGTGGTTTTAACGCGGTTCATTTGCAATTTATATGTGAAAACTCCACGTAAAGACCACAATTTTTAGCACTTTTTCCTCATACATTTACATATAATTAATTTTCTTCTGTGTAAAATGCTAAAATGTACGTAGCAGCAGTGTGACACGACCTTAAAGAAACAGCTTCTATGAAAGTCGATCAGATGCTCCGAGACATCGACAGAAGAACAGGAAGTTACCTCAGTGACGTATGAATATGACGGGAAAACATCTGATCAGAACAAAGTATGGACAAATCTAAAACTCGCTCCTGGATCGTTCTGGAAAAATTCGGCCCTGCAGGTTTTGGGAAAATCAACAGAAATAATCAGTTTGATAAAAGTAAAACATCTAAGAGTCAAATATTTCCAAAAGATGCAGACACCATGACGAAAGGTGCCGCTCCGTAATCAACTTCTAATCTGCAGACAATGAAAATGCAAATGTGGACGACAGGAAAAGCCTCAGGGATCGATCCTCCGTCCCGTGAAGGTCAGAGTCTCATGGGATATCGATCAACTGAGATGTCAGAGCTCCTCCTCATTGTCACGAATGGAGCACACGACCATCAGGAGAGCAGGGACACCAACCTGAGCTCTACGCTCCTGTTCCTCCATCCAACACGCTGACGTTTGTTCAAGCTTTGATGCTCTGAGAGGTCTTTGAAGGCCTTTAATGTTGTTTCAATGCAGCAAACCAGAAACTTGACCCGATTCTTGACCTTAACGTCCCCTCAAGGGCATGCTGGGTAACAAAACGTATAAACAGTGAAATGTTTTTTCTGATTGAGTACATTTAGCCCAAACCATGACACTTCCACCAAAACTTTTTAACAAACCTCC
>NC_050531.1:2847542-2858938 GCF_002922805.2 Oryzias melastigma | reverse complement strand
TTAAAGCAGCAGAAATGATTCTCATTTATCTGGTCGGTCTGAGCAGTCTGGGATCCTGCAGCCTCTGGATTCCTCCTGTCACATCAAAACACGCCTGCTACTTCCAATGTTTTGACATGAACAGCCATCGCCATGGCTCCGCCCACGTCCGGCTTATTTTTGGACCACCACAAACTCATTTCCAGCCTCTTTTTTTCGCCAATACCTTCAGTGTGAAGCCCAGAGAATGAAGCAGCACAGAAAGGCGGGGAGTCGTAATAGCAATGGATCCGTTTTTATATGAAAGCTGACACTCCCGCCACATGGGAAGGGCAACTTTCTGGAGGGGGGGTAATGGCTTCTTCTCCTTCTGCTGCTCCCTGAGGTGGGCTGAGTGTAAATTACATCCAGCTCGGCCTCGGCGCCGCGTCGCATCTGCCTTCTACGAATCCCTTCCCTCCTCATCACCGGTTAGATCCTGGGAGATGTTCCCATCGCGCCGCGACACGGCGACACACATCATACCCGCCGCCTACCGCACGCCACGACGGCCATCTTCCTTTCTTTAGGCTGTGTTCGTCTTTGTCCAGACCCCCCTCAGCTTAGTTACCGTTTCAGCGGGAAGGAAAGCTGAGAATGAAGGCGAGTGCAGCGAAAAGCACAGAGGCTCTTTCCAAATCTAGTTAAGTGAGATTGAAAGGATGGAGCGCAGAGGAGCCACCGCCGGCCGGCTTCACGGCCTGTCAGGTGAGGATACTCTGTCGTCTGGCCATGTCTCATTAGCCCCTCGATGTGCTGTGAAGCCCCACGCCACCTGCCTGACACGGAGAGCTGCCACAAACGATCATTTTAACAGTCAACTAATCACCAACAATTTTTTCTGATTAGTCGACTAATCGGATCATGAGCAAACTGGATGTTAAGATAACATCATTAGCTTTAAACTAACCTAAAATTAGATATATAGATTTACCTGTGATAATGCTTGTATGGATAGTGTAAACTGTATTTGGCCGCTGAAGATGCTAGAATTGATAGCTGAAATTACTGAAGCTGATACCTGAAAATGCTGAAGCTGATAGCCAGCTAAAATATTAGTTAAATACAAAATAACATAAACAAACAGAAAAAGCCTAAGTCAGCCAAAACAGCTAGCATGCAGCTGAAATGTTAGCTAAACTTTAAAACAGCCTAAAAAAACAGAAAAATTCTTAAATTAGCCAAAATAGCTAGCATGCAGCTGAAGTTTTAGCTAAAATCAAAATTAGCCTAAGAAACTGAAAAATCCTAAATAAGGCAAAATAGCTAGCATGTAGCTGAAATATTAGCTTGACTTAAAATTACCCTAAAAACCTGAAACATTCCAAAATTTACAAAAAATAGCTAGCATGAAGCTGAAATTTTAGCTAAACTCAAAATTATCCTGAAAAACTGAAAAATTCCGAAATTAGCCAAGATAGCTAGCATGCAGCTGAGATTTTAGCTTGACTCAAAATTAGCCTAAAAAATGAAAAATTCCTACATTAACCAAAATAGCTAGCATGCAGCTGAAATATTTGTTAACTCAAAGTTGGCCTAAAAAACAGAAAAATTTCAAAATTAGTCAAAATAGCTAGCATGTAGCTGAAATTTTAGCAAAACTTAAAATTAGCCTAAAAAGGAAAAATTCCTAAATTAGCCAAAATAGCTAACATGAAGCTGAATTATCAGCTAAACTCCCAATTAGTCTAAAAAAAACCTTAATAAATGCCAAAATAGTCCAAAAAGCTAGCAGAAAGCCATTATAAATAAAATCACGACTAATCGACTATTAATTTAGTCGTTGATTAGTCGACTAATCGTGGAGCTCTACTGACACGCTCGGCGAAGCGCCAGAGTTGACCGAGACGGTACACGGCACCAACTGAGGTTATGAAAGTGAAACGGGAAGGACGTGTTCTTTAAACTCCACAGGAACTCCTTCAAGCTTTCTCTTTTTTAATGTGTTAAATACTGAGTTTGGTTAACAACAAGAACACACTTTATTCCTTAAAATCAATTTTCTATTGAAAGGCATCGGAAGGGGGCGGAGCAGGGAGCTTGTGGCCCCGCCCAGCGTATTTTCTACAACACGATCTATTTCAAACAGCTTTTTTTAATCTGCTCCTGATTCATTTGAATTAAAAAATTCTATTTTAATCTTAATTTTCTTGATATATGAGAAACACGAGACTTTAAACCGTGAAGCTCCACTGCTGTCCTCACTGATGGAGAAGAATCCGACTTCAGATCAAATGACAGACTTCCTGCTTCATTTTAAACATCATGCACTTGAGAAAACCTGATTTTATTTCATCCAATCAGATCAAATGTTAGACTTTCCTTCAGGAAACGTTCATTTTCGAATCAGACTGTTCTGCCTGCAGAGACCTCCATCGTTGAATCTCCATGTTCACACAGATCTGATGAGCAAAAGTCGCCACACATTCAAATTAGACTCGTAACCATTGATTCAAACAAAAATCTGATTTGTGGCTCACGATCCAGGTTTTCCTTTCTTTAGTTTTTCCTTCCATGAAGAATCAAAAACACAAAGATGTCCAGAATACAACACAAATTTTACAACTTCATGAAGCAGTTTGAAGAATAAAATTCTTACTTAATTAGTTAATCAAGAAATATATGTGTGTTTGAATACACTGAACATAGAAACATCTTGACAGAAAAGGGAGCAACAGAACCTTTAATTAACGTGTTGATTTGAAGACAGCGCTGTTGTTACACACCGATGCTAGCATGATGCTACGATACTAGCCGCTAATGCTAACGCACTGTCGTGTGTCTATAAATGTAAACAGATCAGTTCGGTTGTTTTAAACCACCAAAACGTTCCTGACCGCAGCTGTGTCTGTGTCGAATGCCAAGAACAATTTTCACAGACTTAGTCACGTGACAAATAACGGGACTTAACGTTAACACGGAGCGTCACTCTGTGCGAAGTATTGTTTGTGCTGCATTACTGAGCGTTTCTGCCTCTGTTTCTGAGCCTCCTTATTCTCTGATTACTTGCCACCTGCCCTGACCCTCAACTGGACTCTGAATACTCTACTCTCCTCTTGGATGATCCCATAATCGAGATGTCTGAGTCTGATTTAATTTTATGGACTTTTATCCGTGTTTAGTTCCTGTTTGAACCAGCGGTCTGTGTAAATATTCACATGTGACCAGAAATAAAGTTCAGCCAACTGTTGTTTTTTCACATCCAAATAATACAAATGGAACATTGTTCAAAAATGAGGAAACAACCTCCTGATTTCTGTCTTAACGTTTGAATCGTCTGTAAATGTGGACTATCATCTGATGAAGAGGCTGAGGAGCTTCAGGAATCTCCATCCTGAGCCTCACCTGGATCCCCGAGCAGACTAAACGGGCCCGACAGGCCGCTCCATGTCCGACATCTTGAATGACAAATTGCAGCTTATCTGTTCTATTCCTATAATTGCAGAACCAGTTTGAAAACAGCCATCTTTGGCTCCGCCATTATTCTGCCTCCTCCTCCTCCTTTTGGCTTCAAAGCTGAAGTTATTATGTGTGACACACTCGGGGGAGAAAATGGGAGAAAGAATTGCATTACTGCTCACAGCAGAATGCCAGGGGAGCAGGATGAGACGTATGTCCTGCTGCTTAATAACAGAGGAATTATTTAAAATAGAAGCGGCGGAGGAATATTTCAGCTTCTATATTTAGATTGGGAGTGAAGCGCCCCCCTCGCTCGCTGCCTCGGTTTGGGTCGGATTCGCAACGGAGACGTTCAAATCCATCAGGGTGGAGATCAATCTAGTGTAGCTCGGATCTACACCAAGAGATGCTATTTTAAACGCGGCCGTGCCGGGATTTATACTATCAAAGCCGGATCAATGGCGGTAACAGTTTCAGCAGCAGAAGCTGAACTGAAATGTGCCACCTTTGTTCTGCAGCACTGAAATAACCCTTTTTTTAACTTCTATTTTTAGCATCCGTTGTCATCACTACACCAGCTGGGTGCAGAAATATCATCTGCTCTTCATTCATTCACCGAGCAGTAATCCGTCTCTGCAGCCGCTTTCATCCTCCAAACTTCAAGCGTTATTACCTCCTCCGAGCTCGTCGCGCTAAATTGCATTGATTAGCCGGCTCTAAATCAGCTGCTTTACTGACGTTTACTTTGTGTTCCTTCGCAAAGCATAAAGCCCGGCGTGATTGCAACTGAATTGCAATTATCTGATTCCCCCCGACTGCAAAGAGGAAGAAGTGATGTTGGATGGAGGTAAATTGATGGTTGTGTGGGTGCAGAGTCTAATCATCTGCAAAAATAATGAGGTACCGCAGACGGAGGAGAGAAAATATCCCTGATCAACAAGAAGTTCACTGATTATACAATCCACTGGATTCTGCTTGATCACCGACTTAAAGACCCAATCCAGTGAAAATCCTCTTTTCTGTGTTTTAACATGTTTTTATCATCATATAGGAGAACTTATCACAAAAACGTGAATATTTCTTAATTAAGTTGGATCAGAAAATGAAACACATTCTACGTTTGGTTCAGGACCTCTGTGTCACCTTTTAAGGAGTCCCCAAGTCATTGTTTTTGTGATGTGCTGGATGTTCATAAAAGAGTCCAGTACCGGCGCCCTAACCTTAAAGGGACCATACCATGAAAAATCTACTCTTACACTGCAAAAAAATACCATCTCAATTCTAGAGTAAAAGTATCTCTTTTTAGTAGAAATCGACGAGAAACAAGTCAAATTATCTGCCAGTGCAGCCAGTGAATCAAGATTTCTTGATTTAAAAATTAATGCCCAGAACGTAGTAAATAGGTTAAATCTTGAAAGTAGCTAAAAACGCTTTTTTAAGCATTTATTTAAGACAAAAAAAAAACAAAAAAACTAGAGTATAGGAGCTTGATTAAAATGTATTGTCTACTACCTGTAAATATCGTAAAATCTGTTCAAATCAGCTTTTAGACGCATTGTTGGAATATGTGTGACTTCTTATTTCAAGTTTTTAAGAAGTGATAACAATAAACTTAAATTAAGACTTTTTTATCATTAAATCAGTTTTTTTCTTGTTTTTCATGTAAAAAGGACACATTTTTAGACTTAAAAACTATATAGGACAGACAATTCATATTATTCTTAAAACGAGTTTAATAATGTTCGTATTGTTACAATAATTCTTTGATGAATATAATCTTATTAAATAAGAATATTTAGATTATTGTTACTGATTAATATAAATGATTTGTCTGAGGATGTTTTGAAATTTGATTAAAACAACTAATATTAATGATCCTTTATAACTTGAATCTGTTATTGTAGAGTATAAATATTTGATATTAAGTCTTGAACCGGATATTGATAATTCATGTAGAGTCGGGATGGGATTATATAAGTTCACTTCCTCCATTTCATTTTCAAGCGATCTACTTGTGATTCAATGTGATGTTTTTATTTTATTTTTCCTGATTGCTTGAAATAAACCGTTTGATTCATTCATTCATAATCTTACACATGCTGTTGTTTATATCTAAAATCAAGATTGTATAACTAGTTGTAAGAGTTTAATGCACTTAAACCTCCACAAGTTCATCACTGAACACGAGGAGTGTCAGGTTCTGCCATTCGTTGGTCAGCTCGGTTTAAATTGAGATGTTCAACACTTTCCACCTGAACTTAAGGAACTAAATGACTTCATTTATGAACGGAGATCTGTCAAACTCGCCTGAAGAATCAGGAGGATGAATTTCGGGCTTCATTTTCACCTCACAGCAAATGGGAACGACGCGCTCAGAGGAGTCTTACCGGGAAGTAGAGAAGCAGAGCTCCACACAGAATGGCCTCCAGGAGGACGAGACCCGACGCCCGGATGCTCTGCCAAGACAGAAAGCACTTCGTGAACTTCTCACCTTTGCTGGCGAAAACATGCAGGACCTCTTGGAAAACGAGCCTGCAGCCTCGGCTTTCTGAGAAGCCTCCGTTTAACTGTACGTGTGCCTCAACCTCATTCAGACACAACAAATAGGAAAAAAAATCATATGAATCTGTTTTTGAAGGTCATGAAGACGTTTGTGCAGTTTGAGAGAACAACAGAAATGTTCTGAAAGAGTCGGAGGATTCATCCAGGAGGTCCTCAGAGAAGCAGAAGATCGAGCAGAACCTCACTAAGTCAGGAAGGAGGTTCTAGATAATCATGGATCAATGGGAGAAACCACAATAAATGGACAAAAATCCTCCATAACCTACAAACTGTGGATTTATTCAAGAGTAAAAACTGAATCTTAAAAAAGTAACAAGACCTTTGCTTCAAGAATAATTTGTTTTCCTTATTGAAATAATAATAATAATATCTAGAAAAGTTGCATTAGCTGTGATAATTCTAGTGTGAATGCTTTTAGCTGAAGGTACTCGTCGAAGATGGTAACACTTTTGAATGATGCTAAAAAAACGAAAATGAAAAACATTTTGACCTTCAAATTTCTATAGCATTTAATTTGGGAATTATAGACTCTAAAAATGGAAACACACAATATAGTGAGTATGAAAGAATTCAGACTCATTTGTTCTCACCCATCATCATGTTTTTGAATGAATTACATCAAGTCGGTTTGTGTTTATTTGGTTAATTCTGATTTAATGGAAACAGTGTAATTGCTAAACTGTTCTGTTGACATTTCTAGATTTAGATAAAGTTTTGCGTATATTTGTGATAGAAATGCAGCTTATGGGAGAAACCAGAAAGACAAAAAAAAAAGGGACAATTTATAAATGGAAAAATGGATCCATAAACTAAAGTAATCTTAAGAAATAATAATAATCCTGTCTTGCAATATTAATAATAATAAAAATATTAGTTTAAAAAAACAAAATGAAATCTTCAAATTAGAAGTTTGGTAAGACCATTTTTCTGCCTCAAATTAATTTCTTTGTTTCCTTATTTAAGGAGAATTTTTTAAATTTTAAGATTTTTTTAATTTATTTTCTAGGGGTTTGAAAGTGCTTAGTGGTTACATAAAAAAAAAATAAACATGTTTTTTGCTAAAATGTTTCAAATGCAATGCATTGTGGTCTGTATTTGCTAATGAACTGAGCATCAAAGACTTCTGGGAAATTTCTAGAGCATTTGACTTTGGAAGTGGCCGTGTTTTTTAATGACTTATTGTGTGAGTCTGTTTGTGTTTCTTCACTTAATTATGATTTAATGGAAACACTTCAATTGCAAAGTTGTGTTTTTTTGGACTTTTTTCGATAAAGTTTTGCACATATGTGTCATGAAAACGCAGCTTATCAGAGAAACCAGAAAGAATAAAACATTTTTTCAACTTTTTATAAATTAAAAATTAATCAATAAACAACAAACTGTGGATTTATTCACATGCAAAAACTAAATCTTGAGACAGTAAAAGGACCATTCTTGCAACATTAATAAGAATAATCATATTAGTTTATGAAAACTAAATGAAACCTTAAAATTTGAATTTTTGGTGATACCATTTTTCTGACCCCATAGAATTTTTTTTTTTTTTTGCTTATTTCAAAAGAATTTTTCTAATTTTAGGAATCATTTTATTTATTTCAAAAGGGGTTTAGCAGTGTCCTTAGTGGTTTATTTTGAAAGGGTTTCAAGCTTAAACAAAGTTTTTCTTGTCTTTGAGACGTTTGGTTTCAGTAAAATGTTGATTTTTAAAGAAAAAAAAAGATAAATAGATGTCTTTTATTTGTTTAAATAATCCCTTCTCATTTTCTGTCTTTTTTTGGTCCAAACAGCAGAAAATCTTCCTTCCGTTCTCCTGATTCTTACATAAAACACAACAAAACCAGATGAAAGCTCCTCCTCCCTTCAGGCCTTTTTCTCTTGTTTCTAGATGCATCTCAGGCACTTTGCGTGCACCTCTTGTGCAGATGATTAGTAACATCTCCTCCTGAGAATGACGGCTGCTTGAGGGGCTTTCAGCCAGCCGACGTCAGCCGTTCCGGCCTTTAGAAAAACACACAAAAGAAAAGCAAAAGTCCTGGTTTCTATGGGACTAATGTATATCTTATCTAGTGTTAAAAAAGTGCAGCTGAGGTGATTTTTATAAATAGGGAAGGTGCACCGCTGCGGTTTGTAAACGTGTTCCTGTAACCTGTAAGCTCAGCTGCTCTGTGGTTCAGCGCCAGAGTTTTGCTGACGTGGCGGTAAATGAGACTCCACGCCGTTAGCTTGAATTATTGACCCCCTCCCCCCCCTCCTCTGCTTTGTTCTGACCTCACATTTACAACCTCAGTGATGGAGACAAATAAACATTTTTTTAATCGGAAAAAATTTGCTTTTTTGACATAATCAAAAAGCTTGATTCTGATTGGCTGCAGGGTGTCTTGTTTCCTTTTGGCTTGATAGAGTAAATATAAATAACTTTATTATTTATTAATTAATTAAATGAAGTGTTTGTTGATCTACATTTATTAATCAGAGTTGATTTTACTTCAATCAAAGCGATCTTACTTTAAAACAAACTTTTCCTTCATCATCTGGACAGAAACAACAGGTCAACTTTCTCTCTTTGGATCACTTAACATATCGAATCACTCACTGACTACTTTATGAGGTTCACCTTACTAGAACCGGGTTGGACCCCCGTTTTTCTTCAGAACCACCTTAAACCACCTCTGTGGTATAGATTCAAAAACATTGAGAGTTTGGTCCAGATTGACATGGTGTCACCACAGTTGCTAACCCAATAATGGTCCGAGGGCCACTTGGTACCACCCTTGGGACGCAGACCGGTACCCTAACCCAAGACCGCCCCAAGGGCCGCTTGGTACCGCACCACTAACAGGGAAAAATGCAAACGCTAATCAGGGATCCTCAACCCTCGGGACACTATCCTGGTACTGATCCCTGACCCAAGACCAGTCTCAGGGCCGCTTGGTACTGGGCCCGGACCACATCCTGGTAATGGTCCACATCCCGGTCCACGTACCAAGGGTTGGGGACCCCTGATAAGCAAATTCATTTTTTCCCTGAATGTAGCCCGGTACCAGTATCCTAACCCGAGACCGGCCCAAGGGCCGCCACTAATGGGGAACACATGCATATGCCAATGAGGGGTCCCCAACCCTCGGAACGCAGACTGGTACTCTAGCGTGGTACCAGTATCCTAACCCGGGACTGGCGCAAGGGCTGCTTGGTACCGTGCCACTAACAGGAAAAAACTGTAAACGCTAATCAGGAGCCCCTAACCCTTGGGACACGGACCAGTACTATAACCCAGGACCAGTTTGAGGGCCGCTTGGTACTGGGCCCCGGTTGGCATTCCAGTACTGGTCCACGTCCGGACGGTTGCTTCAACAAAGTCCATTCATTTCTGATAACGAACATCTCAACGGACATGATCTGTTATGTGATGCTTGAGTAGCACAACACTTCTTTAGACCTACTTTGTTCCTTCGGAAGTGGTAAACCAGCACCATGCTGATGAAGACGATCAGCATGCAGAGGCACTGGAAGGACAGCACGGCCAGCCGCAGGACCCCGTCCTCCTGAGCCACGCAGGGGGCGTCGTCCTTACAGTAGGTGCAGCCCTGCTGGCACGGCAGGCAGTCGCTGGAGGAGCCCTCGTCCACGCCGGCACCGCCTTCTGCGGCGTCTGCCTTCCGCCCCGACTCTGACGGGGAGAAGAAACCAAACCAGACGCGTTCACCTCGGTGGAAAACATCATCGGTTTTCTCTGTTTTCAAAGAAATGATCATATATGTGATGGAAACAAGGTGGAAGAGATAGAGGATCTTTGCAGCAAACGGATGTTCACTGTGTTGTTTTTATAGTTACTATGAACCAAAATAAAGCAGCAAAGACTTAATATCCAAACTTAACAACCTGGTTGCAAACTTGTGTTTTTCTGATATGAAGTTTGTGAAGTTTTAACACAATTGATGTAAATCATATTCTGACAGAGAAAAGGGGCTGTGGGCAGATATACAACACTTTATTAGTGATGTGTTTCATGGATATGGATACAGTAAGAAAATGCATCTACTTCCATGCAAAGTCTGACTGCACAAAACTACACATTTGCAAAGTCTGACTGCACAGAACTGCGCATTTGCAAAGTCAGACTTCACAAAACTGCGCATTTGCAAGGCCTGACTGCACAAAACTACACATTTGCAAAGTCGTACTGTTCAGACTTGTGTATGAGCAAAATTGGATTACACAGTTTAAGGTTTGATTGGTCGAAACTAGGCATGTGCAAAGACAGACTTCACTGAACTGTGCTTTTCATTCCTCTCATTGTCCTCAGCAGTCTTATACCACTGGGTTTTCTTATTTTAGTTTGGGGTGGGACATTGGTAGTCTTAGTTTAAAGGTCTTGTTTATTTGTTTTCTTTAGGTAGTTTTGGTTAGGCAGCCATTAGCAGGGAGCTGCTGACTCAGACGGAGACGGGGTCAACAGTCTTCCTGACTTGTAATATTTTTGGCCAAAGTTCCAATTCCCTTTGGTTTGTTTTTTAATATGAACCAGCATAGTAATTATTATTTTATTTTTGTTTAGTTTTTTTTTCATTTCAGGACACATTCTCATTGGGGTCCAGTTTTTGTTATTGTCCACCTTTTGTTTTTTCCCTCTAGACTCTGGCCCGTTGGGGATGTAACAGTGTTCATCACATAAGTTTCAGGTAACCTGGGCTGAGCAGTGATGGTTTATAAACCCAAATGAATTGAGACAAAACTGTAATAATGAATGACAGCAAAAAGATGACTTCCTCTTCTTTGGTTCTTTGGATCTGAAGCTCTTCGAGGCGACAGAAGCAACAGCCGTTTAATTTCTGCGCTTATTGAATTTCCTGCTCCTACAGAGCAAAAGTGACCCGGGTACACAGGAGCTGATATATACGGCTTCTCCTTCTCTGACCCAACAAGGAGTCATCGACATTGTGTCAACACAGCAGAGGGATCTATATGTGTGCTCATGAAAAGTAAACCATGCAGCCTGTTCGGTCACTGACCAGGAAACAGAAACTCTGCAGGACATGAGCGTCTCGTGTGCTTTCAGCCTAAGATCCACTCAAATGTTGAGTGAAAAAGACATAAATATTTGGGTAAATTAGGAAAAAAAACAAGTTAGCTGCTTCCTGGTTTGGATGGAAATCTCCATATGGCCGTCCGGATAAGGAATTGTGGACTTGCGGATCTTTCATGGAGGCTTCCCTTCATTGTCTCAGAGATTTTCACGGACTCTTCCTTTAAAAAGAAACTGGCCTATTTTCAGAGCGGAGACGGCGCTCATCATTGATCCTTCAAAGGGATTCCTTATCTCCATAGAAATGAGTCATTTTCTCCTCAGATACATTTGGTAAAATCTTCCTCCTCAAACGATGAGGATGTAAGATCACCCAGAGACGCAGCGGCGTTGA
>NC_050531.1:2831252-2846942 GCF_002922805.2 Oryzias melastigma | reverse complement strand
GGAGGTAAGTCCACGGACTTAGAAGCCTGTTATTGACCGCAGGGTAGGAAACATGGCAGATCGTTGACAGAGTTGTCTTTCCTCTTCATTCTAATAGTTTAGCTGGAGAACTTTTGATTCTCTCTGCGAGCAGAAGTGGAAGGAAATGAGAGGTGAGAAGATGGTGGAGGAAAAGTTGGGGGAAGTTTGATTGGAAAGTTAAAAAGAAAAAAGTTTAGAGATGTTGGAAACAACTCAGCAAAACGAGAGAAATTTAAAGTCCAGAGCAGCATTGTACGGCCCACAACTGATGACCCACCCTTCATCTTCCCTTCTGGCACTTTTCTGTTGGTTTTATCTCCATAGCAACCATTGTATTTTTTGGTCGCCCGGTGGTGACGAACAGGTCTGCGTCATTTTTAGAAGAATCAACAAAAGTTAACTTTTTGATTTCCTTGGCAACTAAGGTTTTTTTTTCCTTTCTTAAACCTAAATCAGTCATAAGTTTTTGTTCAGCTTCAGAAAATGATTCATGTTTGAAATTTTCACAATATTCCAGTAAAAAAGCTATGGGGAACGCCACTTTAACGACCTTTAACGGTAACGCCCTTAAAAAATCTACAAACTTTAAAACTAACAGTAGCTTAAGTTTAAGTTTTATTAATTTACATGGTGCCTTAAAATGACCTCATTCAAACAAGGTGTTGTAAATCGAAAGAAGAAAGATAAACAATAAAAACAACAGCTAAAATGTCAAAGTAATTAAAGTCAAAAGGTATAAATAAAAACGTAAAAATTCTTCAAAACTTTTCAAAAAGCTTCACAATGTTTATGGAGGTAGAAGGTGATCAAAACCCCTTAGAGCAGGAGTGTCAAACTCGATAGGACAGGGGGCCAAAATCCAAAACACACCTTAGGTCTCGGGCCGAACAGGATAATTGTTTACTGAAAACTGAAACTAACATTTTTAAACTTTAAAAACTGCAACTTTTTAACATAATTATGAACTAGATATACAGCATTACCTGTGATAATGCTAGTGCTAGCTGAAGTGATAGCTAAAAATGCTAAAGCTGATAGCTGAAAACGCTGAAGTTGGTAGGTGAAAAAAAAAATAAACCTAGGTTAGCCAAAACAGCTAACATGAAGCTGAAAATTAGCTAAACTTCAAAATAGCCTAAAAAAATTGAAAAAAAGCCTAAATGAGCCAAAACAGCTAGCATGTAGCTGTAATATTAGCTTAACTCCAAAATAGCTTAAAACCTTTAGTAAATGCAAGCTAGCAGAATGACAATTTTTAAAACTTTAAAACTATAACTTTTTACCATAATAATGAACTAGATACTGTATATAACATGACCTGCGACAATGCTAGTGTGAATGCTGTAAGATGAAATGGCTGCTGAAGATGCTAGTAGCTGAAAACACTGAAGCTGACAGTCAGCTAAAATATTAGCCAAATTAGACTAAAAAAAACTAAACTAAAAAAAAAAAAAAACTTAGGTCAACCAAAGCAGCTAGCATGTAGTTGAAATATTAGCTAAACTTCAAAACAGCCTAAAAAACTGAAAAAAGCCCAAATTAGCCAAAACAGTTAACATGTAGCTGAAATATTAGCTTAGCTTAAAAAACTAGCAGAATGCCAATTTTTAAAACTTTAAAAGTGTAACTTTTTAACATAATTATGAATAATAAAAAGGCAGAAATATTATTTCAGAATAAATCAAATTAAACCTTAAATAACTTTCAGTATTTTACTCTCTACAAAAATATATTTAGTCAAAATTATACAAGTTAGAAATAAGTGCTAGATAACATCGGATCATTAATAACAAACATTTCACTAAAAGTGATTTTTTTTTCAGTTTGACCTCCTCCTAAGGTCTAATTTCGACAAATGTTGGATGTACTTAACCTGATATGTTTGAACGTTCGTAAAGATCGCTTAATCAAAATATTTCTTATTTTATTTTGTGGGAAATTATGAGCAATTTCACACTTTGCCACAAAATATCTGCTAAGCTGTAGCTCCTGTGGCCATCCCATAATAATGTGGAGTTTAAGTCTGCATTTTCGTTTGTTTGTGCGGCTGCGTCCAGCTTTATTTCAGCTCCTCCAGGTTGAAATAATTTGAGCGCGTGGTCGTCCTCGTGCAGAGAAGAGCTCTCTCGGCTCACAAGAGCTCTTCACGTCATGTGATTCCTGCAGGTTGGACACAGAAGCCTCTTATCGTCTCTGAACATCGACCTGCAGGCTCCGACCTCTTCATTATCAGAGTATTAACCCGTTCTATTTTACCAGTTTATGAAATCTGAATACGTCCGAATGAACGTTGGTGGTCTTTTTTCTAAACGCTGGTGTGGTCGTTGTCACGCTTCGTCTATTATCTTCAGTTTTTTGTGCTTGTTTGATTTAGTCGTGATCATCTGTTCACTTTCTCTCACATTGGAGCTCCAGTGTTTATGTTCGTTAATTTACTATAACTTTTCAATTGTTAACACAATCATTCCAGTAGATTCTGAAGGAGAAAAGCGGCTCGTTGAGCCGCTTTTCTCCTTCAGAATCTACTGGAATGATTGTGATAATGGTTGAAAAGTTACAGTACGTTAAAGATTTTGTGTTTAAACGTCAGGCATTAAAGGGTTAAATTTGCTTTTTAATGAACGGATTTAAGCCTGAAAAGTTTTAAAATATTTTACTTCAATAAGACTTTACATCTGACCATTGTCCTCTTTTACTTAGCCAACATCTGTCCATCAACGAATTACAAATCAAGAATAATCGTTTTTTATTTTTGGGGTAAAATTAAGGAACTTTGAGAAACTGAGAACTATTTTTATATTTTTCGGGAGCAGTTAAATAATTCTCATTTTCCTTAGTGAGGAGTATCAAACCAAAATACAAAACGGTCATTTTTAAAAGTCTTGTCTTATTTCTGCCGTTTGTACTCGTCTGGACACATTGTGTTTTTCTGAGAACTGTTTTTATTTTCTTCATACGAGTTTCCATATTTCTCAGAAGTTCTCTAAAACAATGTAATACTTTTTGCTTCCTGACGCAGAAAGTGTGAAAACTTCACGTCTTTGTGAAGGTTTGTATTTTGACCAAAACAAATAAGGACTCAATTAAGACAGTTTGGTGCAGTGCAATTCAGGTGTTGTTCCTCTTTAACCCTCCCTTTCAGGGGGGAATTAGAGATTTCAGATTCCAGGTGGATTGTCTATGATCCTATTTTTGGCCGTGGACCTCGGATCTGGCTCGTCTTGGCCGTTGACCTCGCATTTGGCTTGTCTTTACCGTGGACATTGTCTTGGCCGTGGACCAAGCCTCTGGCTCGTCCGGGCCGTGGACCTCGCCTCTTGGTCATCTTTGCCATGGACATTGTCTTGGAAAATGGACCACGCCTCTGGCTCGTCTTGGCTGTGGACCACGCCTCTTGGTCATTTTGGCCGTGGACCACGCCTCTGCCTTTATCCTGGCCATGGACCACGCCTCTGGCTCGTCCTGGCCGTGGACATTGCCTCTGGATAGACTTTGCCGTGGACCACGCCTCTGGCACGTATTGGTCGTGGACCTTGCCTCTGGCTCGTCTTGGTTGTATACCACGCCTCTGGCTCGTCTTTACCGTGGACCTTGTCTTGGCCGTGGACCGCGCCTCTGGATAGACTTTGCCGTGGACCACGCCTCTGGCTCATATTGGCCGTGGACCATGCCTCTGGCTCGTCTTGGTCGTAAACCACGCCTCTGGCTCGTCTTGGTCGTAGACCACGCCCCTGGCTCGTCTTGGCTGTGGACCACGCCTCTTGGTCATTTTGGCTGTGGACCACGCCTCTGAATTGTCCTGGCCGTGGACCATGCCTCTGGCTCGTCCTGGTCGTGGACATTGCCTCTGGATAGACTTTGCCGTAGACCACGCCTCTGGCTCTTCTTTGCTGTGGACCACGCCTCTGGCTCGTCTTGGTCGTAGACCACGCCTCTGGGTCATCTTTACCGTGGACCTTGTTTTGGCTGTGGACCACGCCTCTGGCTCTTCCTGGCTCTTCCTGGCCATGGATAACACTGGCTTGTCTTGGTCGTAGACCACACCTCTGGCTCATCTTTGCTGTGGGCCACGCCCCACTTGTCCCCCTGTCCTATCTGACTGAACTCTATTCAAATACGTAGCTGTAGAGTTAGATAAGCTAATTCCTCTTTAACAGTCCTGGTACATCTCCTGTCCATCCTGGGAGACGATCTCTCCTTCAGTTGGACATTCCTGAGATTTCTTTTTTTTTCCTGAATCCAGTTTATTAGGAATTTTTCCTTACCGGGCGGGAAGGAGGGTCTAGGGACAGTTTTATTTAGTCTGTTTAGTTTTTAGCTATTGTTTAAATTTTATGACAGACTTTCTGCGTCTGTACAATTACCAGCATGAAACCCAATGAGGCTATTTTTTGTGATATTGGGCTATATAAATAAAAATGAATTTACAGAAACTTTTAAGATTTTTTTTGCAAAAACTGATGAACATTTGTGAAGTTTTGGAAGATCTACCTGAAGGTAAACTGACACACTGGGTTGCTGCAGTCATCAATCACACTGCAGACTTTTAGATTCTTGAAGATTTCTAACATTATTTTTTAGATATTCGAGATCTTTACCAGGTTTGAATTTGTTTTAACTTTTCTTTGCTCTGCATCTTTCTGAGCTTTTCTCCAAAGTTGTATTTTTTGTCTCATTAAAGCTCCATTCATGATAATTTGATATTTTTTTCCTGATAAAATAAAAGCGAAAGTTAAAAGAGTTCATCTGACATGATTGCGTATTGATTTATGTTTGAAATATGCAGAAGAATCAGATTGTGACTTACTGGTGAAGCCGTTGACCGCCACTCTGCTGGGATGGTAGAAGCCTTTCTTGCAGTGGCATTGGTATTTATCCAGCACAAAGCCGTGACCTCGCAGCGGCAAACACTGGACAGAAAACATGAAAAAACACGTCAGTCTGACAGTGGGAGCAGTTTACACTCAAGTTTGTCATTTTCCATTCCAGAGCACCTTCCCCATGTAAGGAGTGGTGAACACAAGCAATAAATAATGCAACGACCAAACAAAAAAAGGATGAAAACAATTAAACAATACTTAAAATCTTAATGTTTAAACCTGAGTGACCATATCTTAAGTTAAAAAGCTGAACCTGGAGCTAAACCTTGACTAATCTTACAGTTTGCAGCAAAAGTTCAACACAGACAAAGATGAGAAGAAAAATCAAAATCAAAGACTAAAAAGTAAAGGAATCCCCAAAGAAAAAATGATGCAATTACTACAAAACTGGTGAGAATATTTTCAACAACCAAAGCAACCTACCTAAACACACGTGTTAATTTAAGATTCAATTTAGTCTTAAAAGGGACAAAAATGTTCATCTTATTTGAAGAACTCTAATCCAGACCAATCCTAGATCTGAGGATATTTTCACTCATAACAAGAATAAACATCTTGTACTTTATGATTAAACTTGTTTAATGACATTTTTGGATCAAAGTTGATCATTTCAGTGAAAACACTTTGACGTTCTTCTCTTTTTCTCCCAAACTTTTTCCTCCCAGAACAGATAACAAGTTATGATTCCCCGGACAGGACGGGCGACTCAGCAGCAGCGTTCCTCCGCCTGATGCTTGACTGGAAGTGAAGTGTTTGTGACCTGACGGCGGTCTGGAGGCAGGGCCGGCGGCGACTCACTGAAGCAGCAGCAGACGCGCTGATGCTCCGCACGGCCGACAGGACTCTGCAGGCATTAAGGAGCTATTTCTGACAGTCGAGACCTCCAGAAGAGGCCGGCCAGGACCCAGGAGAGCAGAGGAATTACCGGCTCGCCGTCCAGCAGACAAACTCTGCACACAGACTCCACCGAAGAGACCGAAGGCCCTAAAGGAGCTCCGAACTAATCATCCAAAAACAGATCGGTTTCATTCAAAGAACACTGAAAGGTTTTCGAGTTTCCGTCTCATCACAGAGAGGATTTAACAGCTTCTGCTATAAAAGTCACCTCTAATGTCTACACATAAGAAAGGCCTTTAAACAGTAGAGCTGCCGCAGGGTCAAAAGGTCAGAGGTCACACCCATCACATGTAAACAAACCGGGGTTAAGCCGTTTAACCTTAAAATCACGTTAACTCTTTAGATTTTAAAAGATTCAACAGTGTTTTCTGTTAGCCGTTCATTCTGCGATTGATGCTAACAGTGTTTTCTGTTAGCCGTTCGGTCTGAAATTGATGCTAACAGTGTTTTTTGTTAGCATTTCAGTCTGCGATTGATGCTGACAGTGTTTTCTGTTAGCATTTCAGTCTGCGATTGATGCTGACAGTGTTTTCTGTTAGCATTTCAGTCTGAAATTGATGCTAACAGTGTTTTCTATTAGAAGTTCTGTCTGCGATTGATGCTAACAGTGTTTTCTGTTAGCATTTCAGTCTGCGATTGATGCCAACAGTGTTTTCTGTTAGCAGTTCAGTCTGAAATTGATGCTAACAGTGTTTTCTGTTAGCAGTTCAGTCTGCGATTGATGCTAACAGTGTTTTCTGTTAGCAGTTACTCTGCGATTGATGCTAACAGTGTTTCCTGTTAGCTGTTAGTCTGCAATTAATGCTAACAGTGTTTTCTATTAGAAGTTCAGTCTGCAATTAATGCTAACAGTGTTTTCTGTTAGAATTTCAGTCTGCGATTGATGCTAACAGTGTTTTCTGTTAGCATTTCAGTCTGAAATTGATGCTAACCGTGTTTTCTGTTAGCATTTCAGTCTGAGATTGATGCTAACAGTGTTTTCTATTAGAAGTTCTGTCTGCAATTGATGCTAACAGTGTTTTCTGTTAGCCGTTCGGTCTGAAATTGATGCTAACAGTGTTTTCTATTAGAAGTTCAGTCTGCGATTGATGCTAACAGTGTTTTCTGTTAGCATTTCAGTCTGCAATTGATGCTAACAGTGTTTTCTGTTAGCATTTCAGTCTGAAATTGATGCTAACCGTGTTTTCTGTTAGCATTTCAGTCTGAGATTGATGCTAACAGTGTTTTCTGTTAGCCGTTCGGTCTGAAATTGATGCTAACAGTGTTTTCTATTAGAGGTTCTGTCTGCAATTGATGCTAACAGTGTTTTCTGTTAGCATTTCAGTCTAAGATTGATGCTAACAGTGTTTTCTGTTAGAAGTTCTGTCTGCAATTGGTGCTAACAGTGTTTTCTGTTAGCAGTTCAGTCTGCGATTGATGCTAACAGTGTTTTCTGTTAGCAGTTCAGTCTGCGATTGATGCTAACAGTGTTTTCTATTAGCTGTTAGTCTGCAATTGATGCTAACAATTCTTTCTGTTAGCAAAACACTGTTTTGTTAGCATAACAGTGCTTTGCTAACAGAAAACGCTGTTAGCAAAGCACTGTTTTGATAGCAGTGTTATTAAACAATCTCAAAACCAGATTGTGGGGTAAAAAACTAAAATAAAACATGCGTCTTTGATAGTGTCTGGGGGGGCAGGCAAAACGTGAAGGTGGGCCGGATTCGGCCCGTGGGCCGTAGTTTGGGGACCCCTTAAGTAAACCATCTACTGTGTAAACACTGGAGGAGGTTTTTATCTGTCCTATTAGCTAACTTACATTCTGTGTTTTTGATAAAATGATTTTAGGTCATTTTAATTGCTTTTTATAGTAGTTTTTATTTTTGTTTTTTTTCTACAATTTTATCTTGTCTAGTCCTATCATTGCATTTTTATTTAATTTCTGTGATTCTATAATTTATCTATACATTTTTTGCTTAAATATATTGATTGACATAAACTTTAATTGGAGTTAGAGCTCGGATCATCTTGATTTCTGCTTCTATTTTAACCTGAACTGCCTTTTTTCCTTCATCAGTCCGTCATGCAGATTTTTCTAATTCATCTTCTTATTATTCAAATCAAAGTTTCTCCTCTTAATCGAGCACGTTTACACTGAAGCCGTCAGCACATAAGATGATTTCAAAGAGAGAAACTCTCATTGATCAAAGTTCAGAGGTCAAACAGGAAATCTCAAAGCTCACCTGAACAGGTGGCTCCTGCAGTCTTTGTTGGAAAAGGGAAAGTTTCTCGTTCATCTGACATTTGTGTCTCCTTCTCGTTCTCTCTTAAAGATAAATTAAAGGTTTTCATGGAAGGATCAGAGCGACAGGAACTGCAGGTTAACGACCCTTTCCACTTTGGATGGAGGTGCCGCTCACGTCCTCCTCACACTTCCAGTGTTTATCATCACAGACTCCTGCAGCTCTCAGAGACCGTTTGTCTGTTTTGAGTCACATTTGTGGGGCGTTCAGGTTTCATCTGTAAATCCTGGCCCCCTTTGCATGAGTTTGCAGCACAACTCGCTAAAGTGAACAACCAGAAAGCTACAACGTGACTTGAAAACGAGGAGAGGCTCCACACGGCGGTGAGTCGAGGCGTTATATAAATGCTTCGTCTTCGGAGGGACTCGCTTTATTTTGAAGGAGTCTGACAGCAGTGTGTGGAACGAAGCTGCAGCTCACTCTGCCTCCGAGATGCTCAGGATTTCAGCAGTTAGTTTAAATTTAGCTGAATGTGTAAAATGTCTCAGCAGGTTGGAACTTTTCATCTTGATTTAAGCTGCTGACTTGAGTATTTCTGTAAAAAATCAGCTTTAAATGAAGCGTCAGAGAACCGGTTTCATCTGCAGACAGTCGTCGGAGCTGCAGCCACCGCCTGCCATCCACAATCTGCCCACCTGACTGAAACATCCGCAGACAGGTGTGTGCGCAGGTGATTTTGCAAATTTCCCCGGTGTGTGACAGCGAGCCAGGAATAGCCCTGACAGTACACTCCGGTCCCGCCCGCCGCGCTGACAGATGTGAGGGATGCTGAATGGAGAAGCAGCTCAGCTCGGCTCCCAGCCGCCCGCCGTCGCTCACGTGTGATCTCAGCCGGGAGCTTCTTCAGCAATCCAGGAGAACTTCTCTTCACCACTGAGACGCTGGAAGAGTTTGACTTTTCCAGAGTAACTTAGAGCGGAGACGTTCTTGCTGTGTTTTTGGCAAACATTGTGTTTAACGAAGGATCAATATAACTCTACAATCAAATTTGAGATGAAGTAAACTGAAGTTTGGTACATCACATTTTTCAAAATGGTGGCATTTCTGTTGGTTTATCTCCATAGCAACCATTTGATTTTTTGCTCACCTAAAAGGGACAAACAGATTGATATCATTTTTAGATGAATCTGCAAAAGTAAATTTTTGGATTTCCATAGCAACGGAGGTTTTGTGTTCACTGCGCCCACATTCTTGATTTGTTCACACCGTATGTCATATTATTTAATTCGCCTTGAACCAATTCACATATTAAAAGTTAAAACGCATATTTTGCGAGTTTGTCACCCAAAATCTACAAATTTAAAATCCAACTTTTTTCCTCAAGTAGCTTACCAAAAAAGAGGTGAAAGGTCAAAATCTATTGGAAGAGTTTAAATTTGTAAAAACTACTAAAGGGGATTTTTTTTAATTCATGATGGCCGCCTCTTACCAAGGTCAAAGGTCAACAACAACTTGAGTTTTGGTTGTAGACTTAATCTGTGTGTGGAATTTGGTGAACAAACGTTTTTTTGGGGGGTAAAATATGAAAATTGCCAAATTTCACACTTTGACACAAAATAATTTCAAAACTTCCTTTGGAAACGTGTGTGATTTGGTTTCAATAGTGGATTTGAAAAACAAAAGTTCGACCTCTATGAGAGATTTTGTCCCAAACTGAGTTTGTCTCTCTGCGATGTCATCATTTTTAAGTTACGTTCGCTATGTCCAAAATAAAAACTTTGTTGGGTTTTATGAGTTTGTGGTGTAGTGAAGATTTAATTCAAAGGTGCAGTAAAACAGAAGAACCGTGAAAATAAAATCGCTCTTATCCTCCAGGACGGCTGCAGGACAGAATTAAAACACCAAGAGGAAAAAAATATGTCATCTTAAGAGCAAACCTCAATCATTTAATCAACTCAAATTACAAAAATATTCAGATTAATTACACTTTAGCGTTGTGATTAATTGTGATTTTACGAGTTACTTTTATACAATAATATTCATCGTTTGTACAAATAATGGCCAGAAATAAACCTTTTCCTTCATTTGTATTGCTTTAAATCTTTAAGTGTTATTCCAGAACTTTTTTTTTGTGTTTTTGACGTTTTTGTTCTGTTTTACATTTCAGGTAAATAACTTAGAAATATCACCGCAGGGTAAGAACCTGTGACTTCTTTCTGAAGGTCTGGTTTTTGCAGCGTAAGCGTTTCACAGTAAAATAACAAACCGTGATGCAAAACTCAAACTGGTTCATCCAAAGGCCGCGGCTCTGAGCAATTTCACTTCTTTGAAAACGACGGACTTTCATGAAGAAAAGTCGCATTTAAGTGATAAAACAACCGTTTCAGAGTCTGAGCTTCGTTTGTGTTTCTGTCAGCAGAAGAAACAGCGGACCGTCTTCAGATTCAGACTTTTCAACCCCGTTGTTGCTGCAACTCTTCCTCTGTGTTGCCCAGCATTGCAGCTTTAGCATGTTGTAGTCCGTTTTTGTCTGTTTGTAGTTTTTAACTCGAGCGGCGTTTCATCTTTCTCGTTTCAGTCAAACTCTGACATCTTCAGTTCTCCCGTCGTGTTTCCTTCCACTAAGTTTGCCAAATAGGTCAACGAAAATACTTTTTAAAAAAATTCAGGAGCGCCACAGATCTCACTCTACAACTTTTCAATGGAAAACTCCCATCATGCATCTGGAGCTGACAAACGTGCAGAAACTCATTGATGCTGTCGGTCAGAATGAACCAAAATCTCTTTGTTTTTGACTTTTGTGAAGAGATAAAAGGAGGAAAGAGAATATTAGACACTTCATAACAATCTGGATTATTTACTTCCTGATAATCTTGTGGTTAAGATGTTGGACTGGGGTCTCTGACTCTACTGCTTCCATGTTGTTGTTCTTCAGGATGAAAGTGACGGACTACAGAGTAGTGCTGCCACAAACGATTATTTTAATAGTCGACTAATCGCCAATTACTTTTTCCGATTAGTCGACTAATCGGGTCAACCATAAAGTGGAAGTAAAACGCACGTCATTACCTTTAAACAAACAAAAAAATAGATAAATAGCTTTACCTGCTAGTGTGAATGCTGTAAGCTGAAGATACTAGTGCTAATAGCTGAAGATGCTGAAAGTGATAGCTGAAAACGCAGAAGTTGATAGCTGAAATTGCTGACGCTAATTAGCCTAAAAAACTGAAAAAAACCTAAGTTAGCCAAAACAGCTAACATGTAGCTGAAATATTAGTTAAACTCCATAAAAGCCTAAAAAAATGAAAAAAGACAAAACTAGCCAAAATAGCTAGCATGCAACTGAAATATTAGCTGAATTCCAAAACAGCCTCAAAACCTAAAAATATATATATATATATTAAGTTAGCCAAAACAGCTAACATACCAGAAATTTTAGGGAAATTCTAAAACAGCCTAAAAACTGAAAAATCTCAATTAGCCTAAAAAGCTAGCATGTAGCTGAAATATTAGCTAAACTCCAAAATAGCCTCAAAACCTCAACCCTGTAAAGCTCACTTCATCAAATAATTGACAGAAAATTCTTTTTTTTTCATAATATTTAAATATCAATCATGATACGTTGTGTGGCTTTGAAAAAATATTATTTAGGGGGAAAAAGCACCTTATTTAGCCATTGTCTCAAATTTGATCCACGCATTTTTAACATGGGGAAACTGTTATACATAATTAATTATCAACAAATTTATGATTTTTTTCAATACAGCAAGTAGTTATTTAATAAAATAACAATAACTGAGCTAATCTCAACCTGAAGTTTTGAAAATTAGCAAAACATTTTCCCTCCAAAACTGATGTCATGAGGGCAGCCATTTTGAAATGAGCAGGAAAAGCCCTTCCACTGCCTCTAGTGGAATGATAATGTACTGCAAAGCATAAAACATGGACAAAGTCACATAAAATGGGGTTTTAAGGAAAGTTTTAATTATGCTAATGAGATAGGGGTCTACAAATTACGTCTATCAAATATGATACAAATGGTTATACAGGGCTAATAAAAGCCAAAATAGTCAAAAAAGCTAACAGAATGCCACCATAACTTTCAACTTTACGACACTCTGACTCCATGTAATATATAATATAGTCGACGACCAATTTAATCGTCAATTAGTCGACTAATCGTGGCAGACCTACTACAGAGAAAACTGCCTTTTCCAGCTCTGACCTCCTCCTCCTCCTCCTCCTCCTCCTCCTCCTCGCTGTCTGTCTGCAGAGACCGGTTAATACGAGCGTCCTCATCAGCAGTCACGAGCATCAGACACATTTCTAACACCTACAGCCCCCCCCACAGTCCCTGCATAATCAGCTGTGGCAGCTGTCAATCACCCCGCACACCCTGACATGCTAATTGCCATGGTGACATGTGTGTGGCCGCCAGCGAGGGCCTTTTTTATGAGAGTGCGTCACGCTGTCAGAGCGAGCGGCGAGGTCTGCACTAATAACACAACCCAGAAATAGACGCAGCACTCAGAATCACCCGAATAACGCTCACATTGTTGGATGCAGTCGTTAATACCGACTGATTTTTAATTACCGGACCTGAATTTGGACTGAAGAAATGGATCCGACTCCTCACGGCTGCTGGTGTTTACAGGTGTAGTTATTGACAGGAAATATGTGAAAACAGGAAGTAAACGCAGCATCCGACCTTCTTCTCTCAATGTGAAGAAATCAAAACCTTTGGAAATATCTTTTTTTAATAAATAGTTTTTAATCAAAATCCTAATTTACAAAGAGAAATTTGAAGACAATCCTCCCGTGTTTTGATTAAATATGTGTCATGAAACAAAACACAAAATCAGTTCTTAATCAAGTTTATACAAACATGTGGATTCATCAAATCATCAATAACTGAAATCATCAATAACTAAAGCCTTAGTTACCCTAAAAGGTGGGTAAGAGCGTCTCTAGGTGGAAAAGAGTCAAACCTGTACGGGGAGGAAAAGGCAACTTGGTAGAGCAAAAACGTTCATACACATTTTTATCTACGGGCGTGCTGCGGGTGAAAAGTCATAGTGAACACTAATACAGCATGTAAGGGTAAGTAAGGGGGAAGTAGGTGAGGAATTTGTTTTCAATCCTCCAAATCCTGCAGACTCTACATGGAGCCCGGCAGTGCTGTGCACGTGATACATGCACACTCTTTGCTGCAGCTTGATCGTTAGAAATGAGGACAATAGCCAATCAGGGAGTAGTTCCTACATAATATCCTACATTACGACTAGAGTATTGCTTAAGAACGCCATATGACCGCATAACCCCGTACGTCACTAGTGCATGCAACTTCCCAGCCAGCAAGGTTAAGTGGCCCCACATGGTTTAAAAGTGGGCAGTAAATGTGGGCCCCAAATGGGTTTGTCAGTAGTTTCTGTGGTGGCTACGCTAGCCAGCTGTCGAGTGGAAAGGGTAGCATGCAAGGGAGTTCTTCTGTAACATGCTACCAAGTTCCACTGTAGTAAGTTAGTAAGCTCCACTGTATTGAGCTAGCTAGCTCTTCTGTAGCAAGCTAGCAAGCACTGCTGTATTAAGCTAGTGAACTCCTCTGTACCAAACTAGCGAGCTCCACTGAATCGAGCTAGCTAGCTCTACTGTATTGAGCTAGCAAGCTCTTCTGTAGCAAACTAACAAGTTCCACTGTATCAAGCTAGCTAGTTCTGCTGTGTTGAGCTAGGGAGCTTCTCTGTCTTACGCTAGCGAGCTCCACTGTATCGAGCTAGCAAGGTCTGCGTTATTGAGCTAGCGGGCTCCACTGCAGCGAGCTTCAATGTATTCAGCTAGCAAGGTCCATTGTATCGACCTAGTGAGCTTCTCTGTCTTGAGCTAGTGAGCTCCTCTGTAGCAAGCTAGTGAGGTCTGCTGTATTGAGCTAGCGAGCTTTGTTATACTGAGCTAGCAAGCTAGTTTCCAGCTAGCGAGCTCCTCTGTCTTGAGTGGATCCGGCCCGCGGGCCTCGACTTTGACACGTGATATAAATCCTATGAATTCACGTTTCCATTCCTCTGCACAACAATGCTGCCTTCATGTCAAACAAACTCCACACATCGTTCTTCCAAAACTAAACTAACTGCATGTCTTCATGTAACCCAGGAATCAAACGCTGTAATGGCTCCAGACTCCAGACCTCCTCCACCTGATCAGGAAACCAGAAACTGTCCTAATTCTGCAGTCTAATTAGAGCCTGACAAAATGAGCCCACACGCTTCCTGTCCAGCATCGCGCCTAATCAACCACTAACAGGCCTCCAGATGTACGGAACGACCCTGCAGAGTCCAACACCAGCCCTAAAGAAACGGATGGTCCAGTAATTACAGATCGAACCAAAGAAAACTGAGGAAAGACGGTGGGAGGAGGAGGAGGAGGAGGAGGAGGAGGAGGCCGGTCCTGGTGCGAACGGTTCAGCTGCACTTTGTAAACTGCCAGCTCAGCAGCGGCGCGGCGTGCTGGCACAGGGGAAATTAGGAGGCCAGCGAAGTCTGTTTGTTAGGGAGAAAAAAGCGTCAGTTTACAGTAAATGAAGACCCCAGATCCTCCAGTGATTCAGTTTATAAGCACTGAGCCGCGAAAATCCATTCAGAGACATCATCAGGGCAGGCTGTGATTGATTAAAGTAAAGTGACTCATAAAAGAAAAGCCTTGTGGGTAAATTCAGACGTATTAACCCCACATATTAATGCATTCAATTCTGTACCAGACTGAAATCTACTTTTATTTATGTTTAAAACTGCAACAATGTGCCACAGGAGAGGTGGGAGGGGCCCTACAGGGCGGCTGTGGTGCAGCAGAAGGGCGGTCAACTACCGATTGGAAGTTTGTGGGTTCGACTCCCACCTTGCCCACCCATGTGTCGAAGTGTCCTTGGGCAAGACAAGGAAATCCCCTCTGGTGGAACGTTGGCACCAATGTTCATCGCTTTGGGCGTTGGAGGAAGGTAGAACAGCGCTATATAAGAATTTACCACATTCTACATTTTTCTGTAAGCCGTACAGTTTGGATTAAGATTTATGGAGTCAAATAAGGGCCATAAATATTTGAAACCCAAATCAAACAATCTGAAAAAATTATTGGTGTTTGGCCCAAAAAAATATATAAAAAGTCCAAAACTTTTTGATATTCTAAAATAAACTTAATTATTTTCAGCTTTAACACTAGAATTCCTATTTTTTTCACCTGCATTGAACAGTTTCAAGGTAAAAATAAAATCTAAAAGTAAAAACAAATATTTAATGTGGACTATTCCCGAGCGGGATTCGAACCCATGACCTTCTGAATGTGAGTCCGTTGCCTTAACCACTTGACCGTCTAGTGGCGGAATCTGGAATGCATGTCAAACTTAAATTTAAACATGACATTCTGCATTGCGAAATCAGGAAGTCATTGTTGATGGTTTAAAGCAGTGGTCCCCAACCACCGGGCCGCGGACCGGTACCGGGCCGCAGACCAATTGCCACCGGGCCGCGGAAGAATTTAGGGACTTTTTTTTTTTGAGTCAGAAATCTTTTATTTTGAAAATCAACCGGATTCTCTCGATTATACTGAGCGCTAAAAGCAGTCCAGCGGCGCGTCAAACGAGAAAAGCTGCATGTGGAACCCTTTCTCCGCGAATGGATGGG
>NC_050531.1:2824816-2830733 GCF_002922805.2 Oryzias melastigma | reverse complement strand
CAATCTGAAAAAAATTTTGGTGTTTGGCCCAAAAAAAATATATAAAAAGTCCAAAACTTTTTGATATTCAAAAATAAACTTAATTATTTTCAGCTTTAACACTAGAATTCCTATTTTTTCACCTGCATTGAACAGTTTCAAGGTAAAAATAAAATCTAAAAGTAAAAACAAATATTTCATGTGGACTATTCCTGAGCGGGATTCGAACCCATGACCTTCTGAATGTGAGTCCGTTGCCTTAACCACTTGACCGTCTAGTGGTGGAATCTGGAATGCATGTCAAACTTAAATTTAAACATGACATTCTGCATTGCGAAATCAGGAAGTCATTGTTGATGGTTTAAAGGATGCAAAATGTATCAAACGCCCCTCCCCCATGTCACCAGTTTGTCAATTATTGTACTTGTCTGTGTTAAAAATATTTCTTTTCCCTGCATTGAACAGCTTACACGTAAAAATAAAATTTAAAAGTAAACACAATGTTCATGGTTTAAATGTTCTGCTTTTCAGGTTTCAAAACTCAAAATTTCAGCGTCAACATTTTTTTTCACTTTCAAAACTTTAAAAACTAAGTATGTTTTTGATGCCTGTATTTAACACAATAAGGTGGCGCTTTGATTGGACGAGAACGCCGTTTTGGACGAGATAAAACTCTGTTTTTTACACCCGTCTTTTACAACTTCAGACTATGATAGTACAGACTAAACGGACATTTTCTGGCCGTAATGATCACAGTTCTCAGAGTCAGTGAATGCAGCGGGACAGAAGTTACCACCCTCGCTTTTGATTGGTCCTTCGTGTTAGCCCCGCCCCAACGCGCCACAATACAGCCAAACATTTTGTAATTTAAATTGTCAGATTCGAAAAAAGATTTGAAACTGAAAAAAATATTTTTTATTTAAATTTTGAGTTTTGAAACCAAAATTTCAGAACATTTGAAGCTGAAAATAATAAAGTTTGTTTTAGAAAAACAAAAAGTTTTGGACTTTTACATTTCTTTTGGCCAAACACCAATATTTTTTTGAGAATGTTCAGGTTTCAAATATTTACGGTCCCAAATTTCCAGCTCAGACGAGGAAAACAAAGATGGGAAAACATCAGAATGGGGCGGAGCTGGGAGCTTGTGGCCCCGCCCAGCTTATTATCTACATTACAAATACGTTTTTTTTTTAAAAACTCAAATTTTTTTCTGTTTTGCATAAAGACATTTTTAGAAATGTGATTTTAGCTAAATGTTGTATATATATGTGTCCTCCATCATGAGGAAAATCCATCAAGAACATGTTACAAACACTAAAAACTCAATTTTTATTGGAGAGTCTTTACGTTTTTCATTAGAAAATAAGTTAAGACTAGTTTACCAGAGCAACATTTTTACTTTTAATGACTGTTGATAGTAAAATGAGTTTTAAATCATCATTCTGGTGTGTCGTTGTGACACTAGATGAAGAGACCAAATGGCCAAACAGTGTTTTGACGTCAGCATATTTGCTCCAGGCGAGGATTGTTCTGCATTTTGGACAAAACTAAACTGGTTTTAGCCAGAATCTCTGCCTTGGAGGACAAACTCCCATCATCTCTGAGTGTCGGAGACGTTTCGGGGCTGGACAGCAGAGGCTCGGCGCTCAGAGGGACGGCTGCTGGCCGGGCCTTTAAAGGAGGTCAACGACAGTTAGCCCGAGCGGAGCGGCTCCGCGAGCTGTCCAAAGACTAAACGGCAGCCGGATCAACGCTGTGGGAGCCGGGAGGCCCCAAACGTGGACCGCTGCTCCCATAATCTCATTCACAGCTTCTGGAAGCGTCACAGACGGGCATCTGCGCCGTTTATCTCATGCTTACATGCTAAATTGCGCAGCCGTGCCGCTGCAAACGCATCCAGCATGTTCAAAACACAGAAATGAAAAGGCCGCTGAGGGTTTCTGGGTACTCTGCAGCAGCGTGGAGGGAACAAACGCCGTCCTGCTGAGGCTGAGTCATCCCAGCAGCAGCGAGGAGAGTAAACAAGCTTTTCAAGTTGGAGAAAAAACATTTTTCTTTAATTTACTGATGTAAAAATGAATCCTTATAAAAAATAATACATTTTTAAGATGGAAATATCTCATTTATTCTTAAAAGTATGTCCATAAAGCTAAAATCATGTTTATTATAGACTAATTTTATCTAGAAATACTTAAAAAAGCAGAAAATTTAATAAAAATAGGATTTTTCTCCAGCCATAAAATGAAATAGCTCACATCTTATTTTTTATAGCTAAAAACTTTATTTTTTTAGTATTTTTGTTCACTCCTATCAAGACCACAGGACTCAAAGAGTTGTTATTGAGGTTTTTTGATAAAAACAGCAGCTCTGCCGTATTAATTTGATAATGATCCCCCTCAGAGTCGCCACTTTAGCCGCTTTTGGAAGCTGGCTGCTGTTATTTTAGTGTGTAAAACTGGAGGCGCCACCGCTGCGCTGCAACTGTGTTTAGCCTTCAGGCGCTCCTTCAAATCAAACACGCCGCGTCCCTGCTGGCAGATAAACACTCGGATACAATACGCCGTCACTTCGGAGCTGTTAGTATTCACAAAATCAAATAAAGCAAGAACACACGAACGCCAATTATCACCACAATCTACAGTCCTGCTACGCTTTTCTTCACAGAGACACTCTTTTGATCTATTTTAAACGTGTTCCCACACACTAAAATGACCCAATATGGGATATTTTTAACCCAACTCTGAGGTGAAAAATAGACTAACTTGTTAGCTAGGTCATTTTAACAATAATAACTCAGGAAAAAACATAAACTGGGTTAAAATAAACCAATATAACTCCCCAAAAAATGAGTTTCGTTCCAAAAAGTAACGCAAATATATCCTAATATGAATAAAAATTATTTTTTTCAATACATTTGTTCATCTGCTTCTGATTCACAACAATTTGAATAAAGAAAACTCTAATTTTTAAGCTTAATTTTGTTTATATATGTCCTCCATCATCACAGAAAAGCTGAAAGAACATTTTAAAAACACCAAAAACAGCATTTTCACCAAACATTAACTTTATCTCACATCTGGACTCTTCTCACTTTTGATCGAAGTTTTACAGTCAAAAATGAAAAAAAAACAATATACTGAAAATACATAAAATTTAAATTCAACTTCACTTTTATAGTACTTTCCTGCTACAAAACGTCTCAAAGTGCTTTCCACAATAAAAGAAATATTGTCTTTTCCGGAGTATAAGTCGCTGTTGTTTTCATAGTTTAACCAATGACTTATACTCAGGAACGACTTACTTGTGTGTTTTTTAAAACATAAATACGGTCACATATTTGCTGTTTTTCCACTAGCACCCTTTAGCGGTTTCTTCCACTAACAACCACTGGAGGGCGCTGTATTTTCTTCTGACAGAGCCAAAAGAAGAAGTGTCGTCCAAAACAAACATGGAGGAGAATCTGATTGTTTTCTTCTTAAATTTTGATATTTTTCTCATTTGCATTGAAGTATTTTTACTCATATAAAAGTGCGACTTATACTCCAGACCAACTAATATATGGTTTTATTCTCCTTCATAAAGGCTGCCACGATTAGTCGACTAATTAGTCAATTAGTGGTTACCTTATATTATATGGAGTCAGAGTTAAGTCAAATTGACAGTTATAACGGCATCCTGCGAGCTTTTTGGACTGCAGTGGCATTTATTAAACTTTTTAGGCTAATTTGGAGATTTGTCAATATTTCAGCTACATGTTAGCTATTTTGGCTAATTTAGGATTTTTCTGTTTTTTAGGCTAATTTGGACTTTAGCTAATATTTACGCTGCATGCTAGCTGTTTAGGCTCATTTAAGCTTTTTTCAGTCTTTCAGACTAATTTGGAGTTTAGCTAGTATTTCAGCTGCATGTTAGCTATTTTGGATAATTTAGGATTTTTCTGTTTTTTTGGGTAATTTGGCATTTAACTAATATTTTAGCTGGCTGTCAGCTTCACTGTTTTCAGCTATTAGCATCTTCAGCGGCCACATTCAGCATTCACACTAGCATCGTCGCAGGTATATCTAGTTTTTAGTTAGCGATCCAGTTTGAGCATGTTCCAATTAGTTGACTAATCGGAATAAATAATCGGTGATTAGTCGACTCTTAAAATAATCGTTTGTTGCGGCCTTATTCTTGATTAGACCTTTTTTGCTCTGTGACTTATAATCCAGAAAATAAGGTTAGATAGTTGTTAATAGTGAGATAGTTGTTAAAATAGCAATCATAGTAAAAAAATAAATAAAAATATATCACATATTCACTGATACATAACAGAATACTCATGATGCAAAAAAATATATAGTTTTTTGGCTAAAAAGTCAAAAAATCTTCACAAAAAATCTTCACAGGTTTTTGCCTCACTTAAAAAAATTAAGAATTTTAGAACAGCCCTACAAATTTTTGTAGATTAATTCACAAAACAAAAAATCTTTATATCTTTAGCCAAAAAAAGTCATTTGTAAACACAAGGAATTTTCTAAATGTCAGCATTTTCTGTCATATAAATGACATAACAAACCCCTAATATGTGAGAAACCATCATTTAACTTTTCATGACTGATTTCAGTTTGCTTAAAAAAGTGCTGCTGTTAGTGATCGTGACGATTCTCTAAAGGAAACTGTAAATAGAGCTGATGAAATCGCCGTTTTCCTGCAGCATCAGTTACAATTCTGAGGAGCATTTAAAAAGCTCTTCTGAGCGAGAACTTCAAAGCTGCAGGAAGATCAAGGGTCTCTGAGTCCTAATCTTCCAGAAAAGCTTCTGAGGAGATTTTCCTGCAGGTTTACGATGGGAATGCATTTGGAGCTCTCTTCAGGAGCAGAAGCTGCTGAAGGCGGGAAAACCGCACAAACAAAAACCAGCAGAGATTGTCCTTAAAACGGGTTATCTTTGTGTTTGAGTTTGACTGAACGCAGTTACGTCACTGCATCAGCATTCTCCTTTTGGAAGCGTCTTTTGTGTCTGAAACACTCAGGACCCGGCCAGAGGGAGAAGGCTCTGGAGTCTTCAAAGCATAAAGAAATCTGGCCTCAGACGTTATCTACACACAATTAGCGGGACGGCCGTTAAGTAACGCCTGCACTGCCGGGGGCACCGCGCCAGTTCAAGCCACGAGAGGACGGCGATCTGTTATTCCTCGGAGTTACGGCCAACTGTCCTTTACCTTAACTCCTCTGCTCTACAGACAAAACCTGTTTCATCTACAGGAGGAACAGAGAAGTAGGGCGGCCAAAATCGATTATTTTAATAGTCGACTAATCGGGTCATGGGCAAACTGGATGTAAAGGACACATCTTAACCATCATTAGCTTTAAACTAACTAAAAACTAGATTTATAGCATTACAGTGTGGATGCTGTAAGCTGAATTTGGCTGCTGAACATGCTAGTCATGATAGCTGAAATTGCTGAAGCTCATAGTAGGCTAAATTGTTGGCTAAATACCAAATTTGCCAAAAAGCTGAAAAAAGCTGAGGTTAGCTAGTTAACAGCTAGCATGCCGTTAGTGCTTCTTTAAAACTTTCAAGGATGAAAAAGGAGAAGGACACACGGGCTCAAAGCAGAAGTTGGTCTGTTTTACTTTTATAAAATTGCTTGGAAATTCACTGCCCCCTGTTTTGGTCAAAATAGAGGAATTTAACTGGCTGTCTAGTATTTTTTTTCAACCCCTTTACATTCCTACTTTCCTCCTGAACACTGGCTGATATTTTCTCTTTGATTCCATCAATCTTCTTGTAAAGAACAATAAACTCGTAATCTGTTTTGATGCGCTCACTTGAATTGCCCGGAGGTTCTAAACCGACCTGGAGCGGAACGCTCAGTGTAAGCAAAGAATGAAGGCAAATATTCCCAATAAATGTCTGTCCAAGGGAGCAGTGGATGCAGTTTATTTTTACCAG
>NC_050531.1:2821482-2824565 GCF_002922805.2 Oryzias melastigma | reverse complement strand
CCCCCCCCCACATCAAAGCTCCAAATACTGAGCTTACATAGAAACACAGAAGACAATTCTTAGCTATTTCTACGATTTTTAAGTTGGATTTGAAACCAAAAACATTTATTTTTTAAATATTTATTCCTAAGAACGAGCACATTCCTTCACCAAAGTCATACATTTGTTAATGGAAGGTTTAGGAGGCCTTTGTTAGAGACTTAAATGAGCCCCTCTTTTTAATGCTGCATAATTCATTAGCACAACAGAATTAACTTAAAGGCTGCCTTTAAATCTGCTGGTGTGAAGCGGCGCTCGCTTTGCTTTGTATCTAAGCCCCCTTATCAGCTCTGAAGTATAATCACAGCTCTGGTGAGATCTTTGTACATAATTAGCAATTAGCCTATTTATAGTCTTCTGAACAGACACGGCGAGGAGCGGGCTGAACGAGGAGGCCTCCGTCCCGCTCTCCCGGCAGATGCATGACATGAGGAGAGCAGGTTGAAAGGGCCGCAGCCCGGACGGGGATCCCTCGAGGGCGTCCCAGCCCGACAACACAAACATGTTTTCCACCAGAGGGGGGGATCCCGGGACGCTGAAGCTTTTCCTGCAGAATCAAACGTGTCGGAGGAACCAGGACGAGGAGGACGAGGATCACAGTCAGAGATCGGTTTGGAGGGAGGTGTGGATCTATAGATGAACTGGATCCGAATTCCTCCATTCATCCCTCCAAACGGAGAGTTGGGAAAAAAGTGTCTCATATTTCAGACGTGACTTTTGTCATCAATAATCTAGCTAGCATTAGCGTGGAGCTTCCAGCGCTTGAATCTACACAACTTTATAACTTTACAAACGTCAAGCTACGACAAAACGTCATTACTTACATTTAAATGTGAACGTTTGTGATTCAGAGAGCGCCCACGTGAGGAAAAACGCGCCTCAAATACTAATCAGGACTCTTCAAATTAAGGGAAGAACTGAGATTAGGTCTAAAGCTTCACTTAAACACATTTTAAAGACTTAATATACAATGAATTTATTTTAATTAATGTGTATCCTACAGGGTGGACCTACAATGCACAAAAATAATGATTTTACTAAAAGCTTAACAGCAATTTCAAACATTCAATTTCACCTTTTAGACGTCTCAAAGTCTCCGATCATCTTCCGATGTATTTTTAAAGCGTTCCTGGAGGTCTTTTTATTACAATGATGCAGTTTTTAGACAAATTTTAAAGATGTTTGTTGTTTTGTAGGACATAGTTTCTGCAGAGCGGCAGAAGTCCATTAGAAATTCACCTCTGAGTTGTGGGCGGAACTTTTGGTGCAGAGCGACCACGCCCCCCTTTTCCTTTACGTTGTTGAGAGCTCTCTGTTTGCTGGGGTTGCCACAAAATATTATTTTACGTCGACTAATCACAGATTATTTTTTTTGTTTGTTAGCCCCCCCCGTCTCACAGATTATAATTTTATTATTATTTTTTTTCCAGATTAATCGACTTATTACCGAATTTTTTATTTTTAATTGCCTCTATGGTTTGTTGACTAATCACGGATTATAATTGTTTTATTTATTTATTTATTCTGATTAGTCGACTAATCACAGATTGTTATAATTTTCCAGATTTGTCGACTAATCATAGATTATTTTTCGATTAGTCAACTAATCAAATCTTTCCCAAACAGGATGTAAAACACACCAAATACAGAAAATGTGAACCGTAGCTTTGAGATAAAAAAAAACTAACAAACAACTAATCGACTATTAAATTACTCGTCGACTATTTTAATTGTCGCCATAGAGGTGACTAATCGTGGAACCTCTAATGTTTACACACTCTTATGGTGGTCTTCTCGTTAGGGATTAATTATACATTTATTCTAATGATCTGGTCAGAAATCTGTGAATTTATTATTTTTTTATTTAATAAATGAGTCATTTTTTTATCTTGAATTAACAGTTTCCCAAATCTGTAACACTTGATGAATGAAATGCAACACAAACCAACTGAAATGTGAAGTTCATTTTACTTCAGTAAGAGGATTAATTACCTGAACAGAAAACGGGTTTACGGCACAGATTAGGCTCTAAAACCGCTTTAAACACACTTTGACCACAGCTGAGGGATGAGAGACCAGCAGCGCCGTAATCCATCAAATCCTTTTAGAATCTGACCAAAAACCACCAAACAGAAGACGACGTCTGGAAGAAATTAGAATGTAGCAGAGCTGACTGCAGAAAACAGACTTTATGAGGTTAAAGATCCGATCAGAAAACACAGATTATGGTTCAGAGAGATAAATATGACAGACGGACACAAGTAAACATAAAGGAAGTTAATATCTTTTTATTATTACACTGAATTCTAAATAAAATTCAAATTCAGCTTTAATTTTCTAGGAAAAACAACTAATTCCAGTTTTATTCTGTTTCAAAAACAAAACCTAAATATTTCCTTCAATTTTAAATCTGGTTTCTACTGTGGACAGTTTGTTACAAATAAAGATAAAAGTTCAGTTTAAGATGAATAACTGAGACATTTCAAGCTTTTACTTTTCAGCACTTCGTTAAATAACTAAAACAATAAACACATTTTTCAGAATTTCATTTGAATAACTTCTCTGGAAAAGAAAAACGCTAAACTTTAATTTGAAGAACTCTTAGATATTAAACGTCAACGTGAGGCGAGGATGAAGGACAGAAGGACTCAGAAAACAGAATTAATTTGAAATAAATAGAAAAATATCTGTGATTAATAACAAATCGTGTTTGATAAAGAGGATTTTTTTATTTATTTGTTACATTTTCATAGCACACAACATGAATTTACATTATATTCTAGTTTTGGTGAAAAAGAAAGAAGAAAACTGATTATTTCTGCCCGATTTAACTAATCCAATCAAACTATTTTAACCAAATATACGATTCATTCTGTCCTGAATTGTTCAAATCGACCACAAATATTTCTGAACTAGAATGCTTTTTGCATCACAGTGCTAAATAAAATGTTTTATTTCTTTTTTTTAAGATTTGTCCGACGTTGAATCAGGTCTATAAACAGGAACAGATGACGGAACCGAAGAAGAAGAAGAAGAAGAAGAAG
>NC_050531.1:2818332-2820011 GCF_002922805.2 Oryzias melastigma | reverse complement strand
TTTTCTGATCTTTACTAGTCTTCAGCAGATCCTTTTTAGAATTCTGAAGAACCTCTTTGAAATTTTGCAGATACTTCTTGGATTTCTGTAGATCCTCCTTGGACCTTTGTAGATTCTGTTTGGATTTCTGCAGATCCTCTTTGAAATCCTGCAGATCCTCTCTGGACTTCTGCAGAGTATCTATGGAATTTTGCAGATTCCCTTTGGAATTCAGCAGATATTCTGGATTTCTCCAGATCCTCTTTGGATTTTTCCGGATCCTCTTTGGATTTTTCCGGATCCTCTTTGGAATTCTGCAGATCCTCTCTGGAATTCTGTACATCCTGTCAAACTTTTTTCTGATCTTTACTGGTCTTCAGGAGATCCTCTTTAGAATTCTGCAGATCCTTTTTTGACTTTTGTAGATCATCTCTGGAATTCATCAGATCCTCTTTGGTTGATCTCCAAATCGTCTTTGTTTTTTTTACCAGATCCTCTTTGAATTTCTCCAGATCCTTTCTGGAATTCCGTAGATCTTCTCAAACTGTTTTGATCTGTACTGGACTTCAGCAGATCCACTTTAAGGTTCTGAAGAACTTTTTTGAGATTGTGCAGATCCTCTCTGGATTACTGCACATTTTCCTGGACTTCTGCTGTTTCTCTCAGGTTGTTGTGAGTCAGACCAGCGTTCTTCATCAGAGGAATTGCTCCGTCTGATCCGGGTGAATTACTGCAGCTCCTGGTGAGCAGCCAGAATCTACAATCTACTGGAGTTGATTTCCATATTTTGTTTCTGACAGAAGTTTTTTTTTTTTAATGCTTTTAGCAGATTAAAGGGGATCTACATCTGCTTTCAGGAAAACAGATTTGGGAGAGATATCCATTTATGTGAAGACTTTTGATTAGATTTTTTGCCTCTTTAACTAAATTTATTAAATATTTGAATAATTTTACAATAAATGGAGAATATAAAGTATGTTTAGGTTTTTCTTTAATCACCTTTTGGCATCTTTGTGCCAAATAAGAGTGAAATGAATAGAAAACGAGAATTCATGAGATGTTTGTATTTTTTAACTCAATTATTTTTCCTGTGTTACACTGCTCACAGAAATTAAAGAAACACATTAGATCCATCAGATCTCAATATGAAGTTGGATATCTATACAAATAACGACAGTTCAGTGTCTCAGGAACAAAAGGATGCCAAATCTTTTAATGGAAATAAAAGTTTTCAGCCTACAGAGGCTCAACTGTGTAGACACCATAAAATCAGAGTGAAATGAAGATGTGGCAGGCTAGTCCATTTTTTCCTAAACTTCATTTCTGCGACTCAAAATGCTTTTCAGTATCTTGTGTGGCCCCCACCAGCTTGTATGCATGCTTGACAACGTGGCGGCATGCTCCTAATGAGACGGCGGATGGTGTCTTGTGGCGTTTCCTCCCAGATCTGTGTCTAAAAAAAGCCTAAATTAGCCTAAACAGCTAGCATGTAGCTGAAATATTAGCTTAACTATAAAAAAGTATAAAAAATCTTAGTAAATGCCAAAATAGTCCAAAAAGATATCAGAATGCCCATTTAAAAACTTTAAAACTGTAACTTTTTAACATAATCATGAATAATAAAAAGTCAGGAATATTATTCCAGAATAAATCAATTTAAACCTTAAATAACTTTCAATATTTTACTCTCCATAAAAATA
>NC_050531.1:2766201-2817423 GCF_002922805.2 Oryzias melastigma | reverse complement strand
AACTAACTTCAGCTACACTGAAAAAAGCTGCTGAGAGCCAAAGAACGGCAAAAGAAAAGTTAAATATTTGGGTAAAAGCTCTCAAGCAGAGCACAGAGCAGGATCACCTTCAGATACAGTTACTAATATTTAATATTAAATTCCTCTTTGAATCTGAAACCAAACCCATCATTAACACAGATGTCATTAGGAAACAGCTGCTTTAGTTAAAAAAAAAAAAAATCACTGACTAAAATATAGTTTTTCTTTCTGTTATAAAGTCATTTAAACACATATTTGTATAAATAGTACTTTTAGTGTTTTGTTTCCATGTCTTTATCAAAGGATTCATTTGATTTTTATCTTACTGAATCAGTGAGGATTTAAAAAGAATTTCTTCTATTTGACGACATTAAAAGACCTGATTTCATCTGAACATAAGATTTCTTTAAGGCTTTATAAAGTAAATTCACACACACGGAGTAAAGTGGTAAATTCACACAATTTGCATGTATTAAATGCAAAAATAGTAAATTCACACACATCTAGTAAATAAAAACACAAACATGATAAATTCCCACACATCATATTGTAAATTCACTTACATATGATAAATTCACACATATGTCAATATTCACACACGAGACAAATTCACACACATCATAAATTCACACATATTGTAAATTCACATGCATGATAAATTCACACACACTGTTAATTCACACCTATGGTAAATTCACACACTGTAAATACACACGCATGAAAAATTCTTATACACTGTAAATTCACACAGATGGCAAATTCACAAACATATTGTAAATTCACACACACAATTATTCACGCACATGGTAAATTCACACACATATTGTAAAATTCACACACATGATAAACTTACACACATTGTACATTCACACACATCATATTGTAAATTCATTTACATATGATAAATTCACACATATGTCAATATTCACACACAAGACAAATTCAGACATTGTAAATTCACACATGTTGTAAATAAAACACACATCATAAATTCACACACATATGATAAATTCACACACATATTGTAAATTCACACATAATACATTCACGCATACTAGTAATTCACACACATGGTAAATTCACATACACTAAATTCACACATATGGTAAATTAAAACATGATATATTCCCACACATGATAAATTCACACACATATTGTAAACACACACATACAATACTAAATTACACACACCTGCAGACTTTAAACATCATTTGCAGTAAATCTCAATGTTTAGTTTTCATAGCTGCAAAATTATTGTAGATCATAGATTTTGGTTTGTTCTTCAACAAAATATTGAAGGAGAAAAAAATGGTTTACTTTTACTTTCATGAAGAACATTAAAGTGCTGAGCTCCATCTTTAGCTGTGATTTTTTCATGTAACTCCCACCATTTCTAAGACATGACGCCATTATCTTCAAAAGGAAGGAGAGAAAATAAACATCCTTCTCCAGGGAAACATCTGATTATTTAGCTCAATTCGTTTGAGCCTCTAAACGTGGTCGTTGGAGACAATTTGATGGTGAAACTTGTTCAAAATGAGAGTTTCAGGCCAAAGGTGGAGTGGTTAAACAACGTTCATGACTTGGTAGACTTGGTGTGATCTCTGCACTAGGAGACTCTGAGGGACTGCTTATTGCAGCAGCAAAGACCAGGCTCTGAGATAGAGCCTTGAGGAACACCAACTCTAACTACGAACCCGAGAGGAAGTCTCATTTGTTGTCACTTTTTTTTATATTTGACACCTCCTCTAGGGGGTATAGAGGTGAATCGAGCACCGCGTGGATTAAAGCCTTTTTTAGGGTCGTGATCGTGGCCAATTTTGATATCCATAGATCCAGTTTCCTTTTCAAGCAAATGCAAAATCCTGAGATGTTGCAATCCTCCATGAATGCTTCAATGGTTGACCCTCAATCAAAAGACCCTGTTTCTACACACTTTTAACTGTACAAATAAAATTAATATTTGTGGATTCACACCAGGACAACACCATTCAAACAAATGTAACCACAGAGGTAGACATTGATCTTTGTAGATTTCTGCAGAAATAGACTGACTGATGATGAGGTGAGAACATCCATGAGGTATCTCTGATGAAGATCCATCACAAAGTTCCCTCCCAAGCAGAGATGGAACATACCTGAACATCCCTTTGGTAAAATATAAACTTGTCCAAGTGTATAACAACTCCAGCGCTCGAAGGCCATTTTCAAACACAAACACACATTTTTCTCCAACAAATGTACAAATTCTATTTCCTCTCCTCCACATTCCAGCCTTTCATGTCATGAGTCCTGACTAGAGCTACCACAAACGATTATTTTAATAGTCGACTAATCACCAATTATTTTTTCTGATTAGTCAACAAATCGGATCATGCACAAAGTGGATGTAAAACACACATCTTAACCATCTTTAGCTTGAAACTAACTAAAAATTAGATTTATAGCAATACCTGCGATAATGTTAGTGTGAATGCTGGAAGCTGAATTTTGTCGCTGAAGATGTTAGTGCTGATAGATGAAGATGTTGAAATTGATACCAAAAAAATACTGAAGTTGATAACTGAAAGCACTGAAGCTAATAGCCAGCTAAAATATTAAATGCCAAATTAGCCCAAAAAAAAGGACTAAAAGCCTAAATTAGCCAAAAGAGCTAGCATGTAGCGGAAATATAAGCTAAACTCCAAACCAGCCTAAAAAAAACTGAAAAAAATCTTAAATTAGCTAAACAGTTGAGATGAGCTAAAACATTAGTTAAATGCCAAGTTAAGAAAATGACTAAAAGCCTACATTAGCCAAAACAGCTAGCATGTAGCTGAAATATTGCCTAAACTCCGCAATAGCCTAAAAAAACTGAAAAAATTCAAAATAATCCAAAAGAGCTGGCATGTAGCTAAAATATTAGCTAAACTCCAAAACAGCCACAAAAAAAAACCCTGAAAAAAATCCTAAATTAGCCAAAATAACTAGCATAAAGCGGACATATAAGCTAAACTCCAAACTAGCCTAAAAAAAACTGGAAAAAACTTAAATTAGCTAAACAGCTGAGATCTAGCTAGAACATTAGTAAAATGCCAAGTAAAAAAAATGACTAAAAGCCTACATTAGCCAAAACAGCTAGCATGTAGCTAAAATATTAGCTAAACTCCAAAATAGCCCCAAAAAAACTTTAATAAATGTCAAACTAATCGACTATTAAATTAGTCGTTGACCATTTTAAGTCGATTATTCGTGGCAGCCCTAGTCCTGACCCAGCCAACGGACCCTCCAGAACAGAACCGAGTCTGTTTCTGGTTTCCCTGCCTGCTGCCTAATGAGAGAAGAATGACTGTCCCATCTGTCAGCCCTGCTTTCATGCAACATGATGCATTCAGTGTCAACAGACAAACACTTCATATTTCACAAAGACTCAGCCGTGATAGAGGTAACAGCTGAACGATGCGGCGCCTTTCCCCATAAATCTTTAGGCAGACCCAAACTTGGCTCTCTTCTGCAGCTTTAGCATCTCTACATCCATTCACACAGAAACCAAGAATATTTTTAAAGCAAATCTACTGCAAAACACAGTGAGAATGAAGTGGATGTTCACAGGACATTGATCCGCCCTGTGATCATGTCACACGTCTTTTCTGACGTTCTTAGAGTGTTAAAGCAGCTGTTTATGGGCTGTAACTGCCACGCTGAGTCAGATCCTCGTCTGTTTGGTCAAAAGATTTACTGGCTTTCCATTACGGTTTCACCCCGAGGCTGGAAGTGGATGTTCATCACCGCCGGATCAATCCGTGTCCGATCCACACGTCCGGCACACTCACCTCCATGGTGGTCAGGTTGCATCGATGGGTTCCAGCAAACCAGCCGTCGGCGGAGCACTGGTCGATGTCGACGTCCTGCAGATTAACGTCCACGCGCACGACACCCCTGAAAGACAGGAGGACAGCGGGAGGTCACGACGGATGAGAAGATGTCTGATAAAGGAAGGTTTGTCATAGAAGTTGTTTTACTTTGAAAAATGGGAAAAACTATCTGATCATTTAACCCTTTAACACCTGAGGTCAGCGTCATCTGTGACACTTAAACACAAAATCATTGACATACTGTAACTTTAACTGTTACCACGGTAATTCCAGCAGATTCTTAAGGAGAAAAGCGGCGCGAGTTCACGAACATGATGAATTCATTCACACAGTGAATTCACACGTATTGCAAATTCACACAATTATTGTAGATTTAAATATGACAAAATCACACACATGGTAAATTCACACACATTGTAAATTCACACACATGGTAAGTTCACTCACGTGACAAGTTCACACACATGGTAAATTCATACATGAAAAATTCACACCCATATAGTAAATTCACACACACACATGACAAATTCACACATATGGTGAATTCACACACACACAATACAAAATCACATACATATTGTCAATTCAAACACATGGTAAATTCACACACATAGTGTAAATTTACACGCATGGTAAATTCATAAACATTATAAATTTAGACACATTGTAAATTCACACACATGAAAAATTCACACATATTGTAGATTTACACACATGACAAATTCACACACATGGTGTAAATTCACACACGACAAATGTACATACATTTTGTTAATTCACACACAATGTAAATTCACACACATGAAAAATTCACACATATTGTAGATTTACACACATGACAAATTCACACACATAGTGTAAATTCACACACATGATAAATTCACACACATGGTGTAAATTCACACACTTGGTAAATTCACACACGACAAATGTACATACATTTTGTTAATTCACACACACAATGTAAATTCACACACATGAAAAATTCACACACGCTTTCACACTGCTTTTCTCCTTCAGAATCGACTGGAATTATGTTGTTAACGGTTTAAATGTTACAGTAAATCAAAGAACATAAACACTGAAGCTCCAACGTTAAAAGGTTAAACCAAATGTGAAACTCACTATTTGGCTTCTGTTACTGTTTACAAGCATTAAATCAAAATCGGATTATAATAATTGATTGTTAACTTCCTGTTAGATCATCAGGGTCTGTTTGAGCCCCAAAACAAAACAAGTCAGGGAGACCTCTGACCCAGCCGTGTCGACCGGAGTCAGTAGCTCTCTGCATAACTAAAATCTACCCAAATAAACAAACAAAGCCCACAAATCAAGACTACCAGGTCCAACCGCAAACTAAAATAACAAAACCCAGCAGTGTAAGACTACAAACCAGCACAACTCAAAGTTCAACCCAGCTGCTCTGCTCCCGCCCTGACATGCTGAGGCCTCCTCTGCCGTAAGTACCTGGCAGGTGCCGATTAAGATCATTGGCTCCACCTGCCAGGTGAGCAGAATGACGGGGCGTGTTGAAAAGGGGCAGCCCAGCAGCAGCAGGACCTAACACTTTTATGCACTTATGAATTTCAGGTCACCAAATAATCAAAATAAAACTTTAAGTGCAAACCTAAAATATCTGATAATTACATTTTTGATGTTTTCCTTCATTCGTACATTTTATTGTTTTTGTATCCGTGCAGATCATTTGGGTTCGGCCCACTCTTCCTGACCTCCCTCCTTTTCTCGTTTGAGATTTTTCTGCAGAGAACCGAGATTTGTGAGGTGGACCTGTTGTAGAACGAGCAGTTATGTAACTGGAGACGTCGTGAAGGAGGATTTCAGATCCAGGATGCAGTGAAACTAACGAACTGCTGCTGCTGCATGTGAGCCAGCAGATCTGGAAGATCTGCCAGATTCCTTCACAGAAATCAGCTTCAGTCCCAGTTATTGACTCTTGATGTTCTCCTCAGTATTTTTACTTTTTATTAATTAAAATATTAATATTACTATTTAAAAAAAATGTAAATAAGCGCATATTTTTTGCATGAAATATATATAATATGAAAGGAAAAAAGTTCAGATAGCAAATTATTTTTTTTTTATTATTTGTTCTAATTTGTTTCTTTTTGTGCCGTCTAATATCATTTTCTAACACACATTTAAAGGATGAATTGATTTTTAGGTCAAAACATATGAAATCCTGAATGTTTCAGCTTTAAATCTGCACTTTTTTCTATTTCTGTCTAAGTTTATTGCTCATATTTCCATTTTACTGAAGAAAATCAACTTTCTTGAACAGATTTTTTAGTTTATCTTGTTTATTTTTTCTCTTTTTGCTTTTATTTTGGAAGAATTCATGGACACAAGAAAACACATTTTGATAAAGTGTAATTATGGTTTTTTAAGTTTTAACACAGAACGTCTGAACTTGTTGACCTCATCCCACGCTCACTTCCGGGATCGTCCTAACACTGGACCACAGCCGGAGGAAATGGACCATCAGAACCTCAAACTTCTGGAGAAATGAATCTCCCATCATGCAGTTTGCTGCTCAGAATCGTACAGAACTTTCCTGCTGTTTTCTGGATTACCATCACATCCATGTCTGGCCTGCAGTGAGTAACTAAATCAACTGTAATCTGTTTAATCAGGAAAAACCTGCAGCTGCTGCTGCAAATAAATGATTGGTTTATTCTCTGCTGATGCGCAAACATTTCATTGGACGGTGAACGCATGACTCTGGTTTGACATTTTCTATCATTTTTGTAGGAAAATGATGGAATAAATCATGTTTTACAACAGATTTTTATTTTCTTTGTCTTCTTTCATCATCTTTAGAATTATAAAATGTTGTCTTTTCTTTAAAATCCTCATTTTTTTCAGATTTCTTCAATAAAACCTAAAAGTCTGATTTAATAAAGATGCAAATGATTTCTGTGTCTGAAAACCAAAATCAATATTATGTGGAAATGCATTTAAACAAGTCAGAAAAACAAACCTCAAACTGACCTGAAACTGGTTTCAGGAAAACTTTTTTTTACTCTCAATAACTTGTTTCAGTGACAAACCCAAAGGTCAAAGGACCAGAACCTCGTCTGCGGGATTTACTTCACACTGAAACCACTTCAGCTCATTAAGACAATGCGGTCGGAGCGTCACTGAGGGAAGGAGAGGGTTTAGTAATTAAAGTGTGATGCCGGAGAGCCTTGAAGACAGCTGCTGTGTTAAAGGCATGAAGCTGCTGCAGCACAAATACAAGAAACTTTCCCAGCATCCTTTGCTAGACTGTCTCTGTAGAAGATAAGTAACAAAGAAGCTTCAAAAAAGGAACATTTAAAGAATGTGTCGTAGTCAAGGCCGGGGGCCGGATTGTTATTAATGGCTCAATGTAATCTGTGCTTATCTCTAACTTGTGTTATTTTGACAAAATATATTTTTATGGAGAGTAAAATATTGAAAGTTATTTAAGTTGATTAATTCTGGAATAATATTCCTGCCTTTTTATTATTCATAATTATGTTAAAAAGTTACGGTTTTAAAGTTTAATAAATTGTCATTCTGCAGCTTTTTGGACTTTTTTTTGGCATTCACTGAGATATTTTTAGGCTAATTTGGAGTTTAGCCAATATTTCAGTTACATGCTAGCTGTCTTGGCTAATTTAGAATACAGAATTTTTCAGTTTTTTTAGGCTATTTCGGAGTTTAGGTAATATTTCAGCTACATGTTAGCTGTCTTGGCTAATTTAGGATTTTTATCAGTTTCTAAGGCTATTTTGGAGTTTAATATTTCAGCTACGTACTAGCTGTTTTGGCATTTAACTAATGTTTCAGCTACATCTCAGCTGTTTAGCTAATTTAAGATTTTCTGTTTTTTTAGGCTGGTTTGGAGTTTAATTTATATGTCCGCTACATGCTAGCTATTTTGGCTAATTTAGGCTTTTAGTCCTTTTTTTTGGCTAATTTGGCATTTAATATTTTAGCTGGCTTTCAGTTTCAGCTTTTTCAGCTTTAGCTTCAGTGATTTCAGCTATCAACTTCAGTATTTTTTGTATCAATTTCAACATCTTCAGCTATAGCTAATATTTCAGCTACATGCTAAATGGTTTGGCTAATTTAGGCTTTTTTCAGTTTTTTAGGCTATTTTAAATTTAAGCTAATATTTCAGCTACATGCTAGCTATTTCGGCTAATTTAGGGGTTTTTATTTGTTGTTTTTTTAGGCTCTTTTGGAGTTTAGCTTTTTTTTCAGCGACACGTTAGCTGTTTTGGCTAACCTAAGTTTTTTGTTTTTGTTTTTAAGGCTAATTTGGCATTTAGCTAACATTTTAGCTATCAGCTTTAGCGTTTTCAGCTATCAATTTCAGCATCTTCAGAAGCCAAATTCAGCCCACAGTATTCACACTGGCATTATCACAGGTAATGCTGTAAATTAGTTCATAATTATTTTAAAAAGTTAAAGCTTTAAAGTTTTAAAAATGTAGTTTTAGAATGCTCAATAAATGTTTTCTGTTCGGCTCGCGACCTGAGGTGTGTTTTGGATTTTGGCCCGTTGTGTGATTGAGTTCAACAGCCCTGATTCAAAAGTACTAATCAAAAGCTACAACCTGTTTGGATTTTAACTATAATGGAGGTAAAAAATAAACCAAGTTTATCCAAAAAGGATCAAAATTGACTAAAATTTGTTTTATTAATAGACACATATAGTTTTGACTATTTACCAATGAAAGCAACTAAAATATATCCAATATCCTCTCAATTCTTCACTTTATCACTAAAGATGATCAATAATTAATTTTCCTAAAGAACGTTTATGTCTCCGGTGTGTATATTTAAATGTCTGATGAGTTATTTAGAAGCTGACGAATATGAAAATGTTAGAAATATTCCTGTTTTCAAGCGACTCCAGTGAAACAGATGTGACGTGTTTGCAGAACAGAGAGCAAACAAAAGCTTTGGACTTTATCCTCTGAATCCACCAGCAGGAGGACGAAGCTGTGCGAGTTTATATGGAAACACAGTTTTACTGTCAAAGAGTGAAATGCTTTTTTTTGTTAAAGGTAATTCTAGGTCTAGCTGCAACTCAAATGTCTATAAAAAATATACATAAATATATGCAGCTTCAGTGTTTTTCCAACAGATTCTTATTTTCTGTGTGAATTTCTGAGGCTTGTTATCGTTTTCTTGTTGACATTTTTCTCAATTTAACTCATTTTAAGTAAGATATTTACTTTTTGGAGACAAAAAAGTAATATTTAAGAAGTGTATGTAAACCTCAAACAAATTTGTGTCCTAATTGATTGACACACTACACTTGTGGGTGTGAAGCTGGAATTAAAATGTATATTTAAAGCTTTAAGATATGGAGCCCCTAAATCAGGGGTGTCAAACACAATCGCACAAGAAGCAAAAATCCAAAACACACCTTAAGTCGCGGGCCAAACGGGAAAAATATTGATTGAACACTCTAAAACTACATTTTTAAAACTGTAACTTTTTAAAATACTTTTGAACTAGATATATAGCATTACCTGTGACAATGCTAATGTGAATGCTGTAAGCTGAATTTGGCTACTTAAGATGCTAGTGTTAATAGCTGAAGATTCTGAAATTGATAGCTGAAAATATTGAAGCTGATGGCTGAAAATGCTGAAGTTGATAGCTGAAAATGCTTAAGCTGAAAGCTGAAAACGATAAAGCTGATAGCTGAAAACGCTGAAGCTGATAGCGGAAAATGCTGAAGTTGATAGCTGAAAATGCTTAATTTATAGCTGAAAACGATAAAGCTGATAGCTGAAAACACTGAAGTTGATTGCTGAAAACGCTGAAGCTGATAGCTGAAAACATTGAAGCTGATGGCTGGAAATGCTGAAGATGATAGCTGAAAACGATAAAGCTGATAGCTGAAAACACTGAAGTTGATTGCTGAAAACATTGAAGCTGATGGCTGGAAATGCTGAAGATGATAGCTGAAAATGCTGAAGATGATAGCTCAAAATGCTGAAGCTGATAGCTGAAAACGCTGAAGCAAATAGCTGAAAATGGTGAAGATGATAGCTGAAAACGCTAAAGCTAATAGCTGAAAACACTGAAGTTGATTGCTGAAAACATTGAAGCTGATGGCTGGAAATGCTGAAGATGATAGCTGAAAATGCTGAAGATAATAGCTCAAAATGCTGAAGCTGATAGCTGAAAACGCTGAAGCTGATAGCTGAAAATGCTGAAGATGATAGCTGAAAACACTAAAGTTGATAGCTGAAAACGCTAAAGCTGATAGCTGAAAACGCTGAAACTGATAGCTGAAAACACTGAAGTTGATAGCTGAAAACGCTAAAGCTGATAGCTGAAAACGCTAAAGCTAATAGCCACCTAAATTATGAATCCCAAATTTACCCCAAAAAACTAAACAAAAAAATTAGGTTAGCCAAAACATCTAGCATGTACCTAAAATAAATAAACTTTAAAATTTCCTAAAAAAACTGTGGAAAAAGTGTAAATTAGTCAAAATCACTTTACAAGTTTATGTAAACTTCTGACCACATCTGTAAACATCCATCACGATCGTTTCATTTTCTCCCATTTTTCTGATTGTTTCATTCACTAAATTAGTTTTCAAACCGGTTTATTTCCTCCAGACTGTTTAGACAAACGTCTGCAGCTCACTTGTTCTCCTGTTTCAGCCGACGAATTTATTTCCATAACGAGATCTCCAGAGAGAGCGCCGGTGTGAGTCCGCCTTCTCTCAGGTGGAAACGAGAAGCTAAAACATGAACAGAATGTCTTCTAGTTCTGTGTTTGCGGTTAGTGATCCGGTTCTGTGGCGTGCACAGACGTTAAAGCGTGCCTGGTCGTCCAGCTGTACAGGAGCCGGTTGACTAAAGCAGCTCCCAGCGGACAGCAGGCGGCTGCAGAGCTCGTTTTGCTTCTGTTATTAATAACTGCTGGTTTGGTCTTTCCTCGGGGCGAACTGACCCGGCAGTTTTCTCCTGATGCTTTGCCGAGAAATTACCTCCAATTCTTGGTGGTGTGAGGAGAGGAGGCTGTGCGCGGTCTGAGGCAGGACGACTTACTCAGGATTTACCTTTCAGTGCAGAAAAAAGCTGATTTTCTTGTTTATTTGTAATCACCTCTTCCTTTCTTCCGCCTCCAGCTCCCCAGGCAGCCAAAACAGACATATGGTGCCTGGAACATCTCGTGGAACGTGAACAATGCAAACAGAGCCGGTGCGCTCCATCTGAGATGGAGGCTGAGGAGCTGGGGTGTCATTTGAAAGTGGCGATAAGAAGCGGCGCCATGCAGGAGGCATTACAGCCGCCGTCGAGGCCCTCAGGCCTTAAAACAGAGTTATCACAGCGAGCAGGAGATGCTGATGCCTCAGAAACTCAGAGCTGAATCCTTTCATCCTCTGTTTGTGTGGGATTAAAGCAGAGGTCCACAAACTACGGCCCGCGGGCCGGATACGGCCCTCCTCCATATGGGGCCCGGCCTCCAAAACTGTTTTGGCTGCATTAGACATTTTTCAAGTTTTTTAGGCTAATTTGGAGTTTAGCTAATATTTCAGCTACATGCTAGCTATTTTGGATAATTTGCGATTTTTTATTTTCTTTGAATGATTAGGTGTTAAGCTAATATTTCAGCTGCATGCTAGCTATTTTAGATCATTTATAATTTTTTTTCTTTTCTTTTAGGTTATTTTAGAGTTTAGCTAATATTTTAGCTACATGCCAGCTATTTTGGATAATTTATAATTTTTATTTTTTTGGCTTATTGGGAGTTAAGCCAATATTTCAGCAGCATGCTAGCTGTTTTGGCTAATTTATGATTTTTTTTTCATTTTTTGGGCTACTTCGGAGTTTAACCAATATTTCATACTAGCTATTTTGGCTATTTTATCATTTATTTCCAGTTTTTTTAGAATATTTCTAAGCTTAGCTAATATTCCAGCAGCATGCTAGCTGTTTTGGCTAATTTAGGATTTTTTTTTTTTCATTTTTTTGGCTACTTCTGAGTTTAGCTAATATTTCAGCAACATCTTAGCTATTTTGGCTATTTTATGATTTATTTCCAGGTTTTTTAGGATATTTATGAGCTTAGCTAATATTCCAATAGCATGCTAGCTGTTTTGGCTAATTTAGTTTTTTTTCCCAGTTTTTTGGCTACTTCGGAGTTCAGCTAATATTTTAGCTACATGCTAGCTATTTTGACTAATTTAGATTTTTTTTTCATTTTTTTAGGCTAATTTGGCATTTTAGCTGGCCATCAGCTTCAGCGTTTTTAGCTATCAATTTCAGCATCTTCAGCTATCAGCATTAGCATCTTCAGCGGCCAAATTCAGCTTACAGCATTCACACTAGCATCATCACAGGTAATGCTATATATCTAGTTTTTAGTCAGTTTAACGCTAAGATGTGATCTTTACTTCCAGTTTGCGTATGACCCGATTAGTCGACTATTAAAATAATCGTTTGTAGCAGCACTACTTCCCACATTATGTCATGGAACAACGGTGAAGAAAGAGCAGCTTCCTCTTCCAATCGTCTCCTCCGTGATGGAAACGCATTAAGCTGACAGGACGCGCTGACGCTAATGCCAGTCGGGCCGCCGCGCTCGGAGCCGCTGCACTTCGGTCCTTCCGGTGAGTTCTGTCGCCGGGCGTCAGGGTGGATGACCCCCTCGGGGAAGCGGGTTTCCATTTTGAAAAGCTCCCTCCATTTGTGCACTCCACTGACACAAAGACGTCTTCCACACGAAAGATGCTTCTGCAGGTTTGAGCCAAACAGTTTTTGTCCATTTTTTTAATACTTAAACGCTCCAGGCCCAAAAACTTGTGTAATAACTGCAGCGACATCACTCCTCCTCCTGGAAGTTTCCCAAACCGAATTGGTTTGTAAGATCTAAAAGAAATGTGCTAAACTTGCACAGCCCTTTGATAGTCCCTTTGCAGAATAATCCTGCATAAGCAAATGCACAAACAGGAAGTGCAGCGTTGTGAAAAATCCCGGATTAGCAGCAGCGTGCCTGTTTGCAGCGCGGCAGAGAGGTGCATCTTCTGCGATGCTGACATTTACAGGCTGGGGGCTTTTGACAGGCCACCTCAGCGAGCAGAGGAGTCCCACTGACGTCAGCGGTGAGGAAGAGCGCCCCTCTGGGGGGGGCTTTAACCCTTGCTCCCTCGCAGGTGAAACTCATTTCAGATCCTGGATTAAAACTCATTTTATAGCATCAAATGTACTTTTTTGTGCTGGTTTAGAAGCAAAATGAGCCCTAAAAATAATAAAACTGTAAGAATTCTTCCTTCCTCCATCATTTCAAGCAATTAAGGTGAGTTTGAAGTATGTTCAGCACCTTCTGCCTCATTTCCCCCTTCCTTTCTTCTCTGTGTATCCTCACTTTGTCTTCCCCGTTTAGACCGATGGGCCAATTAGAGCATCTTGAAAAATGTCTGAAAACATTACGGACGCGTGCAGAAGCAGCCGGTCCAGAAGCGGCGCGCTCCCTCCTCCTGCGCTCTCGCTTTAACGAGCCACATTAGCCGTTTCATCAGACACTCGGATAATGACTTTAATGTGTTTAGAGCACAAACAGATCCCGCTTTCAAGGGCCGGACCAAAGGCGGGCCGTGCGGAGCTGGTCATCATTTATTATTCATCCAGCTTTCTATTGATTGCAGGTATCTGGGAAAGGAGGAATGCAGCTAGGCTACATTAGCTCTCCTCTCCCGCTCTTATCTGGCTCGTCTGGAAGATGGTTGTCGGGAATGACAGAGAGGGCACAGACGAGCTCCACCGCTCAGATTTAAGCGTTTCAGTTTGGCTTCAAAGCTGAAGTGGAGCTGTGAAGCGTGCCGCGACACGGAGGGAAATGAAGTCTGTCGATTAAAGAGAAGAGTTTACCAGACACGTTGCTGCGTGATGACACTTATTTAAGCTCCTTTTGAGTGGAAAGTTGATTCAAATTTCTACTTAAAATTAACCCACAGTCAAAACCGTGAAAAATGGTCAAACCTGGATGGAGAATGCAGGAAATATCAAGATTATAGATGTTCTATGAAGCTGTAGAACAGGGGAGTCAAACTGAATCAGACAAGGAGCCAAAATCAAAAACATCGAACAGGATAAACATTTATTGAACACTCCAAAACTACATTTTTAAAACTTTAAAAGCGTAACTTTTTAACATAATTATGAACTAGATATATAGCATTACCTGTGATAATGCTAGTGTGAATGCTGTAAGCTGAATTTGGCTGCTGAAGATGCTGAAATTAATAGCTAAAAACGCTGAAGCTAATAGCTAGATAAAATATTTGCTAAATGCTAAATTAACCTAAAAAACTGAAAAAAACTAAATTAGCCAAAACAGCTAGCATGTGGCTGAAAAAAACTGCTAAACTTTAAAAATTGCCAAAAAAAACAAACAAAAAAAACAGTCGAAATTAGGCAAAACAGCTAGAGTGTAAAAATTAGCTTTACTCCAAAATAAAAAGAACTTTAAAAGAAAAGCCCAAATTAGCCAAAACAACTAGCATGTACCTGAAATATTTACTAAACTCCTAAATAGCCTAAAAGATCTTAGTAAATACCAAAATAGTCCAAAAAGCTAGCAGAATGACAATTTTTAAAACTTTATAAATGTAAATTTTTAACATAGTTATGAATAATAAAAATGCAGGAATATTATTCCAGAATAAATCAACTTAAACCTTAAATAACTTTCAATATTTTTCTCCCCATAAAAATATATTTTGTCAAAATCATACAAGTTAGAAATGAACACAAGATAACATCGGGCCATTAATAACAATAAAATGATCTGGAGGGCCGGATAGAATTACCCGGAGGGCCGGATCCGGCCCGCGGGCCTTGATTTTGACACGTTTTGTAGAGAGAAGACATCCATGCACATCTTTTCTATTGACCGGTTAGTGCCGTTCACGTGAGAAATGTGCGCTCTGTGTGCCGCCTTGAGGAAATCGGAGTCGTTTTTTGGGTTCATCCCACAGACACTCATGTATGACGTGCACACCTGATCCGTGCAGCGTCTAACTTCCATTACTCGTATGAACACTTGCCACATGCGGAACAATGGTACGTTCCATTTTCATGACGTCCCTTAAGGTCGTGAGCGAGACACCCCTGGACCCCCCCTTAAGGCCGGCCCTCTCTACGACCCTTCATGGACCCCGTGTCATGAATCAGTCCCGTCTCTCCCTCTGGGCGGGAACTATTTTCAGAGTGGTAGCACTTCCTGGTTCTCCACACTTCATTTCCCATCAGCCCCTGCTGTCACACCCAGCACTGTAAAAGTAACGTTTTATTTCTTCCTTGTTCTGTGTCTGCAGGTTAGCACAAAATTATGGAGAGAATTAAGTATCACTAAGTATATTTGTGCGTGGGTAACTCCTGATTTGACTGCGACTCGGGCCAGAGCGCTGTCAGGGGGCGTCCTGCAGAGAGGAGGCGATACATTCTGGAAAATACTTTTGTTTTTAAAATGATACATGTTTTTAAAAGGTTTTCTTTATATTACTGATTATGGGGAATACCTGTTTAAGAAAGTGGGAAAATGTCAAGTTTCACCAAATATTATTCCCAGTCAAAGTTCAAAACGGCTGATAAGAAAACTCTAATGACCGAGCATTCTAGAAGTATTTAAACGTATCACTGATGGACAAATCTGTGAGACAAGAAAACAGTCTGACCACAGATCTGTGCGTAACGGAGGTTTTGTGTGTGCAAAACAAGAGATTTGTGCGTAACTTTTTAAGATTTACGTGTGTAAGTAGTTTCAAGCTGTTGTAATTTTAATTTGTGCATGTGGAAATTGTATTTTTTTATTTTGTAATTTTTGTACTTGTGCATAGAATATATTTTATGAGTTACAAATCAAAAATTATGTACGCACGAACCGTAAGTCACGCACAAACTCTAAGTCACGCACAAATCAGGAAATATGTACACACACATCCGGTTTAATGTACACACAAACCCTAAGTTGGGCACAAATCAAGAATTATGTACGCAAAAATACAAAGTAATGCAGAAAATCCAAATTTATGTACGGACAAACTCTAAGTTACGCACAAACCCTAAGTTACGCATAAACCCTAAGTTACGCACAAACTCTGAGTTACGCACAAACTCTAAGTTACGCACAAACCCTAAGTTACGCATAAACCCTAAGTTACGCACAAACTCTGAGTTACGCACAAACTCTGAGTTACGCACAAACTCTAAGTTATGCACAAACTCTGAGTTACGCACAAATCAAAATTTATGTACGCACAAACTCTAAGTTACGCACAAACTCTGAATTACGCACAAACTCTGAGTTACGCACAAACTCTAAGTTATGCACAAATCAAAATTTATGTACGCACAAACTCTGAGTTACGCACAAACTCTGAGTTACGCACAAACTCTGAGTTACGCACAAACCCTAAGTTATGCACAAACTCTGAGTTACGCACAAATCAAAATTTATGTACGCACAAACTCTAAGTTACGCACAAACTCTAAGTTCCACACAAATCAAGAATTATGTACGCAAAAACACTAATATATGCAGAAAATAAAAATGTATGTACACACAAACCCTAAGTTACCCACAAACCCTAAGTTACACACAAACCCTAAATTACACACAAATCAAGATTTATGTACACAAATTCTAAGTTATGCACGAATCAGGAATTATCTACACACAAATCCAAAGTTACACACAAACCTTAAATTACGCCCAAACCCTAATTTACGCATAAATCAAGAATTACACACACATAATTGGGGCTGAAACTTGTTTCTCTCCATATAAAGGACTCCTACTGAGCAGACCTTCAGCAGAACTTCAGGATCTGTGTATCTGTGACTCAACAAACTCATGGAAGCAGCTTCAAAAAGTCTGATCTGTACAGATTTACCCCCAAAACATTTCAAAATAAAAGCATCTGTGATTAGCTGGTTTTGTTGTTGCATTGTTTCTCCATAACAAATCATTGGATCTCCTTTCATCAACACTCTTTAGATTCTTTCAGTTAATTCACATCTGGATTAGCAAACGTAAAATAATACGTTTAACTTACTCACATACCCAAAGCGATTAGTCAGACTGAACACCTGAGGAGGCAGCTGCTGAAGAACACTATAAAATCTCATGTTTTTCTTTGATCTGATTTTTATAAAAATCCTCTTCTGAGAGTAAAACATCAAACCTGACTGACTGTAATCCTCGTCAGGCCGGAACCTGCTGCAGCTCTGATATAACACCAGGTTACAGCACAATTACTGCAGGTTGTGACTCATTTGCAATCCGCCTGCAGCAACTTAAGTTGATCAATTAATGATTCATTGGAAGCAGGACACACACAAGCGGCGATGGGGATGAAATATTCATTGGATGGGATCCTATGGAGCTTTAACTATCATTTCTCATTAATCAGATGCATCTGAGGTGACTTCAGGACAAACATCAAGACTTCAATATGGATTTTTTCTCTCTCCTGCTGGTTGTCAGGCAGATTTAGTGTCGGCTCGGAAGAAAGGTCATTTCATGTGTAGTAAAGCGAGTGAATCTGAAAAATGAATTAGGGCCTGTAGTCGGAGGTTCTCACCACTGCTGGTAACATGGAGGTTATTTTTAGCAGCAGCGCCTCAGACTGGAGGAGAGGAGGAAACCCCTCTTCTGTAACAAAAAAGAGAAGAGGAGCTCCTGTGTTTGGAGCCTGGAGGGAGCTCACCTGAACACACCTGGGGAGGGGGGAGTGTGCGTAAGGATGCTCCCTACCTGAACTCGGGAACCAGGTCTGACTTGAGCCCGTAGAAAGCAGCTGACAGAGTCAGCAGCCAATGGGGGACGTAGTTCCCGTTTTCACACTCCAGGTAGGGCGCAGACCACCTGACGTGCGTTCTGTCCGGGACGCTCACAGAGGATCTGACGTGACCCCTCTTCTGGAAAGTGGGGGTCTTGATGTCCTTCATCTCGTGGAACCACTCCGTGTCCGCGCTGCGGTTGTGCAGATGGCGGTGTGACAGGTCCTGGAGGACTATCTCCCCGCCGGATCTGGTGGCCTGGAGGAGCACCGCGGGCCCCGCCAGGGAGGAATCCCCGCCAAAAGTGACGACCGCGCGGTGAATCTTGGTGTCTCCCGCCAGGATGCTGCGCACGAGCGCGTGGTACCACTCCATGTCCCTGCGCGGGTGGTGCTCCCTGGACCTGTTGGCTTGCAGGATCGTGTTGAGGAAGTTGGTGGCGTGCAGCACCGTGTCCAGCACGCTGCTCATGGACAGGTGCGGGGCGGCGCGTGACCTTCCCCGCAGAGAGGTGAGCTCGTATTTCTGCGAGCAGTTGGCGCGCTTCAGGGCGGACGAGTCCCCGGTGTGCAGAAACGCCGTGACCACCCCGGGAAGGTGCGCCTCCGTCTTCTGCGGCAGCGGCGCCGTCTCCGGCGCGCGGAGCTGCGCCAGCTGCCGCCCGTGCGCCACCGCCTCCGACCAATCCGCGTATGTGGGATCGGATCCGATCACAAAGCCCACCTGCAGAAGCAGCGACAGCCGGAAAACCGCCATCTCCCCCCGCAGAGCCGCGCGCGTCCGCGGAGGCAGCTCGGATTCACGGCGTCGTCAAGCTGAAGAGAAGAGAGGAAACCTGCCGGGGGGCTCCGCTAGAGCAGCACTTGTGGGGGGGTTTCTGTAAATTCTGATGCTGAGGAAGCAGCAGGACCCCCCCTCTCCTCCTCATCCAGCTTGTTGATGCTGAGGATGCGCTGGCAGCTGTTCCTCCGCCTCCCTCATCCACTCAGACTGCGAGGCTTCGCTGCTGCTGCGGACCTGCTCCCCCCAGACTCCGCGGAGGGAAGGAGGGAGGGGTTGTTATGATTGTGTTCCTATATGTTTTTTAGGAAGCACCGAGTCAGGGAGCACCTCAGTCGGATGACAAACGCACTCCGCCCTCTTCCGTCCAGAGGCGGTCATGAAGGTGGCCCCCAGAAACCAGGAGCATCAGGATCCGCTCCAGACGAGATCCAGACTGATTCATTAATCATCACGTCCATGAAAACTGTGTTTGTGTAGCATTTTTCTCATGATGGAGGACACAAGTGAAGAAAATTAAGCTCAAAACTAGAAAAGTTGCATTACCTGTGATGATGAAAGCGTGAAGGATTTTTGCTGAAAACGCTGAATAAATTTGCTGTATTTACTGAATGGATTTGCTGGAAATGCTGTTTGTTAAAGTTACTAAAGGACCTAAAGTTGCAGAAATTGCAGAATTTTTTTAAAAGAAAATTACAAAAAATGTGTAAAAGCATAATCACAGAATTTGCCCCAAATTTCAGTAGATATTGAATTACTAGAAAAAGAGCATTTTAAAATGTTATCTTAACTCCAAAAAATCCCCAAAATTCTTAGTAAGTGCCAAAAATAGCACGGTGCTAAAATAGCAAAACTTCTAATTAGCTTAGAAATCCTCAGTAAAAACCAAAATAGTCAAAAAATGTAGAACATTGCTAAGATACTAGCTTACCTTGGAATTAGCCTTAGAAAAACAAGTTTATGCCAAATGAGCAAAAAAATCTAGCACACTGCTAAGATACTAGCTCGACTCCCAATTAGCTTAAACATCCTGTATATGCTGAAATAGCCAGAAAGGCTAGCACATTGCTAAGATACTATCCTAACTGCTAATTAGCTTAAAAATCCACAGTATATGCTGAAATAGCCAGAAAGCTAGCACATTGCTAATATACTAGCTTAACTTAGACTTAGCCATAGAAACCTCTGTTTATGCTAAAATAGCCAATAAAGCTAGTATGCTGCTAAAATACTAGCTTAGCTCCCAATTAGCTAAAAAATCTGCAGTATATGCTAAAATAGCCAGAAAGCTAACACGCTGCTAAAATACTAGCTTAACTTAGAATTAAAAGAAACCTCTGTATATGTCAAAATAGCCACACACAAAAAGCTAGCATGCTGCGAAAATACTATCTTAACTCCCAGTTAGCTTAAAAATCCTCTGTATATGCTAAAATAGCCACACACAAAAAATAAAGCTAGCTCATTGCTAAACAAATCACAAATTCGGTTCTGTCTCACTTGTGGTTCCTGCATTAAACTTCAAAACAACTAACTTGAAAAATATTTATAGTCTTTTTTCTAGAACATGTTGGATGTTTGTTGCAGAACTTGACAAACCTCACATGACCACAACAGGTTTGTGGCATCAGCAAAAAGCCACAATAACTTTCTCTACCACTCACCATGTGACACACAAGCTAACCGATTCAAACAGAAATCCCAGACCAAAGGTTTGTGATTCAAAACAAAAAAAAAATACTAAATTCAAATGTTGGATTTTGACACTTCCTCCTTGTAGGTGCTCTTCTGTTGTGTTCAGATGATCCACTTCTTGATTTTTTGGGTAAAAAAGAGGAATGTTTTCGGCTGTGAATGTGCAGCCAAATAACCTGCAGAGCCCCCTAGAGGTTGGTGTAATTATTGCAGGCCAATACAAACTTGTTTCATGCATGAAGTTAATTATTGAAATCCAGACTAAGATTTAAAATGTGGATTTCTTCATGGTGGAGTTTGACAGACAGCTGAAGGATCTGAGCTTCACTGAGCAGCAGAACACGAGCCGGTTCTTGACCATCTCCTGCAGCCTCCTCGTGTGTCCCTCCTGGGTGTGGATGCATGTCATGTACGCTGTGTGGGCCTGAGGCGCCTCACCCGGGGAGGGGGAAGACAGGCGTGACGAGGGGCGGCAGAGCGAGCCGAGTGTGAGGGATGCTGGGAGCTGGATCCCGAGGACCTGATGGATTTCTAGAGCAGCTTAACTGCAGCCTGAGTGTGTTCAAAGCTTCACGTCAGTGAGAATTTGGTCGGTGAAAACTGAACAATGACTAAAATTACTAATATTTATCATCACTGGAATTATCAGTAAATGTTTCGGCTTTTCCTGAGGGTTTGAATTCGCCTCTGTTCATGTCAGTGAGGACGCTCTTATTTTGAAAGGCAAAGCAAAGATCCAAAAGCTTTAACATCCAATAATACTCCAGGAGCATTTCTGATTTTAGTCCAACTGCTACAACTTGCAGAGAAAATTTAAGCAGTTTTAAATAATTTTGAATAAAAGATTCCAATTAAATATAAAAAAAGTTGTCGCAAATTTTTGACAAAAATGTAAAAACATCCACAGATTATTTGCAACTAAGGGTTAAAATGAATCTAAATAAGTATTTCAGTTTCTTTATTCTCACATGAATACGTTTTATAAACCCCGCAGTAGTATGGAGCCAAATTGGGGCCATAAAGATTTGAAACAGAAAATAAAACAACTTGAAAATTTCAAGCTGAAATATTAAAGTGGTGATAAATTCATGGATTAACAAATCTTTGATAATTTGATGTCTATGGAACCATTAGAGACTCATAATTCAAAATTAAAGCCAATACTGGAAATGATTTTTCATTTTCAGCTTGAATTTCAGATTCTTAACCAAAAAAAGTGCTAAAAGTGAAAAAAAGTTTTGAAAATGAAAATTTGAAACTAAAAAACAGAAAATTTAAAGCTAAAAATGATTAAGTTTATAATAAAATTGCCAAAAGTTTCAGACTTTTTTCTTTTTAGTTTAACAAAAATATTTCAGCTTGAATTTTTCAAGTTGTTTTATTTTCTTTATGATCCTAATTTGGCTCCATACAGTAATATGAAAAACAGAAACTCAATTTTTATACAGAACATAGTTTATTGCTAAGTTTTACCAAATAAAAACAAAAAAATTCAATTAGAAAATTCCTGTTTACAGAAAAACTAGTATAATTTGTGTTAAAAAATGAAGAAGACATCAAATTAAATCAATTAATCACCAAAAAAGGGAAAATACTGAATAAAATAACTTAGATGTTTACAAATATAAAAAAACAACACGTTTTTCTCATCATTAATAGATGGAACATGACGTTCATACCGATATTATTCACTTTAAAAGCAAATATTTCTAAAAATTCAAACATATCTATAATAGAATTTTAAAAAGTCTAGAAATTGTCCTCGTTTTGCTCACATTCGAGTCATTTGTAAGTCCTTTTCCGACTTCTTCTCCCGAGAGCTGCAGGTGAAAAGTGTCAGAATCACCGGGATGAAAACCAGACCGTGAACCATCCCGATGAACATGACCAGGAAGAAAATCTGGAAGAAGGTTCTGAAGGTGTGGAACTCCGACCAGAGCAGCACGGAGAGGCCCAGGATGGTGGACAGGGTGCCCTGCAGGATGGGGTAGCCCAGGTTGGAGAGGGCCTCCACCGCCTTCTCGTTGGGAGTGTCCTTCCTGCTGGAGGCGAAGGCGTAGGACACGTGGGCGGAGAAGTCCACGGTGAAGCCGATGCAGACGGTGAAGATGATCATGGATATGGAGTCCAGGCTGATGTCCCACAGCGCCATGAAGCCGGTCACGCCCGCCGTCACCGAGCCGATGGAGCAGGTCACCAGCAGCGCGCAGACGGGGTCGGGGATCAGCAGCAGGGAGACCACCAGCATCACCGCCGAGATCACCGCCACGTTCTTGATGATGCTCTTCACCACCACGTCGTACTGGTCGAAGTAGATGAAGTCCTTGTTGTAGACGGTTAGCGACGCCGCGCTGCAGCTGCCGGCGATGGACTTCAGGCCTTGGAGCATCTCGATTTCGATGCTGGCGTTGGCGATGTCGACCGTCTGGATGAAGAAACGGGACGCGGTGATGGCGGCGCCAGTGAGGTTCACATCCTGCTTGAAGATGGGGGCGTGTTCAAGAAACTCCGTCAGATTAGAGAGGAAAGCCTCTCTGTCGTTGAGGTTCAGGCGTCGCTCCTGTCCGTACAATAAGAAGGAGTCCAGCCAGGATGTGGAGATCTCCTCATCGACGAATTGGGGTTCTTTGAAGTCCTCCAGACATCCTTGAAGTTGGCACCTCTTGACGTCATCCCAGTACGGGAACTCTTCGTTCACGATGACCATGATGGATGGACCGTAGCCGGAGAAGAACTGCCGCTCCTTCTTGACGAAGGTCGTGACGTGGGAGTTATCTGCCGCCAGGTCGTAGAGCTCAATCCCCTGCTGGATGTTGAAACACCCAAAAACGCTCATGGCCAAATACACCAAATAAATCAGGACCACCAATCCTTTGACCCAGGACTTGACCAGAAACGGGCCGTAACAATCCTTAAAGAAGTTACTGGCCAGCTTCTTTTTCTCGGCTCCCGTGACCTCATCGTAGTCCCCGCCCACACAGCAGAAGTTGTAGAAATCGGGTTGGTCGACGGCTTTGACCGACGGTATCTCCATGCAGGTCAGCCAGTGCCGGTTGCCGGCCTCTCGCTTCCCGTTCACGGCCATGAACGCCCCCAGGAAGGTGACCGTGTAGATGTAGCAGAAGAAGATGGAGGTGGCGGTGTACAGGCAGAAGGACTGGACCGCCGGGAAGTCGGACATGACGCCGATGAAGAACTTGAGGACGTCCGTCAGGGCGGTGATGGTGATGGACATGACGGCTTCCTCGTACGTGTGCGCCATCCGCTCGGGGACGGAGGCTTTGACGTGGCTGTGCTGCCAGTCGGACACCAGGATGAACATGTTGTTGAGACCGATTCCTGAAGAGGAAAGTCACGTGTCAGCGTTTGGTCAGAGCTGCAGCGAGGAACATGAAAAACCGGCGGGTTTTCTTACCGAGTATCAGGAATGGAGAATTCGCCACCGTTATGACGAACGGAACGCCGATATAGAGCATCAAACCAAACGAGGAGACGACAGCCAGGCCAGAAGAGATGACGCCAAAGACCGCCACCCAAACTTTGTTCCTGACGTTATCAAACCTGCCAGGAGATAAAGATAATCTGATCAGATAACGCAGCTCAATCCAGTTAGACGTTAACGTTCAGTTTATTATTCAGAGGGATGATCGTTACTAAACATCAGACGGAAGCATGGTTATTTTAAATTTTTTTGTTGTTGCTGTAGCTGATGTAGCATGTCAATTTTAAGATAATTAGCTGTTTAAATTTGAAGGTTTTTTGTTTTAAAGTCCCACTCCCAATCCTCTTCTGATCTTTTTTCAAAACAGTGGTCTTTTTGTTTAGTCATATTAAAAAAAACTGTCATTTTCTAAAACCGTGTTTCCACTGAGCGGTAAGTCCGGTCCAGTCCGGTATTTTGAGTGTTTCCCATTAAACCAGGGGTGTCAAACTCAATCGCACAGGGGGCCAAAATCCAAAACACACTTTAGGTCATATAAACATGTATTAAACACTGCAAAAGTACACTTTTAAAACTTTATAACGGTAACTTTTTAACACAATTATGAAATAGATATATAGCATTAAGATGCTAGTGCTGAGAGCTGAAGATGCTGAAATTGATAGCTGAAAAAGCTGAGGCTGATAGCCCATTAAAATATTAGCTAAATGCCAAATTAGCCTTCAAATGCTAAAAAAAGTAACCTAGGTTAGCCAAAACAGCTGGCATGTTACCAGAAAATAACTAAACTTCAAAATATCCTAAAAAACTGAAAAAAGCCTAAATTAGCCAAAACAGCTAGTGGGTAAATATTAGCCTAACTCCAAAACAGCCTAAAAAAACTTAAAAAGAAAATTCTAAATTAGCCAAATCAGCTAGCATGCAGCTGAAATATTAGCTAAACTATAAAACAGCCTAAAAAACAAACAAAAAAGCCTCAATTAGCCAAAAAAGTTAGCCTGTTGCTGAGATATTAGCTAAACTGTAAAACAGCCTAAAAATCTTAGTAAATACCAAAATAGTCCAAAAAGCTATCAGAATGCTAATGGTGAATATATTTGTTTCAATTTGTCTCTTTTGGCCGACACTGGCTATGAAATCATTAAATGTACTTTTTTAATGACTATTTTAATATTTTAATGTTATGTAAATTTAGTAGTATTTATTTAATGGCACTTTTAAACAATTAATGACACATTTGTATAATAATTTGATGGTGTGTATAGATGTAAATGTATTTCATTTTGGCTCATTTAGACCTCCATACACATATGATCTCTGCAGGTTTTCTGGACCTGCGGTCAGAAAGAGCTGGCTGTGCGACCGCCGCCGTCCCTCTTACCTCATGCAGGATATCACAGAGAAGCTGATGGCGAAGGCGTAAGTGATGAGGAACAAGGGGAAGCCATCCGTGGTGTGACTGTTGATCTCATCCTGCTTGGATTTGGAGGTGAAGTACGACACCTGTAAGGAAACGCAGAAGAAGAAGAAGAAGAACACACCTGAGTCAGGAAGCAGCTTCACTCCAGCAGAACATGCAAGTAACTACAACTGTATTTCTGACCTGGACCTGACCGGGACCCAAACAGAACCAAAGCTGGACCTGACATGAATCTAACCTGGACCTGACCGGGATCCAACCCGAAGATAACCTGGACATAAACATTCGATTCCTTTTCTTTTTTTGATTGTTGCATTTAATCTAATCAGTTTTACGACTTTATTAATTAATGTTTAAAGCGATAAAGTGATTGATTGTAGGCTGACGCCACTGTTTGGCAGCAGATCAGTGTATAAATGTGTGTCGATGGGTGAACCGACTGTGACGGTAAAACGCTTTGAGTCTTCTAAGAAGGCGATAAAACGCCGTATTAGTAAACGCCATTTTTCTGTGTCAAGGACAAATGATAACAGACCATGACGACACAAGACTGGAAATGACTCGTGGGTTTAAAGACACACTTTTTACAGTTTTCTTTATTTACGAATTTAGGAAAATACTTTTATACTCAGACAAAAAAAAAAAACTCATGTTAAAATTTAAATTTAATTCCAGCGCAGATTTAACTGAGTTTTATTTAAACTTAAAAAAAAACAATAAATAATTTCACAAGAAAAATCTTTTTTTTTAAACTTTGTATTATGTAGTAATTTCCTTTTTTTTATTGAAAGAATAAAACAGTCTCTCTATATTTTGTAGATTCACGCTCATGAATTGTGTTTATTTGAATGCTAAAGAGTGAAGTTTTATATTCAAATCGCATAAATGGACCAAATCATGGATCTGACTTGGACATGACTAGAACCAAACCTGGACCTGGACCTGCACCTGACCTAGACCTGACCTGGACCTGACCTGGATCTGACCTGGACCTGACCAGGATCCAACCAGAACCAAACCTGGACCAAATCATGGATCTGACTTGGACATGACTAGAAACAAATCCAGACCTTCAACCGACCTAGACCTGACCTGATCTGACCTGGACCTGATCTGACCTGGACCTGACCTGATCTGACCTGGACCTGATCTGAATCTGACCAGGATTAGACTAGCATTTTACCAAGATCTGACCTGGACATGAGCAGAACCAAACCATGATACGACCAGGGCTTAAATCTGAGTTTATCAGGACCTGACCTGGATTTGACCTAGACTTGAGCAGGACTTGAATCTGAGTTTCCCAGTACGTGACCTGGACTTGATTGGTATCTGACCTGGACCTGACCAGAACCAGTCCTGGACCTGACCTAGAAGACCCTGACCCCCACACTGCTCCTGTTTTTTTATCGTTTGATTCCTTTTCTTTTTATTGTTGTTACTTTTAATCTAATCTGTTTTACGACTTTTTATTTTTTTAATTAATGTTTAAAGCGATAAAGTGATTGATTGTAGGCTGACGCCACTGTTTGGCAGCAGATCAGTGTATAAATGTGTGTCCATGGGTGAGCCGACTGTGACGGTAAAACGCTTTGAGTCTTCTAAGAAGGCGATAAAACGCCGTATTAGTAAACGCCATTTTTCTGTGTCAAGGACAAATGATATCAGACCATGACGACACAAGACTGGAAATGACTCGTGGGTTTATGGACACACTTTTTACAGTTTTTTTATTCATGAATTTGGGAAAATACTTTTATACAAAAAAAACTAATTTAAATTTAATTCCAGCGCAGATTTAACTGAGTTTTATTTAAACTTAAAAGCAATAAATAAATAATTTGACAAGAAAAATCTTTTTTTTTTACTTTGTATTTTGTTGTAATTTCCTTTTTTTATTGAAAGATTAAAGCAGTCTCTCTATATTCTGTAGATTCCAACATTCACGCTCATGAATTGTGTTTATTTGAATGCTAAAGAGGGTCATTTTATGTTCAAATCGCATAAATTTAACAGATTAAGAATTTTACAGCTTCAAAAAGCATAAAGAAACAGCAGCACGACATGGGAGGAACATTTCCCATCATGCATTTCTTCCGTTTGTACTCAAATAATTATCAATTTTATTATCTAAAAGAAATATTTATTCTTCTTTAATAATTTATCGAGGTCTAAAATAACCAACAAAAGTAAAGTATATTTTGGTAAAATAATTTTAAATGTTGTTTTTTTAGATAAAGTTTTTGTCAGAGAGGATTTAAAAACACAAGTTAAACTGTTGCAATAAAATTGGATCAGATTAGATCAGATCAGATTAGACTAGATAAATTTAGATCAGATTGAAGTTTATAGTTTGGCAATAAACACACAAAATACAATTATATAAAACTGAATAAAAAGTCCTTGAAGTCAGTTCAGGATTTATACAAGTTTACTAGAAAAAAAAAGTCATTTTTAAAACACGCTAAAAAATATAGAAAACAATTTCATTGTTAGAAGTGAATAAATCTGCCAATAGAATTATTAGAAACGATTTTTTAAATTTGTATTTATCGTTTTAAAACAGAATTATATCTTAAAATTAGCCATAAACACTGATATTTTTAATGGAAATAGGAAAAAAGTAACATTTTTTTTGCTCCAAAAAAAGAGTTTTATGTTTTCATATCCACCTTACCATAAATATGAGCGCTGCAGAAGTCCAACTGTCCACATTTCTAGACAAAAATCATCTAAAAGTGTGACAAGACTTAGACATTTTGTGATAAATTTGTTTTAAAAGTTATACGTTAGCGTATGTTGTGCTGCTGTTGTTTAAAACTTTTGTAAAATCTAGTTTTGAGTCAAATAAAATTGTCCAGTTTCTGTTTTTTGAAGGAAAAAAATTGTAAATAAAAACTTAATTCATAGGAAGTCTTAAAATAAGTCTTTCCATCTCATTGAAAAGTTATTAATTTGTTAGATTAGTCTTAAATCGAGAGTAACGAGACATTTATACTAAATATTAGACACAAGTGTTTGGTGAGATTTGGTGTTTTTCTAGTGTAACAGTCGTAGAGTAATAAATAAGTACTGTCAATGTATTTAGATGTTTGTCCTAAATGGTTTCATGACTGACTTGGTGTCTTCTAGAAGGTGGAACTCACGTCAACATTCTCGCTGCTTGGCTCCTCCCCCATCAGAGCTTTGAATCTTCTCAGCCACAGTTTGGCGGCTTCGGCCGAGCCTTCCTGACTGTCGAGGAAGTATGTGAGTCTGACGGCCTGAGCGCTGGTGACCGTGCCGTTGGCGTCCGTGGTGACCCCTCCGAGCGTGGACCCCAGGAAGACGGTCTCAGACCCGTGGATGTGTTCCGGGTAGCTGATGCTGGTTTTCCTGGAGGTCATGATCTCCAGGATGACGTTGGAGGCGCACGCTCGCTCCACTCGGGCGCAGACGTCGGTGAAGCCCAGCCGCCGCACATCCACGGTGATGTTGAGGACCTTCTCGTTGAGTCTGATGAGCTCCTCTAAAGCTGGGCTGTCCAGAACGTTGGTCGCCACGACGATGAGGGAGGCGAACCTGCCGGTGCTGTAGAGCCGCTCCTCGGAGAAGAGGCCGTCGTCGTAGGGAAAGTTCTCCTTCACCAGAGCTCTGGTGACCTTGGAGGGGCCTTTCAAGGGGGTGAACTGACTCTCAAAGTCGTTGTCTTCATTTTCTTTAAGAAAAACGAAGCCTGCCCCCAGAGCTGCAGACACAACGATGGGAATAATGAAAAAGAATAAAGGATGTGAACCTACGGCTGATCCAAGCTTTGCAAAAAGGCCGGACAGAGGCTTTGAGAGGCAGTCTGTGCGTCTGCAGCCCATCTCTGCTGCTGCTGGAGGACATGTGGTCCAGCCGAGTGCAACACCTCCTTATATATGTGACTCCAATCTACTCTTTGACTTTATAATTACTCTTCCGGAAAGCTCAGTTAATGATACTTCTTACTGTAAAAATGATAAGCAGAGACTTTAAAATGATAAAACCAGACAAGATACGAATCAAAAAATGTGACTGTGGCGAAACGCCGTGGAGTTTATGACTTTACAGCCACTCAGGGGTTTGCCACCATTAAGTAACGTGAAGTGAATTGTTTGAAAAATTCGGAGCCACAAACAATGTCATAAAATAGCAATCAAGGCCACAGGATATCACTCTTTTTGATTGACAGTTTAAGGATAATCAGGTGACAATAAAGTCGTCAAGTTTTTCTCAAAAGTTTCTGCAGGTTCTTAGAAATCTGAGTCACAAGTTGAAAACAAGTCATCTGAGGAAGTCTTCTGAGGCAAACTGTTGGTCTCCAAGTGGATTTCACCCAAAAATAACAGATATTTCTCTTTTGGTTTTTATCCTGTGTGGCAGGAGTGTTAAACTCAATCGTACAAGAGGCAAAACATTTATTGAACACTCGAGAACTGAATTTTTAAAACTTTAAATCTGTAACTTTTAACTAATAACTCGATATATAGCATTTCCTGTGATAATATTAGTCTGAATGCTGTAAGCTGAATTTGGCCGTTGAAGATGCTAGTGCTGATAGCTGAAAACGCTGAAACTGACAGCCAGCTAAAATATTAGCTAAGGGCCAAGTTAGCCAAAGAAAAAAAAAACGTAGCCATAAAAGCTAGCATGTAGCCGAAAAAAATAACTAAACTTCAAAATAAAATGAAAAAATTAAATAGACTAAACTAAGCTAGCATGTTAATATCTAAAACTGCCTAAAAAATAAAAAAAAAGCTTAAATTAGCCAAAACAATTAGCATGTAGCTGAAATATTAGCTAAAGTCAAAACCGCTTTAAAAACTTAAAAAGAGCTTAAATTAGACTAAAAATGCTAGCATATAGCCGAAAAACAACTAATCTTCAAAAAAAATAAAAAAATGGGAAAAAGTCCAAATTTGCCAAATGTAAATATTAGCCAAACTCCAAAACAGCCTAAAAAAATCAAAAGAAAAGCCTAAATTACCCAAAATAGCTATAATATGTAGCTAGAATAGTTAAACTCTAAAACAGCCTAAAAATTGTAAAAAGAAGAGCTTGAATTAGCCACAACAGCAAGCATGTACCTGAAAAATAGCTAAACTTCAAAATATCAAAAAAGATTGAAAAAATCCTATTTGCCAAAAAAGCTAGAATGTAAATATTAGCCTAACTCCAAAGCAGCCTAAAAAAGTAAAGCATTAATTAGCCAAAAAAAGCTAGCATATAGCTGAAAAATAACTGAACTTCAAAATATCCCCCAAAAAATATAGAAAAAAATGAAATTTGCCAAAAAAGCTAGTATGTAAGTATTAGCTTAACTCCAAAGCAGCCTAAAAAACGTAAAAAGAATAGCCTAAATTCTCCAAAACAGTTAGCATATGTAGCTGAAATATTAGTTAAACTCCAAAACAGCCTAAAAAACATAAACAGGGGACCTTAAATTAGCCATAAAGCTAGCATGTTGCCAAAAAAAAACTAAACTTTAAAATATCCCAAAAAATTGAAAAAAGTCTAAATTAGCCAACAGAGATAGCATGTAAATACTAGCTAAACTCCAAAATAGCCTAAAAAATCTTAATAAATGCCAAAATAGTCAAAAAATCTAGCTTAATGCCAATTTTTAAAACTTTAAAACCATAACTTTTTAACTTAATAGTGAATAATAAAAATGCAGGAATATTATTTCAGAATAAATCAACTTAAACCTTAAATAACTTTTATTTACTCTCCATAAAAATACATTTTGTCAAAATTAAATAAGTCAGAAAAATAAACACAAGATAACATCGGGTCATTAATATCAATAAAATAAAATGATCTGGACGGCCGGATAGAATTACCTGGAGGGCCGGATCCGGCCCCCGGGTGATGTAAGGATTTGTAATGATTTTCTTTGCTGGATTGCCTTGTTTTGTTTTTGTTTCACACATGAACACACCAAACTGAACTTTAGTTTGAAGCACAAACATAAGAAAGAGTGAACCACCATCAGGTTCTGAGATGAAGAGTTCACCTCTTCTTCATCGTGGCTCTTCGCTCTGATGACCGTTCTGCTTTCACACTGAAGTTAACCGGATCACAGTTCCCTTCCCTGAAGGAACAGGACGTCCGTCATCCATCAGCCGAGCCTCAGAGGTTTAACAAACCATTAGTGTAACCAATTTCACATCAGATTAAAAAACATTTTTGATTCCTGCTCGTCTTAGTAAAATTTGACTTAAAATCCACAGATGTTGAATCGGTTCAACATCAAACCACATCAAACCCCAGAGTCTCTGCTGCTCGGAGAAGAATAAATCCTGGATGAAGTTGAACTTCTGAGAAACTTCGTCTCGTGTTGATCTTCAGAAGAATATAAAAAAGTCAGGTGAGGATCATCTCAGAGTCAAAATAGACTCAGACTTCAGTTCCAGCCTCATCAGAGCTACAATAAAGATCTGTATCATAAAGTGAACCGTCTGCCAGCTTCATCTCCTGCAGCCTTTAGCTAATAATGAATTCAGGTCCAAACTTTGTTCTTTTACAGTGACTCGTCTGTTCTTTTTTTTCACTTTCAGCGTGTCAGGTGAGGAGGTCGTCTGAGGAATCCGTCATCATCTGAGGTTCTACTGTCAGAGTCCTGTCATGTGACTGCTGTCAGTCCCAGCGTCTGCTGCCCCCCCGAGGCCGGATCTCATTTCACGCTCGGGTCATCGATTCCTCATTTCACGAGTTCTGTTCCCTCCATCAAAGAGAGAGGAAGACCCCGAGAGCCTCATCTTCCTCAGAGCTCTTCCTCCTCTGCCTCTGCGGGCTCATCAGCAACAGTAACAGCTGGTGGGCACCAGAGCGAACTGCTGAGCTGTGAGTTTGCAGGTCTTTCTCTACAACAGCAGCGATCATGTTGGGGCGCCGAGCTCCTGCTGACACCTTCATTAGCGCTCATCTTTCCCTCGTCTTCCTCGCTCTTCGCAGAGGCGTGTCGGTGCGAATCGGCGGCCTGGTAATTAGCAGGGAGGCCTCAGGTGAACATGTGCTGCCGGATGGTTCTGCTCCGGCAGAACACGGATCATGGAGGGAAAAGGCTTCAATCTTCAGAAAGACTTTAGAGGAGAAAAATCCACAGTAGAAATCCCTGCAATAATGCTAGTGTGAAGGATTTCTGCTGAAAGTAGTCGCTAAAGATGCCGAAGCTTTTTGCTGAAAATGGTGACACAATTTACTTTAGTTGCTGAATGGATTTACTGATGAAAAATATATTTGTACAATTTGCCAAAAGACTGGAAATTTTGTTAAAGAACTATGAAGTTGACCTAAATTTCTGAAAGTTTTGTAGTAAAATTGCTTAAAAAATCTCTAATACATGCCGATTTTGTAAAAAATTCTTAGTGGGCTAATTTGGAGTTCAGCTCATATTTAATTAGCCAAAAAAGCTAGCTTAAATACTAGCTAAACTCTAAAATAGTCCACTGAGCTTCTATTTTATTTATTTCTATTCCCTTAACAAAGGTTTCTATCTATAGGGATACACCAGTGTGACAGGGAAAATAGAACAATATTAACCCTTTAACTACCCAATAAATAAATAAATAAATAAACTGTATTTTTTTCTGCTGCTTATTCCGTTGGTACGGAGATCCTAACAGGACATCAAAGTAAAAAATTTGAAAAATAAAAACTTTTTTTTTTTAAAAATACACAGGGGCTCTGTAAAAAATGAAAGTAAGAACAATTCTGGAAAGTAGCTTTTTTTTTAAATTACATTCTTTAAGAAGAAAGAATGTTCTGTTTAGTAACTGGTGCACACCAGAGAGTAACTGCAAACGATTTTTTTTTAAATTGAAGTAAAAAAAAAAAATCTAGTTACTATCTGGTGCGCATCAGTTAGTATTTAGAATATTTTTTTTGCTTCAGTTTTTTTTTCCTCTTCTTTGTCCCTTTAGGGGCTCCGTACATCTGGGAGTAACACATACAATCATTATTTTTAAAAACACGTTTTCTAAATATTCCCCACTATTTGGTTGAGCGAGCAGTTAAAGGGTTAAGGACTACCAATATAATTTATTTATATTATTCCAGTTTGGTGGGCCAGATTAAACAGTCTCAAAGTGGTACTTTGCTCTGGTCTAATCCCAGATTCGTAAATGATTTTATTTCTGGATGTTTCCTCAGTTTTCCGACTGTTTTTTTTAAACTTATTGTAAACGTCCAAGTAACAAAAGTAAACATTTGTTAACAATAACAAACAAAATTTCTTGCAAAAAAGCATCTAAAATCTGCATGAAAGTTTGTCACAACTTTAAAATAGTTTCATAATCTGAGATTTCGTAGACTTCCCTGCTCCTCCGGAGCACCCTCCTCCTCCTCCTCCTCCTCCTCCTCCTCTTCATCCTCCTCTGTGACGCAGCAGCAGCTTCCATTCTTCCACAGGTTCCCATTAGGGAGACGGGAACATTCTGGTACCTGCAATTATTCCTGCTCAGCCAGCCGTGGGCCACCCGGAGCAACAGCTGGCTCCCTCCTCTTCCTCCTCCTCTTCCTCCAACATGCATTATGAACGCTCTCATGCTCAACAGTGACGAGCCACATTTACATTAGAATTTAAAATACTTTTGGAAGTGAATTTCTGCAAAACAGAAACGATTTTAAGACATAAAAACAGCTGACACTTCAATAGAGATGCTTCAGAATAAAAGCTTCATTTGTTCCAGATTACTGACCTGCAGCATCGTTTACATTTATTGTTCCAGAAACCGTTTGACCGAGTCTGCAGGGCCGTTTTCGAGGAATGAAAACCTCCGGTGTTCCTCGGAGATTCAGGTTACATAAGTTTACGGTCGGGTGACCTTTTTTTCCAGCGAGTGTGGGAGGTCTGCGACCCTCCTCCTCAGCCCGGCTCTCGTGCGTCAAACCGCGGCGTGATTCATCAAGTGTTTTCCAGGAATGCTGCCCAGGAAAGAACAGCCTGTAGTATATCGATAAAGTTTAAGACCACAGCAGCAGCAGGAGGTTTATTTAAAGAGCGATCAACAATTTATGCAAAAAAAAACAAAACACAAAAATAATGCAAGTTATGATGAATTTATGAATATTTTATTCACATTTTCGGATTAAAAACCGTGAATTTAAAGCTCTGTAATGTTTTTTCGCCACATTACTAACAAAAAACACATAAAGACTCGACTTTAACAAGATTCGGTGGTTGATAAGGAAGGCAATGATAAAGAAAGAAACTCATTAAACATAAACATATAAAGGAGGAGCGTACATTTGTAAAATTATGCAATAAAATAAAATAAAATAAAATAAAATAAAAGGTTTATCCTCATATTTAAAGATGTTTCAGTATTCATGATCCACCACTACTTCACATTATTGTTAAAAACGGGTCCAACAAACATTCAAAACATGAGGAAGTTTGATTTAATGTTTAAAAAATCTTATCAGGACCAGATAAGACTCAGTTACGACTTTAGTGGCATCTATTTTTACAGCACACTGATAAAAGCGGACGGCGAGTCAACATTAGTCTGAGTGGATTTAATGATTGAAAGAACAAAGACGAAAACGCAGTGAAGAAATATCTGGATGAGATCATAAACCTAAAGGAAACTCTTCTATTGAATCCATTTATAAACAAAACTGACCTCGAAAATATGACAAGTGTTTTATAGCAAAAGGTTTACACAAATAAAAGATCCATTCCATCAAAAATTTAGTTTTTTTCTGTTTTTTCATGATGATGAAGGACATATATAAAGGAAATTAAGCTTAAAATTGCTTACAGAATATTTCTCTAAAACGTTAGCATGTTGCTAAAACAAAAGCTAAAACTCTAAATTAGCCTATAAAAACCTCAGTAGATAACAAATTAGCAAAAAAAGCTAGCTTGTTGCTTAAATACTAGCTAAACTCAGAAGTAGCCAAAAGTTCCTCAATAAACTAAATTTCTTAAAAATGTTAGCTTGTTGCTAAAATAGAAGCTAAACTCCAAATTAGCCTATAAAAACCTCAGAAGATAACAAATTAGCAAAACACATTTTCACGTTGCTAAAGTATTAGCTAAACTCCAAATTTGCATAAAAAACCCTCAATAGAAAACAGATTAGCCAAAAATGCTAGCTCGTTGCTTAAAAACTAGCTAAACTCCAAAATAGCCTAAAATTCCTCTGTAAACTAAATTTGTTAAAAATGTTAGCCTGTTGCTAAAATAGAAGCTAAACTCTAAATCAGCCTTAAAAATGCCAGTAGATAATAAATTAGCAAAAAACGTTAGCATGGTGCTAAAATATTAGCTAAACTCCAAATTTTATATTTTGTGAATCAGGAGCAGATGAAAAAATGTGGTTGGAAAAAGATTATGTTTGTGACAGAAGATGCTGCTCCAAGCTCTCAGCAACAGGGAGGGGAAAGGGGGCGGGGTCACTCCACACAAATGGCCCCGCCCACAACTCAGAGACAAATTTTTAATGGTTTGGCTGAAAATGCCATAATTAAAATAAAAAAGTCCACTGGGAACATTTGGAAGAAAGATCAAAAGATGATCAAAGTGGAACTACCTGCGACAATGCTAGTGTGAATGCAAAATGGCTCCTGAATTGGCTTCATTTTGCTGGAGGTATTTTCTATGGGTGATGTCACAGTCGCTCTGTCCAGTGATTATACAGTCTATGATAATACAGAAGGTGGCGTGAATGCAGCTTCAGAGTTTCACATATTTTCTTTTTTTTATTATTATTAAAAAAAAAGTTCCACATATTTTCAAAGTAAAGGTGCTTAAAAAATATATAAAATTGTCCTTTTTAAAATATAATTACCCCCCATAATATACTTAAACCTTTCACATATTTTCGTTCATATAAATATATTTTTGCTATTCCTGTATATATTCATGAATCTACTGGACCTTCATGAAGCTCTCCCGGATCACGCTCTCCACCTTTTCCTCCAGCTCCCTGTAATCCGCCTGACAGACGGCGTGCGGCCCGCTGCCCCCCCGCAGGCCTCTCAGCATGTCCCCGTGCGCCCCCGGCCTGGCGGCGCTCCTCTCCAGCAGCCTCAGCTGCTCCACGGGATCCTCGGGGGGGTTCTGGACCCCTAACGCCTGGAAGACGGCGGGCGCGAACTTCCCGTAGTGAGCGGTGGAGCTCAGCACCACGGGGCAGGAGCCGTCCTGCAGCTGGTCAGCCACCACCTTGGCCACGGCGGTGTGGGTGTCCATGAGGTAGCCTGTGCGAGCGTGGACGCGGCGGACGGCGGACAGACACTCGTCCTCGGAGCAGCAGCCGGCCTGCACCTCCTGCTGCATCCTGCTGAGCAGCGGCGCCGCCACTCGGAAGTGCTGCTGCGCGTCCAGGCGGGCGAAGAGCTCCCCCACCAGGCCGCTGTCCCCCCCCGACGCGTGGAAGAGGAACCGCTCCAGGTTGGACGACTTGAGGATGTCGATGGCCGGCGAGTGGGAGGGCAGCAGCCGCCGCCGCCGCAGGTCGTACTCGCCCGTGCTGAAGAAGTCGGTGATGATGCGGTTGTGGTTGGAGGCGCAGATGACTCTCCGGATGGGGACGCCCATTTGTTTGGCATAAATGGCCGACATGGCGTTGCCAAAGTTTCCAGTGGGGATGCAGACGTCGACCGGATCCCCGAACCGGATCACGCCGTCTCTGCACAGATCCAGGTAGGAGGAGGAATGGTAGACCACCTGCAGGAGGAGGGAGAGTCACACCTGCACTGACTCCGCCCACATCCCATCACTTCCCATTATCGATTGTTTTAATAGTCAAATAATCACCGATTATTTCTCCCGATTAGTCGACTAATCGTTTTACTGGATTTAAAACACACATCTAAACCATCGTGAGCTTTAAACTTGAAGTGTTTCAGCTCTATGCTGACTAGATCAATCAACTAATCGATTAATCGCGACATATTAATAATTAAAATAGTCGATATGTCGCGATAAATCAATACGCCAATTAATCGCGACATATCAACTATTTCAATAGTCGATTTGACCAATCGGGACAAATCAATTAATCGCGACTATATCGACTTTTTAAATAGCAGATATAGTCGCGATTAATTGATTTATTTATTAATCGTGACTTATTAAGTATTTCAATAGTTAATCATTAGCTGATATAGTCGCGATTAATCGATTAGTTGATTAATCTTGGCGTATCAACTCCTTTCTGTATGAAAAACGTACAGAAAGGAGCAGGAAAATCATTTTTCACACAACTAACCTTAAAATCCCAGTTTTTTTTATTTCTTTATTGTGAATCAGGAGCATAAAAAGGTCGTATTTGTGACATAGTAAATATACTGGGCGGAGCCACAAGCTCTCTAATCTGAGCTCTTGGGGGCGGGGCTACCAACAAGGTGAATTTCTAATGAATTTCTGTCGCTTTGCAGAAACTATGTTTCACAGATGTCACAAGTTTTTAAAATTTTGGCTAAAATGTTTAAATAATAAAAAAAAAAACCTTGAGAATGCTTAAAAAAAGATCCAAAGAAATTTCTCAAAATCTGACTAAGATAAAACAACTTTAATCAATGAAATATTGAGTTTTTTTAAGCATTTTTCTTTCTCGTTGAGTAAAGAACGTTAAATATATGTAATTAGAGTTGACAGTAAAACACATTAAGAAGGTCACAGCTTCAGGCCACACCCACCTGAGGCAGCAGCCGCGCCCAGTTGATGGAGTTGGCGGTACTCAGGACGGTTCCGTACTCCACGGCGAGATGCCCGACGAGCCCCGACTCCCCGAACATCCTCTTGATGCTCTTCTGACAGAAATCAAAGTCCGACAGGACGCCGACGGCCCTGCCGTTCGCGCCCCTGAAGCCCAACATCTGCAGCTTCTGGATCTCGCTCACCCCCTCCTCCGGAAAAAACACCAGCACACCCGTGCGCCGCGCGTCCACCCCGCTCAGCCCGCCAAAGCCGCTGAGCACGGCGCTGCCCGTGTCTCCGGACGTGGCCACCAGGACCAGGTAGTTGCACATGAGCGGGAGGCAGTGCGCGAAGAGCTGCGGCATCAGCTGCAGCGCCAGGTCCTTGAAGGAGGCGGTGGGGCCGTGGAAAAGCTCCAGAACGAACTGCTGCTCCACGAGATGCTTCACGGGCGCCACCGCCTCGCTGGAGAAGTTGGAGCCGTACGCCTTGAACACCATCCTCCTCAAGTCTGCGGGGCTCACGTCCACAGGGTGGATGCACTTCTCCAGGAGGAGCAGCGCCCGCTCCGGATAAGACATGGACACCAGCCTCTTCCACTCTCCTGCATCCATGCGAGGAAAGCCGTTCCTGGGAACGTACAGACCACCGTCTGCAGCCAGACCCTCCACCACCACGTCGCTGAAGCACGTCTTCTTCTGCTCGCCGCTGCCTCTGGTGGACACGTACGTTTCCTCGTGGCGGTTCTGGTATCTCTGCACGGCCTTGACCACCTTCTCCGCCACCTCCTCCTCCGTGTCCCCCCTTCCACACAGCACCCGAACGTCCAGCCACTTCTCGTAAAACTGCTTCCTGTAGAGCAGGATGTCTCTCATGGGAACTCCGGCCTCCTGGCCCACAATCCTGTTCACCTTCATCCTGTCGAGGCGTGTCAGGATGTCGTCCTCGTCCACGTCCAGGTAGACGACCAGCCCGCTCTGCTGGACGTGCTGCATGGCCTCAGCGTGGAGGGGGTTGGACCCCGTCAGGGAAACCACGCAGCCCGAGGAGGAGAACTGGCACAAAGCTTGGCCTTCCGCCTCCAGGAACCGCCGTCCACCCAGCGACGCCAGCACGGCGGCCACCGGCCTCTTCCACGCCACCTCCAGGACGTCATCGTCCACGTCGACGGCCGGCAGTCCCAGTTTGTGAGCCACGATCCTGCCGATGGTGGTCTTCCCTGCCCCGGGGGGGCCCATGAGCAGGATGTTCCTGTCCCCCAGGATGGAGGGTCTGGTGGAAAGCCATGACTTTGAGGTTAAACGAGGAAGCAAACGGCGTCTGACGGCAGAGAGGCGGCCCAGAGAACCCATTCAGGAAGCAAAACTGCAGCTGCTGCAGAAGGAAAACGGTTTAAGATCACAGAGAACAATCTTTAGTAATATTTATTTAAGTACTTTAAAATATATTTAATTACTTTAAAATCTAAATTACCTGTAATAATGCTAGTGTTAATGCTTTTTGCTGAGTAGTTGCTGAAGATACTGAAGCTTTTTGCTAAAATTTGATGCAATTTACTTTCATTTCTAACAGGATGCTAAATCTATTTTCAAAATTTAGCTAAAAGACTCAAAATTTTGTTGAAGAACCACGAAAGAGCACTGAAGTTGACCTCAATATCAGAACATTTTGTAGTAAAATTAATTTAAAATCCCAAATATATGCCAATTTTGCAAAAATATTTAGTGTGTTGCTTAAATATTAGCTAAATTAGCCCAAAAAACCTCAGTAGATTCCAAATTAGCCAACAGAAGCTAGCTTGTTGCTTTAATACTAGCTAAACCCCAAAATAGCCTAAATTCCTCAGTAAACTAAATTAGTCAAAAATGTTAGCATGTTACTAAGATAATAGTTACATTCCAAATTAGATTAAAAAAAACCTTAGTAGATTCCAAATTTGCCAAAAAAGCTAACTCACTGCTTTAATACTAGCTAAAATCGAAAATACCTCAAATTCCTCCGTAAACTAAATTAGTCAAAAACATTAGCATGTTGCTAAAATAGAAGCTAAACTCAATATTAGCAAAAGAAACCCCCAGTAGATAACAAACAAGCCAATAACTTCAGCATATGGCTAAAATATTAGCTAAACTCCAAATTAGCTAAAAAAAAAAAAAACCTCAGTAGATTCCAAATTAGCCAACAGAAGCTAGCTCGTTGCTTTAATACTAGCTAAAATCGAAAAAACCCAAAATTCCTCTGTAAACTAAATTAGTTAAAAACATTAGCATGTTGCTAAAATAGAAGCTAAACTCAATATTAGCTAAAGAAACCCCCAGTAGATGACAAATTAGCCAATAACTTTAACATGTTGCTAAAATATTAGCTAAACTCCAATTTAAAAAAATACCATAAAAGATGAATACATATCCCATGATTATGTTTAAAGGCTTGTTGCTAATCTACTTATTTAAAGAGTTTCTCGTTAATTTCCCACTGTGCATATTTTACTCAATATTTCAAAAACTATTAAGTTTATGAATACTAAAAGTACAAGCATGATTAATGTCCCAAAAGAACGTCGGCAAAAGAGATGAATCACCATAGTGATGACACCATAGTGTGAATGCTTACTAAGCAATCACACAATAATTACAAACAAACAAAAAAATTGGCAATAAACTGATTTTTTTCTTATTTTATATTATTTTTAATGCATCCAATCACAGCTTAATGATTATATTTTTAGCTTTTCCACGTTTTAATGAAACAAATATTTATATTTTATTTAATTTTAACGAGTTATATTGCTTTTTTTCTGAACTTTTCATGTATTTTTGACTGTTGCACGTGCCATAATAATAAAACAATTTGATTGCACACATTTTACAGACTACTGATTAACATTTATCTTTAAGGTGACTTAAAATTAAGATGATGCAGTAACTGATCACGTGTTCTGTCTGTCTGCAGGAGTCTCAAAGTTCAATCAAACTATTTCAATTAGAAAGATTGTGGAGTAAATGTGTTGCGTTCAGGTATATTTATCTCCACAGAAAATACTTACGTCAGACGTCTCGCTTTTGACCTTTGAGTTCAGTAATAACCTCGTTTAGTTGATATCATTTGGAGCTTTTATGGAGAAAAAACAACAAACCTTCCTCTGCCTGACGGGAAGTAAGCTATCTAGAAACGGAAGCCCTGTTGGGACAATAATGCGAACGCGAACGATGGCGGTGACGTTTGTAAAAAAAAATAAAAAAAAATTGTGAATTATTCTAGTGAATAAAAATCTTTTTGGAGTTTTGAAACAAAACTTAAAACAAAAATGTTACTGTTACTGCCGGTGATCCAACTGTTGGTTTCATGTACAAATCAGAACCTCGGAAAGTTGAAATACTACTATTAAAAAGTTGCTTGAATTTTTTTAATGACGCTATATATTGCATATGACGGAATTTTCATAATTATTATTTATTTATTTATGTTGTAAAATTAGCGCACCATTACGTTTTACAAAGATCAGAAATGCGCTCTTTTTTTTAGGCGCAGCCGTCCCTGAAGGCATCACATCAGCGGTCGCCTAGCAACAAGAACACACTCCTGGTTTTCCAGCAGAAATCCGTCTGACCGGCGCTTTAACTCCGGACTGTTTGAGGTTATTGAACACGTTTAGGAGCATGGATCCACCAAAGAGTTTTTATAATCTGATTCAGAAGGAGGAGGAGCAAATTCAGAGACAGCCCAGGTGAGTCAATCTGATTCTTAAATATTCTTTTCATTGAACATTTTTTATTAATTATTTTAAAAATGAATCCTTTCATTTTAGGAAGTAAAATATGTAAATTAAATTTATTTTATGGCACACGTGTCCTTCTTTTTAAATAAAGTTGGGAACTGAATTTTTCCTATGACAGGAAGAGAAGAAAACATTCGGCAAAAAGTTAAAGAAATACTTCAAAGCAAGATCTTTTAAATAAACCTTTATTTATTCTGCTAGTTTACAACACGACTGACGTCAAGTCATTGAAAAACACACAGAAACGTGAATATTAAACATATATCCTTAAATAAAACATCTCATTTCCTATAGATGTTTTTGAATGTTCGTTCCTGCAGGTATGTGTCCAGGTTCCGCCCGACTGTGGTTCTGGAGAACAAACAGGCTAAAGACGTCATGAGGACCATGGGTCCTGCAAATGTGGAGGTTCCCTCTCCTGATAAATTCCTCAAGAAGCATTCCAAAGATCCGCAGATGCCAGAGCGTGAGTCCCGCGTTAAATATGAGCCTGATGTGGATCTGAGGATCTATGAATATGTATATCTGAGGATCTAAGGATCTGAGGATCTGAGGATCTGAGGTTGGCGTTTCTTTGATCTTCCAGACTCAGAAGGTTCCAAAGGTGTCAGGCGAGCCTGTGCTCTGACTCAGAGGAGGCCGCCCGTCCCGGCGAGGACCGACCCGCCTCCGATGGGTCAGACCAAAAGGGGCTTCATAAAGCCGGCCGCGACAGTGCCGGTGAAGCCCACGCCCGTTTCTGTGGACTCCAAGAAGGGACACAAACAGCTGCTGGAGACGTCTGGACTCGTCCCCAAATACGTCATGAAGAAGGTTCTGGTCCACACAGACAGATAAAACATAAGTTCATCGCTCTAGTTTATAAACTCACTTTTTCAAAAACATATGGAAACAAATAACTATTATAATTATTGTTATTGAGTGAATGCTGTATTTGTGCAACATGCTAGCTGTTTTGGCTATTTTTGACTTTTTTCAGTTTTTTAGACTAATTTGGAGTCTAGGTAATATTTTAGCTTTTCGCTAGCTGTTCTAGCTCATATTTTTAGCTTGCTATCATCTTTAACTTTTTCAACTATCAACTTCAGCAATTTCAGCTATCAACATCAGTGTTTTCAGATATCAGTTTCAGCTTTTTCAACTATTAGAGACAACAATTTCAGCTTCCAACTTCAGCTTTTTCAGCTATCAGTTTCAGCTTTTTCAACAATCAGCTTCAATGGTTTCAGCTTCCAAATTCAGCTTTTTCAGCTATCAGTTTTAGCTTTTTCAACTATCACCTCCAATGGTTTCAGCTTTCAAGTTCAGCATTTTCCAGCTATCATCTTCCGTGTTTTCAGCTATTAGCTTCATCAATTTCAGCATTCAACGTTAGCATTTTCAGCTATCATTTTCAGCTTTTTCAACTATTAGCTTCAGCAATTTTAGCTTCCAACTTCAGTTTTTTCAGGTATCAGTTTCAGCTTTTTCAATTATCAGCTTCAGCGATTTCAGCTTCCAACTGCAGTGTGTTTAGCTCTCAATTTCAGCATCTTCAGCTAACAGGAGAAAACTTGAAAACTCTGAATTGAAACTGAAAACAGAGAACTGATAAGAATGTGAAAAGAGAAAAGGAAACGTTTAAATTACACATTTTTTAATGTAAGTTTCAAATTTGCTTTTTTCTTATTCAAATTTTCATTACTTTTTAAAGTTTTCAATATTTTTTTTCAAAAAATTACTTTATTTTATTTTTTTCAAATTTTCATAATTCTTTCAAATTTACAATATTTACTTTTGAGTTTAAAACTTCAATCTTGTTTTCATTAACTTTAATCTGATCCTGATTTAATCCCACATCAAACCTCAATCCAGATTTCACATTTAAAAGTGTGTCTGCAGGATTACGGGGAGATACCTGCGTACCTGCAGCGGCGCAGCGAGGCGGAGGGGCTGGCCCAGGAGGAGCACGCCAGGCTGCAGAAGGAGCAGGACGGGCAGGAGGCCATGCAGCAACTGACAGAAGAGGAGCGGCAGGCCGCCCTGCAGGTACGCCGGTTCAGAAGCTCCTCCCTCTGCAGCAGCGTGTTTGTCAGGATTCCCTCCATGTTTCCCTCCTCCAGGGTCTGAAGAGGAAGTGGGACGCTCTGCATAAGGAGTACCAGTGCCTGCCGCTCATCATTGAGACTCTGTCACAGAGAGCCTTCAAGAAGAGCCTGGAGGACGCCATGAAGCAGCTGGACGAGAACATCCTCCTCCTGGAGAGGTTCCCAACCATCTACGTCACCAAGAGCTAGTCTGCACGTCTTCAACCAGACTAATGGATTCTGCAGAAATTAAAGAGTTTTTCCTAAAGAAAAATTAATGGTTTTGATTTTTATTGTTGAGTATTTTCACCTCAAAAGAAAAAAAAAACATTAGGAGATCTGAGCTGCAGATCAGAACCAATGATCTTTTTTTATTATTTACCTAAAAAATCACAAAAAAATGTTAATTTCTCACAGATTAAAAGTAGTTTTTTTCATGTTGATTTAAAGAAAAGTTCAGTTTGGGTCTCAAACTGCATTAATCACAAAAAGAAGATCAATTAATTAAAAAAAATCCAAACATTTAAATAACTCAGATTCAAAATCTTCCAAAAGGTTCTGAAAAATCCTGCATTTTGTGGAGGATCTGAAAGCATCTTGGACCAGAGCTGCTGCTCTTCCAAACCAGAGGAGACGTCCTCTCACTGAGTCGTGTCTCTGATGGGATAAAAGTTTTCAGTCAAACAGGAAATAATCAGACAAAGAAAGAAAATCTGTTTCCATCTTTACTGCTGAACACAAAGATGATAAAAATGTTAACAAAGAAAACAAATAAAGATACGATGATCTAAGATGAGGATCATCCTTGTGTTTGTGTCGTTGATGATCAAACTTTTGCGCATCAGAGAACTTCTGAGAAACATCAGAATCATTATTGTTACATTTAATAAAAATAAGAGATGTTATAGTACTTGTGGGATGTGCATGTGTGGGTGTGTGTGGGGGGAGGGGGGGATATGTGTTTACTTATTTTATGATTGCTATTTTAACAATTTGTTTCTACCTTGCTATGAATTATTTGATTATAGAAATCTCTTTGAGATGTTTTGTGGCTGGAGAAACACTATTTAAATAAATTTGGATTGAAATTATTAGCAGTTACAAATTACCTCATTTATCAGTGCTTTTGATAAAAATTGCTTAATTTATTTATTGTATTTATGTATTTATATTATTTATTCATCAACTGAATTTGTTTATTTACAGTATTTTTTTTATTTATATGTTTGTTTACAGAGTTTATGAATTTGATTAATACATTTTTATTTATTTAAAGTGTTTATTTTCATTTATTTACAGTATTTTTTCACTTCCATATTTTATTTATTTATTTAATACTTAGTTAGTTAGCTATTATTTATTTACAGTATGTATTTATTTATTTTTTAACAGAATTTATTCATTTACAGTATGTATTTATTTTTATTTATTAATTTGTTTACAGTATAAATTCTCATGGATTTAAAGTTTTTATTTTTGTTTTTTTATTCTATTTACAATATTTTCACAGTTTTAATTTATTTATTTAAAATAATTATGTATTTATTGAATTATTCATAGTATTAATTTAACATTTACAACGTTTTTTATTTATTTACAATAATTATTTGTTTTTTTCATTATTTATAGTATTTATTTATTTATTTATTTACATAATTTATTTATTTATATAATTTATTTATTTATCTATTTATTTACGTTATTTATTTATTTATTTAATGTGTTTATTTACTTACTTACAAACTTACTAACTTCTCTGAGCAGAAAGACAATAATGTTTCATTAAATAATTTATTATTATTTTTTCTCTCAGTTTAAAATCAGAGAATATTATTTTACTGGGAAAACACCAGAAAGAGTCAGTCAGACTCTACATTTCCCTCAATGTTATTATGGCAGCAGCAGCAGCAGCAGCAGCATTTTAGTTTAAACTTATCTTAGAGACTCGATCAGAGTTTGGTCGCCTTTGCAGCTAAAATCCAGGGAGGAAAATTCAGAAATTTTTTACTTTATGAAAAATGTCCTGAGATTTGAAAGAAAAAAACTTTAAAAAACTTACACGGGTATTATTTAATCAACTCAGAAACACTAAGAGTCAAGTCTTCTTGGATTCTAAAACAATTAAACACATTTCTCATTTTCTATGTCATCCTTCACACACAGTTTGAAGATTTTCCATAATAAATAAAAAACAATTTAATTTAATTTTATATTTCCAATTTTTATCTCTATTACAGTTGCACCTTGCTGCCAAAGGGGGCGCCAAAGTTCTCCGCAAAGCTCTTCTTTCCTGCCTCACACAGTGGATCTCTCATGAGAAAACATCCATGAAGACATCATTAAATCCCCCTCTGACTGAAACACGGACTCCTCAAAGATAAAGTGTCTTTTTCTTCTGCTGCCCGTCGCGCCTCATGACGCAGCCGCAGAGCGGAGCAGCATCACATGAGTCTGATTATCCATCCCAGCCTCCAAACAACTCCTTCCCTAATGACCCAGGCGTGATCACACAGCCGGACCGACCGGGTTCTAGCAGGACGTCAGCGGTGAGGACTGATCATTTTTATGAGCAAATTCTTTAACTTTTAAACTAAACAAGATTTATGTTGATTTTTTCTGATTTGTTTGTTCTGAATCTTGGAAAAAGTCTTTATTTGTTGTTGTTGTTTTTTTCCTTAAAGGGTTACAGTGAAAATAACTGAACATGTCAGCAGCTGAAGATGTAGACAAAATAGGACTGAAGAGAGGCATTGTGGTACGTTGACCCCTTTCAAAATAAAAGTTCATACATGATAAATCTGTAAAGCAGGGGTCTCCAAACTGCTCTCTATGGGGCTGGAGTCGGTTTGAAGGCTAACAGAAAAAGTGCAGCAATCACAGCCGAAACGTAAACATTTACGGTTTTCCAGAAAGCCACACAAAGCCAAATTTAAAATATTTCATTTCTGTAATCTTCATAGAAAAAAATAATACCAAAATATTTTTAAAACTAGATATATAGCATTACCTGGGATAATGTGTGTGAATGCTGTAAGCTCAATGTGTCAGCTGAAGATGCTAGTGCTAATAGCTGAAAATGCTGAAAGTGATAGCTGAATTGGCTGAAACTAATAGCTGAAAACGTTGAAGCTAATATCTAGCTAAGATATTAGCAAAATGCCAAATTAGCCTAAAAAAGTTAGAATGTAGCTAAAATATTAGCTAAGCTCCAAATTAGTCTAAAAAACTGACAAAAAATCCTAAATAAGCCAAAACAGCTAGCATTTAGCTAAAATATTAGCAAATTTCCAAAATAGCCTAAATAACTGAAAAAAGCCTAAATTAGCCAAAACAGCTAGCATGTAGCTGAAATATTAGCTAAATGCGGAATCAGCCCAAAAAATTGGTAAAATGTGTAATTTAGCCAAATCCACTAACATTAAGCTAAAATATTGGCTAAGCTCCAAATTAGCCTGAAAAACTAATACAAAAATCCTAAATAAGCCAAAACAGCTAGCATGTTGCTGAAATATTAGCTAAATGTGGAATAAGCAGAAAAAACTGGTAAAATATGTAATTTAGCCAAATCCACTAACATTAAGCTAAAATATTGGCTAAGCTCCAAATTGACCTAAAAAACTGACAAAAAAATCCTAAATTAGCCAAAGCAGCTAGCATGTAGCTAAAATATTAGCTAAAAGCAGAACTAGCCTAAAAAACTAGTGAAATGTGTAATTTTGCCAAAACAGCTACCATTAAGCTAAAATATTAGCTAAGCTCCAAATTAGCAAAAAAAAAAAAAAAGAAGAAAAAAGCCTGAATTAGCCAAAACAGCTAGCGTGTGGCTAAAATATTAGCCAAACCCCACATCAGGGTCCTAGTTTGGGGAGCCCATCTGTAAAGCATCCTTCCTGTGAGCTGTTGGAAATAAATGAAAAGTTCAATAAAAAATTGTTTTTCAACTTCCAAACTTTCAAAAGCTTTTCTTATTTGCGCTCAGATTAAAGATGATTGGCCGGGATACAGTCTGGATCTGTTCACCTACCCAGAACATTACCACGAGGACATCGAGAACGTCTACATCCCACACGGGATCATCAAGAACAGGTAAAGCCAGCACATGAATCCCAGAATTCCTTCACTGTTGGGTCTGAACCGGGACGTTTCTCCTGCAGGATCGAGCGTCTGGCCCACTACGTCATGGAGGACTTCGACGAGGACAAGATGGTGGTGCTCTGCGTCCTGAAGGGAGGCTACAAGTTCTGCGTGGACCTGGTGGAGTTCATAAAGACGCTGGGCCGCAACTCCAACCGCTACCTGGAGACGCGGGTGGAGTTCATCCGCCTGAAGAGCTACCTGGTGGGTGAACGGAAGGTTCAGCAGGTGATCGCGAAGAGCTCTGAGGTCACTCTGAAGGTCAGCTTAATGACAAAATGAGCGACAGCTTCTGTAATCAGGATTTAGATACTCTAAACCACATGTGTCAAAGTCAAGGCCCGGGGGCCGGATCCGGCCCTCCGGGTAGTTATATCCGGCTCTCCATTTTATTTTATTGTTATAATGACCCGATGTTATCTTGGACTTATTTTCTAACTTGTATAATTTTGAGAAAATATATTTTTATGGAAAGTTAAATATTGAAAGTTATTTAAAGTTTAAGTTGATTTATTCTATTCCTGCCTTTTTATTATTCATGATTATGTTAAAAAGTTACAGTTTAAAAGTTTTAAAAGTTGACATTCTGCTCTGGACTATTTTGCCATTTACTAAGATTTTTTAGGCTATTTTGGACTTTAGCTAAAATTTCAGCTAAAGCTGTTTTGGCTAATTTAGGGTTATTTCTGTTTTTTAGACTATTTTGAAATTTGGCAATTTTTTTTAGTAACAGGCTAGCTGTTTTCTCCAACCTAAGTTTTTTTTTTTGTTTTTTTTATTTAGGCCAATTTGGCATTTAGCTATATTATAACTCTATAGTCCAGGTCGTTATTGTAAATAAGAACTTATTCCTAATAGCTCACCTGGTTAAATAAAGGTTTAATAATAAAAAAAAGAAGTTGTTTATTCTACTCTGGTAATGATTTCCTCCCAAAACCATCTGAGGTTCCATCTGAACCTCCTCACCTCCCACAGACCCAGCAGACGCTCCACACCTTCAGCTGAGAGGAGCAGCAAAATGTAATGAGATTACTTTGATGTGACACAGGAGGCGTGGAGTCCTGGTTACTCAGAGGTAAACTTGTCTGCGGCGCCAGACCCAGTTCACAAAGCAACCGCTGGAGCTGACACCTGCAGGCTCTGGGGTCACACGCGGCTCTTTTACCGTTTCTGGTCAAAGAAAAAAACGTTTTACCGTTAAAAGTAACTGTAAAGTAAAAGTATAAGCATAAATAAAAGTAAAGTAATTTAAACTTTATTAAGTACAAATCAAAAGACGTTTTGACAGATTTAGGAGCGCCGTGTACCTCAAAGAATCAATTGCTGGTCAGTAAACTCAACCAGATCTCAAACTTAAAGTGCACAAGATTATAAAGGCGGTTTTTCATGTTCACATACATACATTGAGAGTCACTTCATTAGCTCTGGTTTGATTTTTGTTTGGTTAGATCCATGAATATCTGGCTGAGATGCATTTTCTGCAATGAAAGACACTTTTATTTTAAAAGGAAGTAATGTGAAAAACGAGCATATTTCAAAAGAAGGATATTATCTCTTTATGGTTATGTTTGATTTATACCTATGAGCCCGGTTTGGCTGTAGTTTTGATTGACAGGTGGCTCAGATTTAAATCTTTGGTTCTTTAACATTCTGGTAGTGCAGATCTATGAAGCCCCGATGCATTGTGGGTATCCTGCAGCATCATCTGCAGCCATCAAACATCTGCTCCACTTTTAATGTTTGTATTCTGCACAGAATCTAACATGAACCCATCGAGAGTGTAGATGGATTAGTTATTTATTTAAAAAACTAAGTTACTGATTTAACTGTAACTTACTGTTACTCCAACAAATGTCAATCAAAGGCTTTTCTGAGAGATTTTAACTGGTTTATTATTATTTTCACACAGTCAAATGACCTTAGCGGCTCCTGCTAAATCAGAAAGAAAAAAAATAAAAATAATGATATGATGATGAATTATTGTTCTTAAAGGGAGATTTCTGTCAGCATTTTGTGTTTTCATTTTTATTGTATTTTTTTCTCAATTTTGTTACCGAACAATTCACACTTTGAACTTTCGTAACTCTTTAAAAGTCTTTCAAATTTGTGTTTCAAAATGTTTGCAAATATAAACATTGTGAATGTTATTTATGTCAAATGTATAGAATTTAGTGACTAAAAGTAAATTCTGAAGCAGTTTGCTGACGAATGCTGCAAGAATCATAAAATCAAATCCGACAGTTATTTAAAACTGGAAAAACAAACATATTTTTTCTTTAATACCCCGGATGACCAGCAGGTGTCACTGCCGCTCACGTTTAGAGCCACTGAGGAGTCTCAGCTTCAGGTCAGTTCAAGGACGGTTACATATGAGGCTCTGGAAACACCTGATTGGTGTTTCTGCTGAGGCCAAGAAAAACACCTGGATGTGATGAACCTCTGAGATGATGCAGCATCACCGTCACCCATCATTTCTGTGTGTTTTGGCTCGCGGCGCACATTAAACGACCTGATTTATCCATAAACGCATATTTCCTCTCCGCCTTCGCCGTCGGTTGTTTTATGAGCTGCCATCTGAAGGTGAAATGTGTGAACCACTCCGAGGTTTAAATCAGAATCCTGCAGAGAAGGGGTCACACAGACGGATTTCTTCTGCGTTCGTCAGCAGGAATGTGTGTTTGTGAGGCGGTCATGTGACCTGCTGCTCTTATCTGATTCAGGAATCCTCACACACGTTCCCTCTGAGGATGGATTGTGTTTTACAGAGGAAGAACAAAGCTGACGCATGCTTGATGGTAACCGCTGTTCTTGTTTTCTAGAACGACCAATCCACGGAGGACCTGCACATCGTAGGAAGCAGCGATTTGTCTTTTCTGCGGGGAAAGGTTTGTGCACCAAACTCCTCACTCTCCAACAGACGTTATAGTTAAACATTATCAGGTTATCAGGACACTAATCCTCCTCCTGTGTCTCAAGAGTTGATTTGGCTGTTTTCTCATGACCAGAGGCGTCATTACTCAGACCTCCTGGGCAGATTTACTGGCTGTCACGCTCCACCAGGAAGGAGTGAGGTGTCTGTGGTATCAGGAGATCCCCCTGCAGATGCAGCAATGTTCTCAGAGAAGATGCACAAAAATGTAACGTTAAAGTCTTCAACGCTGCTCCAATCAGATGCACTTTTGCTGAGGGGAGAGAAGCTGCAGAGAATAAAGTCAGAAACACGAAAAACAGAACAATCTGTCCACTGGTGCTGAGGGATTATGGGAAAAAATTAAATATAAAAAAAAAACGTATATTGCTTGATGTTATATGTGATGCATAAAATACAGAAAAATGACAGTTGACTGATTTAAGGTTACATGGACTTAAATTCCTGTTGTATCAAATTTGATACGCAAATTTCAACATTATTTTACTAAAATATATTGTATTTACATATTTTTGCATTGCATCAACCCAGTAACTGTTTCTCTTTATGTTTCAGTACAAATTCTGTTTTTCTTACCAGAAAAATTTTCAAGTTTAGCCAAATTCTTAACTAAAAACCCCATTTGTCTCTCCTGAAACATG
>NC_050531.1:2760937-2765902 GCF_002922805.2 Oryzias melastigma | reverse complement strand
TGATACGCAAATTTCAACATTATTTTACTAAAATATATTGTATTTACATATTTTTGCATTGCATCAACCCAGTAACTGTTTCTCTTTATGTTTCAGTACAAATTCTGTTTTTCTTACCAAAAACATTTTCAAATTTAGCAAAATTCTTAACTAAAAACCCCATTTGTCTCTCCTGAAACATGGCCGCCTTGTAGTGTCAATCGAAGACCCTCTGATGAGTCAATTACTGCCCCCTGTTGGAGAATCTGTGCACTGCATGTATCTTTCTTTCTTTCTTTCTTTCTTTTGTTTCCTTTCATGAAGCAGCAGGAACATCAAAACACAAAAGATGATATACATCAGGTTTTTCTGGAAATGAAAATATATCACACATCTCCTGTGGAGGGCTGATAAACTCGTGTATCAAATATGATACATTAGGCATTAAAGGGCTAAAACAATTTACTCATGGACAGTCAGTGCAGCTTTTTTTAGCAGAGTTTAGTCTGCTCCTTTATTGGTGTTTTGCTTAAGTTCTTGGGATCAATAAACTGCAGATCTCTTCCTCTCAGTGCGCCCCTCCTCGGGTTGTCCGACACGTCCCGCTTCTGACAGACTCAGTGACGTCTGGACATCAGTTTGTGTGTTTACAGCGGGACAGGTTGGCTGCCGTCTTTACTTTCCAGTCTTTGTCTCTGACTGTTGCGTAACGGCGTTCAGGTGGACTGAGAACATTGGCCGGGAACCTGCATTCTCTCCGGCCGCTCTTCCAGAACCATAGATACTCTTACAAAGAGCCCACACAGCCGGAGCAGCAGGAATGCATCTGAAGCCGGGTGGCGGCGGCGGCGGGGAGAGCGCAGCACCCAAACACCCCGATGACTTCTGCAAACAGATGTTCATTAGTGAGGAGGAGAGAGAGAGCACCGGGATGCTGCCAGCTCGGTTGCTACGGTTACAGCTGTAATAAACACTTGGCACTAACACGTGTGTTTTTGTTTTTCATGTACTCAGAGCGTGCTGATCGTTGAGGTAAGTGAGGAAATACTTTCTTCAATCAATCAAACGCTTTGAGTTTTGGTGTCGTTGAATCACTGAAACTTTCTGACTCAGAAAGTGGATTTCTGTAAGAAGTCAGGACATTTTTCCTGTAACTGAAACTTGGAGCTCCTCTTATCGGTCCATCTTTTTATCACTCTGCTTCCTCATCACTCCCTTTTCCGCCGCTCTTCCCTTCCCTCAGGCCATCGTCGACACAGGAAAGACCATGAAGGCTCTTCTCAAGCATGTGGAGACCTTTCAGCCCAAGATGGTCAAGGTCGCAGGGTGAGGAGGGAAAAGCAGAGCGGAAGATGTCTGCTGCTGAGATCATCTTCTGCTTTCATTCAGAGCCTGATGTTCTGAATCTGACTCTCACTTCTTCTGTCTGGAATGTTCAGGCTGCTGGTGAAGAGAGTCCAGAACATGACGGACAGCCTGACGGACTGTAAGTCCTTCTGTTCCCAAACATATCAGACTTTAGCCCCAATTGGAACTTTAAGTTTGTTTCTGACTGAATAAACTGTCATTTGTTATAATTCAAAGACATTTAAAGTCCTGATCTGATCATTTTCTGATCTATTTTCAAAGTGTTCTTAGTGATTTTTTAATTAGGATTATGTTGTTTTTAGCCCAAATCTAAAAACTCTAGGACATAGTTTCTGCAGAGCGTCAGGAGTTCATTAGAAATTCATTTCTGGGTTGTGGGCGGGACTGTTTGGACAGGGCAAGCCCATCCCCTCTTCCCCTCAGAGAAAGGATCTTGTCTACTCCACAGATAGGATCTTTTTCCAGCAGCAGTTTTTCGTCTGCTCCTGATTCACAACAATTTATATAAAGAAAAACTCAGAAACGTAATTTTGAGCCTAATTTTCTTTACATATGTCGTCCATCATGAGAAAAAACATGTTTTTCCTCAGAGTGGGTCTTTAAAAGACAAATCCCTCCACAGTGGTTCTCTGGCTAAAACTAAATAAAATAACAGTCATTTAAAAGTAAGAGACTTTTGTGTATTCTTCATACACTTTTTATTTTGGATCATTAATAAATCATGTTTAATGTTTATGCTACAGTTAACAGCAGCAGTAAAGTAGGAAAAGGATGACGACTCACCAAAGTAAACCTAAAGTATAACAAGTCTCATGTTGTGTACAAATGCTTTACTTGTATATTTGTATATTTTTATTTTTTTTATTCTTATATTTGTATATTCATTGTGTTTACTTTCATTTTGTGTTTGTGTTTGAAACAAAAAACAAACAGACAAAAAAAAAGCATCTGCTTCTCTTGAATGTTCCTGTTTGGAACAGGAAGTCTTTTATTTTGAAAGAAAGTCATATGAGTTTCTGTCAAAAGTAAAAAAAACAATACATTAATCTTGATCTATTTATTTATTCGTGCCCAAAAATAAATATAATTCATATTTATTATAAAAAATGACATTGAAATGATGCAAATTTGTATCAAATTCTCCTAAAAGGGTCAAAAAATAAAACCTAAACGGGCTTTGCGGCTCCAGTTAGGTTTGGATCGGTACCAAACAGGCCCAAACGGTTCTTTTAGTGGCAAAGGTGGCAGACTCTGATCTATACTGAGATAATGTAGATATTGGATGTGCTCATTCGTTGCTTCACTTACTTTTAAAACAAACTAAAAAGTCTAAAAGTGAGTTTGAGGCGTAGAGCTTTTTCTCAAAAAATATTTCTTTATTTTAACTTTACCAGTGGTTCTTATACGAACATTTATACTAGAAGAAGCTGTGCATTCAAGCAGCAGGAAAATGGGACAAAAATGCGATTGAAAATATTGATGATTTTAGATTTTTTAATTTAGGAACACCCAAACTTTTAACTTTTTCCACTTTATTTTTGTTGAATTTACAGTTTTTGCTTCAGAAATGAGGATTCTGTTGGATGGAACTGGCAGAAGCTGAACTTACGTCATGGTTTCTGTGTTTGCTTTGACAGACATCGGGTTTGAAATCCCCAACCGATTCGTCGTCGGCTATGCCCTGGACTACAATGAATACTTCCGTGACCTGAATGTAAGCACTAACCAGGACCTTTGGAAAAAGACATGAAAGACTGAGGCGGGAGCGGGAACTCGGTCAATCAAAGCGATTCTCTGCACTTCCTGAAACCTGAACTCACCTGGCAGGTGTTCTTGGAAGACTTTAAACGTAGCGAGGCAGCTCAGATCTTTGACATCTGTCACATGTCTGTTCAAACATCGGTTTGATCCTTCAAACCAATGTTTACTTTTATTTTGAAAATATTCACAATGGGGAGTTTAAAACTTTTGTTTAAAGAACAAAATGTCAGATCTAAGTGAAGTTTACGGTTGAGTTCCTACAGTTCATCCTGAGGTCAAACGGAGAAAATCACAAAAGTTCAAAGATCTAAACCACATGTGTCAAAGTCAAGGCCCGGGGGCCGAATCCGACCCTCCAGGTAATTCTATCCGGCCCTCCAGATCATTTTATTTTATTATTATTAATGACCCGATGTTATCTTGCGTTTATTTCTAACTAGTATAATTTTGATGAAATGTATTTTTATGGAGAATAAAATACTGAAAATGATTTAAGGTTTAAGTTTATTTATTCTGGAATAATATTCCTGTCTTTTTATTAAAAAGTTAAAGTTTTGAAAATTGACATTCAGCAGCTTTTTGCACTATTTTGCCATTTACTAAGATTTTTTAGGCTATTTTGCAGTTTAGCTAATATTTCAGCTACATGCTAGCTGTTTTAGCTAATTTAGGCTCCCTTTTTTAATTGTGGATATTTTAGAGTTAAGCTAATATTTAAATGCTAGCTCTTTCGGCTAATTTAAGATTTTTTTTGTGTGTTTTAGTTTTTTAGGCTGTTTTGGAGTTGAGCTAATATTAAGGCTACATGCTAGCTGTTTTGGCAAATTTAGGCTTTTATTTTTGTTTTTAAGCTATTTTAAAGTTTAGCTATTTTTTTCAGCTATATGGTAACCTTTTTGGCTAACCTAAGTTTTTCTCAGAGGTTTTTTTTAGGGTAATTCAGCATTTAGCTAAAATTTTTATTTTTAGCTTTAGCATCTTTAGCTATTAACACTAGCATCTTCAGCGGAAAATTCAGCTTACAGCATTCACACTAACATTTTTTTAGGTAATGCTATATATCTAGTTGATAATTATGTTAAAAAAGTTACGGCTTTAAAGTTTTAAAAATGTAGTTTTAAAGTTCAATAAATGTCTATCTTGTCCTAAGGTATGTTTTAGATTTTGGTCCCATGTGGGATTGAGTTTCCATGATCTGAAGGACTATGTTAGCTCATTAAATGATCAATTTTGGCACTAAAGTTTAAAAACAGTTATATTCCTGTGGAAATGTTGCTTAAATTAGCAAAAATGCTCCTGAATGTTACCGAGTGGAGCATCGAGCTTAAGACAGAAATGCTGACAAGCACAGAGGTGGGAGTGTCATGGTATGGAGATTAAATTTATGTCAATTACTAAAAAAAAATCAACATGAATTGAATTAATTGTAGCCATTTCTGATCTTTTTTATAAGTTGATTTAAATAGACACGTTAAAATATGAGGTGTTGTTTTTTTTTTCTAACTGCATCATTTTCTTTTGTTTGTTTTGCCATTGGGCTGCACGGTGGCGCAAGTGGTTAGCGCTCTCGCCTCACAGCGAGAAGGCCCCGGTTCGAATCCCGGCTGGGACCTTTCTGTGTGGAGTTTGCATGTTCTCCCCGTGCATGCGTGGGTTTTCACCGGGGACTCCGGCTTCCTCCCACCATCCAAAAACATGCTTCATAGGTTCATTGGCGACTCTGAATTGCCCCTAGGTGTGGATGTGAGAGTGGATGTGTGAGTGGTTGCGGCCCTGAGACAGACTGGCGACCTGTCCAGGGTGTACCCCGCCTTCGCCCTTCAGTAACCGGGATAGGCTCCGGCACCCCCGCGACCC
>NC_050531.1:2750942-2760664 GCF_002922805.2 Oryzias melastigma | reverse complement strand
GTTGATTTAAATAGACACATTAAAATATGAGGTGTTGTTTTTTTTCTAACTGCATCATTTTCTTTTGTTTGTTTTGCCATTCATAACTAAACACCTAAACCAAGTTATCCAAACCTTAATTCCGTTTTTAAATATATAATTATATTATTTCTGTATTATTTCCTATGTCAGACTTTTCATTTTGAAGAAAAGTAAATGTTTTGTTTTTTTGTTTGTTTTTTTTAGAATATTTTGTCTTATTTTCTGTCTGTTCTCATCCATCCATCAAAATGTTGAAAACATTATATAGGGAAAAAAGTCAGGAGTTTTTTTTTTTTTTTTTTTTTTTTTTTTTTTTAGTGTTTTGTCATCTAACTGTCAAAATACATATTTTATAGGAAAACAATCAGGAGGTTTGTGTTCCCACAGCTGTTGGACTTAATCTAAATCCACATGAGAGTGAATGGACTGATATTTTGTGTTTTTTTTTTGTCACAATGTTCACATCTGGAATGAACAAACACCAGCATCCAGAAAAAAAACCGTTTTCTCCTCAGATTCTTGTGAAACTTGCTTCCCTCCCACACCTCAGCCTTCGGCGTCTGCGTTCTTCAGGGGTTATTTACTGTAAAACCCTGACGGACGGCGACCCGTGGAATGTGAGGGCTCCGATCTCATTATCAGAGTTCTCTTATCGGTCCTCATTTGGGTTGGGATCCGTTCAATGAATGAATGAGAGTTCAGACGCTCAGGAGGCTTTATGTCAACCCAGATTTCTCTTCTTGTTTTCCTTTCAGCACATCTGCGTCATCAGTAAAACTGGAAAGCTGAAGTACAAGATTTGAGATGTTCAGTTTGTTGCATCACTCCTCCTTTGATGAGACACTCCGGGAACAAAGAGGTGTGAGGAGAACCAGACGGAGGACGCTGTGACAGATGGAGAAAGCTTCTGGACCTGGCAACCTCACAACCAGATGATGCTGCTCGGACTCACTGAGGCAGGAAGACCAACCGTCAGAACCCACAACGTGACCTACTGAAAATGAGGAGCAAACACTGAAGATCCAACTTTAATAAATGTAAAAAACACTGAAGATCAGACCTGTGGACTGAAATGTTCACCAACAAACAATTTATTTTATTTGGATTAAATTCTTGAAAAGAAAAAGTGGTTTCTCTTGTTTGTCATAAAGTTTAAATATTGTCATAAAATGCAAAAAATATTTAATCATTGTGTTTTAATTCATACATTTCTGAAATAAATTTGGCATAAATTCAGCATTAAGTGTGTGCATGAATCTATAAACGTAGATTTTATTGAGGTTTATATTTTTATAGACTATAAATATCTTCCTGCAGTTAGAAAGACGACATCAATTCCACTAAAACTTGATAAACTCGTGTTTTATTTGACTAGAAAACGATCTAATTCACAACAATTTGCTAAGCTAACGTCACCTTACAAGTGCAATATCTGTCTTTTAATTTGTTCTTTTTGTGTCTTTACAGGATTAAATTACTTTGGTTCTTTATTGATGGATTTTTGAAGCTGAGATTTCAAAATGTCAGATAAAAATGAGCTGTTACATCAAGAGAACATTGTGTTTAATATGAATAATTCTGAATATTTGTAAATTCATTTGTGCAAATCTAGTAACGAAATGTTTCTAAAAACAAAATGTCTATACAATTTTTATTTTTTAACTAAAATATCTGATTTTTTAGTCACTACGTATCCAAACATTTAAAAAATTGTGGTTTCTATCAATCAAAGTCCCTTGAGATAAATCGACAATATTTCACAACAATTAAAAACTAAGTTAATATTTTATTAAAGAGCAATAAAATTTATGTTTTTTTAACATGTTTATGTGTCATTTTTTTCATGATAGGGAACATATATAAAGAAAATTAAGCTCAAACTGACATTTCTGAGTCTTTATCCAAACTGTTGTGAGTCAGGAGCAGATGAAAAAAGTGCTGCTGGAAAAATGTTTTATTTGTGATTTATCTTTTTTTTCTTTGATCTGTTTAACATTTTAGATGTTAAAATGATCACTAATTTACTATTTATCCAGTCTTTAGCTTGTCAGATAACTGTTGTGAATAAACGTAATCTAAAGACACAACAGAGAACTAAAATGTTTTTTTTACAACATTCAATTCTTTTTTTTATAAGTATGTTTTGTTGCCTTTTCAAACAAAATAACACACAACACAAACCAGCACAGCAGATAAGTACCCAGTTAAAGAATACACAGAATCTACGCTAAAATAATATGTTGGGATACATCCTTCAATTCTAATTTAAAAAAAAACATGAGTTTAATCCAGTCTGGGTCTTTAGGCAAGACTGTCCACGCTACGGCCTAACTATGTGGCCACAAGGTGTCCCAAGTCTGGGTCTCCCTGTGCCGGTCCCCAGCCCGGATAAATACAGGGTTGTGTCAGGAATAGCAAAATCTCTGCCAAATCATGACGGGATAACCTGAAAGGTAAAGAGCAATTTTGGCTGCAACAAAAGCAAAAACCGTTGGAAATGTAGTCTTTTTCTTGTTGTTCAGTCTCTACTGAACTCATAAAAGCAACAGAACTGAGCCCAGCACACACCCTCCTTCATGCTGTGGCATCACACACGTCTTGTTTTCATTGTTTGGGTGGTAAGAGTCAATTGTGCATGTCTTCAGACTGCATGCTTCACTGCACAAAGCGCTCTGAGGGGCTACGCACTCTTGATTTGCAGTCACCTTAAACTCCAAACCCTCCGGACAGGAATGCAGCGCTGCTGTCATCACACTTTGCTGAAGTGTCTTTAATTAACCCCAGAACACTTTTGCTACAAAAAGTTACACCATCACTTTTGCTGGGTAATTTTTACCCATATATAAGGAGGAAAATATGACAAAACATGATAAATTAAAGTAGGTTTTTTTATTTATTTATTTTTACAACTTTTTATGCAACAAAATGGAAAAGAAAAACTTGAAGATCCCCAAAACAGCTTGAAAATTATTTTAAAAATTAGGCATAAAGCTAGAAAAGTTGCATTACCGGTGATAATGCTAATGTATTTGTAGTAAAATTTGTAGTAAAATTGCTGAAAAAATTGCTTAAAAATAAAAAATGCTTAAAATCACAAATACATGCCAATTTCCCAAAAATATTTAGTGTGTTGCCTAAATGTGAGCTAAACTCCAAATTAGCCCCAAAAGCTTGATACTTAAATACTAGCAAAAGTGAGGAATAGCCTAAAACTCCTCAGTAAACTAAATTAGCCAAAAACGTTAGCATGTTGCTAAAATAGAAGCTAAACTTCAAATTAGCCTATAAAAACCTCAGTAGATTAAAAATCAGCCCAAAACATTTTCATGTTGCTAAAATATGAGCTAAACTCCGAATTAACATAGGAAAACTTCAGTAAATGCCAAATTAGCCACATAAAAAACTAGCACATTGCTTAAATACTAGCTAAACCTCTAAAATACCTAATATAAAATACCCAAATACCTAAAATTCTTCAGTAAACTAAAGTAGCCAAAACCATTAGCCTGTTGCAAAAATAGAAGCAAAACTTTAAATTAGCCTAAAAACCTGTCGATAATAAATTAGCCAAAAACGTTAGCATGTGGCTAAAAGCTAAACTCCAACTTTTTTTTAAAATGATGAAAATATAACCATTGAATATAATTAAAGGTTTGTTGCTAATCTAATAAAAAAAAATGAAATTTGAAGACTTTCTCATTATTTTCCTATGGGACATATTTTACTCAATGTTTCAGAAACTAAAATACCAAAAATACTAGCAATAATGTCTTTGACAAGCTGAACGTTTTGATACCAAGATTGCTGAAATCTCTGAAAGTATGATTGAATTTTTACTTTGTTTGATTGTTTTTTTTTTTTATTATTTCAAGCCTTAAAAGTCATAGAATAATCCAACAAATGATTACAATACACAGATACATTATCAATTAAAGTCAGTTTTGATTTGTTGCTTGAAATGTAGTGGGAAGAAGCAAAGTAATAGAACACCACCTGTGTTTAGTTATTTATTTTTATTAAGATGTATCAGATTAAGTCCAAATTATGCATCAAGTGAAATATTCATTTGAACTTCATCTAATTTATATGTAATACTCATTGATTATCATCAGAAAACATTAATTATTTCACAACTTCACACACTTTTATATGAAATATATGTATTTGTTTGGAGTTTTAATGAACATAAACACTGAAAAATTACACTTCAGGACTTTTTAAGGCTTTGCTGTTCCAATAACTTTCAAAAAAGTTTGATTTTTTTTATCACAGTTTGTAAAACATGCAGATAAGAAAGATGCAGAAACCCTGAACAAATTACCGAGCTGTAATGTTTCTGTGAGTGCAGTGCGATGCACAGAGAGCAGCATTGTGCGTCCTGCTCCCGTCCCATGTCTCCTTATCATAAAACATCGACACTTAGCTGGTAACTTATCCCGGCTCGGATGCCCCCAGCGCTGCCCTGGGAACTCACGGGCCTTTGTCCCTCACCTTAATGCGGGGCTCGGTGAGAGCCGGAGGGGACAAAAAGCCCGGCCGCTTTCTCATGCTGAGGCTTTGTGGAGCTTCGCGTGGGGAACAGAGGCTGCAGAAAGTGGACTACAGGTAAACCGCCAGCAGCACAAAGGGAACAAAACAGGGATTGTTCAGCTGAATGGCCACACATGTCTGAGGCTGACATTTGAAGCTTGTGGTCACAGATCGAAAAGCTGGATATGAACAAAGCATTAGGCATATTTAATCTGTGAATCTCCTGTTCTGTTGGAGTTTAGAAAGTATTTCACATATTTAGCATAGAACGGTTAATACAAGGGTGTCAAACTCAATCACACAAGGGGCCAGAATCCAAAACACACCTTAAGTGCCGTTTCGAACAGAATAAACATTTATTGAACACTCTAAAACGATATTTTTAAAACTTTTAAAACATAACTTTTTAACATAAATAAGAACAAAATATATAGCATTACCTCCGATAATGCTAGTGTGAATGCTGTAAGATGAGTTTGGCAACTCAAGATAGATAGACAACTTTATTAATCCATTTGGGACATGCCCGCAGGGAAATTAAAGAATTAAATTATAGATGCAAGAGTTGATAGTTGCAGATGCTGAAATTGATAGCTAAAAATGCTGAAGCTGATAACTGAAAACACTGAAGCTGATAGCCAGCTAAAATATTAGCTAAATGCCAAATTATCCTAAAAAAGGAAAAAGAAAAACTTAGGTTAGCCAACACAGCTAGCATGTTGTTGAAAAAACAGCTAAACTTCAGAATAACCTAAAAAAAAACCTGAAAAAAAGGCCTAAATTTGAAAAAGAAAACCTTGCATGTAGCTGAAATATTAGCTAAACTCCAAAATAGCCAAAAAATGGCAAAAAGCCTAAATTAGCTAAAGCAGTGAAAGCAGAACTCCCAGTTCCTAACATGTAGCTGAAATATTAGCTAAACTGCAAAATAGATAGATGCCAAAAAAGTCCAAAAAGCTAGCAAAATGTCAATTTTTAAAACTTTAAAACTGTAACTTTTTAACATAATTCTGAATAATAAAACGGCAGGAATATTATTCCAGAATAAACCAATTTACCGTAAATAATTTTCAATATTTTATTCTCCATAAAAATATATTTTGTCTAAATTATACAAGTTAGAAATAAGCGCAAATAACATCAGGTCATTAATAACAATAAAATGATCTGGAGGACTGATAGAATAACCTGGAGGGCCGGATCCGGCCCCCGGGCCTTGACTTTGACAGATGTGGGTTAGTAGATCAAGTTCACTGCAGAAAGTTTTTGTGTTTAGCATTAAAAAGAGAAGTATTATGGGTAAGATAGATTTGTGCAATTACAAACGTGTTATTTAAATGTCTAATTAATCATATCCTATATTTACTCTTTGTGATGCATTCACTGACCACTCCTGTGACGTATCACGCAGCAGAAATAGAAAGAACATCCTCTGCAGCGTTTCTCCTGAGTATTTTCTGCCTGGCTGGCCGGAGGGTTTGGTGGATTGGCTGCGGTTGGGTCCAGTCATCAAACTCAGATCCAGTTACACAACCTGCAGTGAAGGAGGGAGCCTCATCCTCTTACATTCAGACTGCCTCTTCAACTCATCTTAGAAAACAGAACGGGTGAGGTCAGGGTTAAAGGTCAGATCCGACGTATGCGGAGAAGCTGCAAACTTTTCTTAATCACGTGAAGGAGCAGAGCTGCAGACTCACCTGTTCTGCCTGTAACCTGTCCCGTCTTTGAACTTTGGGCTTTAATCCAGCTCCTAATCTCTCCCTAATCTGACTCCCTTTCTCTCGCGGGAATATTTATCTCTCTTCTGAATTAACATCAAATTTGACAACTTTTCTTCTCATTCTCACACCTGTCCTGGAAGCTGCAGGACGAGATTGCTTTTAAACTTCCCCAATATGAATGTGACCCTGGTGTTTGTCACCAAATACTGCAGAGTCCTACTTTTATCCGTTTAGGTTTTCCATTGTCTGGCTGATGGCTCAACAGCTCCTCAGACAATAGCTCCTCTCCGAAACCAGGGAAACCTCAGCACACTGCGGGTCAGAAGAGCCCTATTGTCCTACCTTCTATTGTGCTGCTGGAATCGCCTGCAAACTGAACACTGCCAGTCTTTGTCTTTGCACAGATCAGCTGTGCAGCTTTCTTTTTTCATGCTCTGTGGAGTCCCATGCGGTTGCCATGTCCTGCATGTCACTATAATAAAGTTTAGCACACTACTGTTACAGTTAATAAAGGCTGAACTTTAGGAAACCAGAGTGCTCAGCATTTTTATGTGCTGCTCTTACTTAAAGTAAGTATACAAGAGTTTTTAATTGCTCATGTGCATAGGTTTATGCAGAAAAATGCACATTAACAACATGGTTAGGTTCATGGAATTAGGAAAAATTATATGAGACCTATGTTAAAATATTTGCATAACCAGCTTTACAGGATTTGTTACAGTTTGACTGGAGTTATGCATATTTATAACAATAAAACACAGTTTCCTCTTCAGAAAAGGAACCACTGATATGTTTTAGAGATAATAGCTGCAATATAACCAAAAACAATATGGATTTATTACTAGGGTGTAAAGTTTCTGCAATGCAATACATCAGGGGTGTCAAACTCAATCGCACGGGAGCCAAAATCCAAAACACACCTTAGGTCACGGAAAACAGGGTAAACATTTATCGAACACTCTAAAACTACATTTTTAAAACTTTAAAAGCGTAACTTTTGAGCATAAATAAAAATGACATATATAGCCTTTTCTGCGATAATGCTGAAAGAGCTAACGCTGATAGCTGAAACTGATAGCTAAAAACACTAAATCCCAAATTAGCCTAAAAAACTAAAAAAAGAGAAAAGAAAACTACTTAGGTTAGACAAAAACGCTAGCTAAAAATAGCTTCGCTTCAAAATAGCCTAAAAAAATAAAAAATCCTAAATTAGTGAAAACAGCTGGTGTGTATCTACAATATTAGCTTAACCCCAAAACAGCCTACAAGACAAACAGAAATAACGTAGATTAGCCAAAACAGCTAGCATGTAGCCGAAAAATTAGCTAAACTCCAAAGTAGCCTGAAAACTGAAAAACAGCCTAAATTGGCCTAAACAATTAGCATGCAGCTGAAATATTAGTTGAACTTCAAAATAGCTTAAAAAGATGAAAACAAAACTAATTTAGCCGAAATATCTAGCTTGTACGTATTAGCTAAACTTCAAAATAGCATAAAAAACTGAAAAAATGCCTAAATTAGCTAAAACAGCTAGCATGAAGCCAGAATATTAGCTAAACTCCAAACCAGCTTAAAAACAAACAAACAAAAAGCCTAAATCAGCCAAACACAGCTAGCTAGCATGTAGCGGAAATATTAGCTAAACTCCAAAACAATCTAAAAATCTGAGTAATTACCAGAATATTCCAAAAAGCTGGCAGAATGCCAAATATTTCAAAACTGTTACTTTTTAACATAGTTATGAATGATAAAAATGCAGGAATATTATTCCACAATAAATCAACTTAAACCTTAAATAACTTTCTATATTTTACTCTCCATAAAAGTATATTTGTCAAAATTATACAAGTTAGAAATAAGCATCGGGCCATTAATAGCATTAAAACGAAATGATCTGGAGGGCCGTGCAACACATAAAACCTGCTTGACAGGATTATTTAAGGGCATTTTTTGTCTGTTTCAAATAGAAATAATTGAAAGTTGTAACTTCTTTATCAGTCTGTATGCTAAAATTTTAAACTAGAGTGAAAGTTACCAATTAAACAAGACAATGTTGTTTTTATTTAACATATTTTGAATATTTTTATTGTCAAAATCCAAAATATTTGGTGGTTTTCAGCCAAAAGGCACAGCGTCCACTCTTTATTATAATTTTCATGTAACAACGTCTCCTATTGGTCGTACCTTAAATTCTTCATTTAAACCGCCTCTCTGATTGGACGAATCCAAGCAGAGGAGAAAACAGTTGGGCGGAGCTCCAGCGGAGTAGGGAGGTTCATAAATCTGTGTTCATATTGTCGCGGGACCGCGCAGGAGTACGCGATACTTTTTCAGCCTCTTTTCGGAAATTTACCATCAAACTGAAGGGTGGAGAAGGACGGACGTGAATAAAAAAAGGATGGGTTAATTTTTTGTGGAGCCTCCCGGGCGGAGAAATGCCAAATGAAGGGCGTCTGCCTCGGTTTTTCCAGCGTGTTTTTCCTAACAGGTAGCCAGCGGGCAGCCTCGGAGGCGGCTCCGGAGCGAGGCTGAATATCCCGCTTTGTAATCGTCTGACAGCTTGTTAAAACCATCTTTTTTTTTCATCGGCGGGGGGCATCTGGAGGAGCCCCCACTCTGGACCGAACCATGGACGGCGGGGTTGATCGATCTTCCGGGGCGGCTGTCCTGAATTTTCTAACAGGTATTCGGTTATTCTAGCAACAACCTGTCGTCTGCTCGCTAGCTTGATTCTGTTAATAGCGGCCGTGGTTTCACTTACTTTGGGGTTTTATGATGAAATAAATATAGTTTTACTCCTTTTATGCTTTAAAAATATTACATATAATATTTATCTGGGTGATGTCACGGCTATTGCAGTTGCTGAGCAGTTTTCCCCAATTCCCGCCTTTATTAAACATTTTTGTGCGTTTACGACCTTTTTGCGACACTTTATTACATATGTGTCAAAGTCAAGGCCCGGGGGCCGGATCCGGCCCTCCAGATCTTTTTTATTTATTTATTTTCGTTATTTATGTCCTGATGTTATCTTGTGCTCATTTCTAACTTGTATAAGTTTGACAAAATATATTTTTATAGAGAGTAAAATACTGAAAATTATTTAAGGTTTAAGTTGATTTATTCTGGAATAATATTCCTGCCTTTTTTATTATTCATAATTATGTTAAAAAGTTATGGTTTAAATTTTTAATAATTGGCATTCTGCTACCCTTTTGCACTATTTTGGCATTTACTAAGATTTTTTTAGGCTGTTTTGGAGTTTAGCTAATATTTCCGCTACATGCTAGCTGTTTTGGCTAACTTACACTTTCCCCCCCATTTTATTTTAGGCTGTTCTGAAGTTAGGCTAATATTTACACGATAGTTGTTTTGGCTAATTTAGGCTTTTTTCAGTTCTTCAGGCTATTTTGAAGTTCTGCTATTTTTTTTTTTAGCTACATGCTAGCCGTT